>NC_055998.1:9065363-9376289 GCF_018446385.1 Zingiber officinale
AGAATGGTGTAGCGAACGAAGGAATAGGACTCTTATGGAAATGGTTAGATCGATGATGAGTTATTCGTAATTACCAAATTCATTTTGGGATATGCTCTGGAAACAAGTAGATTCTCGAACTTAGTACCTTCTAAACCGTTTCTTCTACTCCCATAGAATTGTGGAATGGGCGAAAACCCGGTCTAAGACATATTCGGATTTGAGTAGTCCAACACATGTGAAACCAGATCTTGAAGTTAGAATCTCGTACATAAGTTCGCGTGTTTGTAGGATATCCCAAAGGAACAAAGGTGGTTTATTTTATAGTCCTAAGACCGTAAGGTCATTGTTAGCACCAATGCCCGCTTTTAGAAGAAGACTATATAATGGATCACAAGCCCAGAGTAAAGTTGTTTTAGAAGAACTTAGAGGACATGTCTACTTCAGCACCAACAAGACAAGATGAAGTACCACAAGAGACCGCAACACGTGTCACACATGATACACAACCACAGATAGTGCCTCGTCAGAGTGGGAGGGTTGTGAGGCACTGAAAGATTCATGTTTTTGGAGAGTCTTCGACTTGATCCCTGTAAACATGAACCTGATCCCGTCATATGACTAAGCACTCCAAGATATAGATGTAGCATCTTGGCAAAAGCAATGAATTTCAAATAGAGTCTATGTACTCTAATAAGGTCCGAGCTTGTAGAACCACCGATGGTGTAAAAGCCGTTGGATGCAAGTGGATCTACAAAGGAAAAGAGGGATGAACGGGAAGGTAGAAACCTTCAAAGCTAGGCTTGTTGCGAAAGGGTACACTCGTAAAGAGAGAATCGATTATGAGGAAACCTTTTCACCAGTAGCCATGCTTAAGTCTATCCGGATACTCTTATCCATTCACGCTTATATGGATTATGAGATTTGGCAAATGGATGTCAAGACAGCTTTCCTTAATGGAAGTCTTGAAGAGAACATCCATATGAAGCAACCGAAGGATTTATTGAAAAGGCAAAGAGCATCTAGTATGCAAGCTCAATCGGTCCATTTATGGATCAAGCAAGCTTCAAGTCTTGGAACATCCTTTAATGAAGTAATCCATCATATGGATTTATTCAAAGTCCGATGAGTCTTGTGTATATAAGAAGTGTAACGAAACGTGGTGGTATTTCTTGTACTATACGAGATGATATTTTGTTAATTGGCAACAATGTCAAGGTATTATATCGTAAGGGTATGGTTGTCCAAACAATTTGATATGAAGGACTTAGGAGAATGTGCACACATTCTTGGGATCAAAGTTATAAGGGATCGCAAGAAAAGAATGTTGTGTCTATCCCAAGCTTCATATATAGATACAATCCTTGCTCGCTTTAGCATGCAAGACTCCAAGAAAGGTTTCTTACCTTTAGACATGGAGTAGCTCTATCTAAAGAGATGTCTCCAAAGACATCAAAAGAGATAGAGGACATGAAAGCGGTTCCTTATGTTTCTGTAGGAAGCCTAATGTATGCAATGTTATGTACGAGACCGATATCTGCTTTGCCGTAGGCATGGTCAGCAGATATCGAGTAACCCTGGATCATAAAGCATATATTAAAGTACCCGAGAAGGACTAGGATTATATGCTAGTTTACCAAGCGGATGATTTGCTCCCTGGGTTACATAGATTGATTTTCAATCGATAGGGACAATAGTAAGTCTACATCGGGCTATGTGTTTACTTTAGGAGGTGGAGCCATTTCATGGAGGAGTGTTAAGCGGAAATGCGCTTCGGACTCAACCATGGAAGTCGAGTATGTGCCAGCAAAGAAGCTGTATGGCTCAGAACTTTCTAATGGACTTAGATGTGATTCTGGTTTGCCCAAGATCATCACAATTTATTGTGATAATAGCGCTGCAAACTCCAAGGAACCACGAGCTCATAAGGCGAGTAAACATATAGAGCGCAAGTACCACCGATACGAGATATCGTAAGCGAGGAGAAGTTGTCATCGCCAAGATTGCATCAGCGGATAACCCGCATCCTTTCACTAAGGCCCTTCCGTGAAAGCTTCGATCGGCATGTGGAGGAATGGGAATCGGATGTATGGTAGAAGATATGGCACTTAGTCATTAGTATAAGTGGAGATTGTTGGAGTGTATACCGAAAGCCTAAGATTTGTAAACATTCATTATGAATAAAAATCACATTTGGTCTAATTATCTACATTTGTTTGTAGTTGTTCATTTAATTTATATTGTAGATAACATAGTATGTGGTGTCACATACGGAAGATGATGTTATCAGTACCTTATAAATTATAAATGGTTCACGACCGTAATGGAAAGGAACAAACCATTAGAAGGTCGTAGTGTAATTAGGTATTAGTTTATCTTGACTATATAATTACACTAGTACACCTGAGTGTATTGAGTAGGACCATTTGAGGTCGCCTTTTATACCGACTTTATAAAGGAACAAAGACCCGGTTATTATGGAAGTGTGTGCTCTTAATCCTAATATAATAACAAGCACATATGTTTGATATTTATTTCTTTAATTTATCAATGGGTGAGATTTAGTTCGATGAATCAATAAACCCGATAAATTGAGAAATGGTATCACCATAGTGTGTGTTGTTGATTATAGAAGGAAACCGTGTCCTAGTGATACTAGGTTGATAATGTCCTCAAGAGGAGCTCATAAAGATTGTCATGTTAAACCCTGCAGTGGACTTAGTCCGACATAATAATAAGGTTGAGTGGTACTACTCTTGGACTTAGATATTAATTAAATGAGTTGTCAGTAACTCACTTAATTAGTGGACATTCGATATCTTAAACAGGAGACCAACACTCATAATAAGAAGGAGCCCTAACTAAGGATTGGGGTCGTAGTTCAATGATAGTTCTCTAGTGGAATGAATTATCATTGATAAAATTAAGTTGTGTGTTCTGGGCGAACATGGGATGCTTAATTTTATCGAGACCAAAACCAATTCCTCCTCTCGTCCCTATCGTAGCCTCTTATTTATAGAGTACTATACCCACATATACCCACCTTCTATACCCACCTAAGGGGGCCGGCCAAGCTAGCTTGGGAACCAAGCTAGGGCCGGCCTGGCTGGCCCTAGCTGAACCCAAGCTAGTAGAGCCGCCATAATTAATTAAAAGAAAATTTAATTTTAATGTTTATTATTATGTGGAAGATTTAATTTAAAAGAGAATTAAAATTAAAATATCTCTCTTGTAAAAGATTTACAAAAGATTAAAGAAAGAGATTAGATCTCTTTCCTTATTTGTAGATTGGAGAGATGTTTTATTTTCTCTTTAAAATTATTCACATGTTAATAAAATTAAAATTATAGATATTTTCTTTTATTAACCATGAAGAGATTTTAAAGAGAAATTTTATTTTTTAAAATTTCCGGAAACAAATAAGGAAAGTTTTAATTGTTGATTGAAACTTGTCCAATTTGCTTCCTATTGATTTGGCCGGCCATCATTGTTTAATTTGGGAAATATTATTTTATTTTTCTCAATTAAATCATGTCAAGAAAATTAAGGAAAATTTATTGTAATTAAATTTCCTAATTTACCTAGGCCAAGGAATATAAAAGAAGGGGTGAGGGTGCCTTCACAAGACACAACATCTATTATTCCTCTCCCTCTTTTGTTCCTTGGTGTGGCCGGCCATCATCTCCTTCTCTTCCTCTGGTGGTGGCCGAACCTCTCCCTCTCCCTTGGAGTTCTTGTGGTGGCCGGATACTACTCGGAGAAGAAGAAGAAGAAGGAGAGAAAGCTAGCATCTCTTGGAGCTTGGTTAGTATTTTGGTTTTTCTCCTTGGTAAAGCTTTTCTTTTGTGGCCGAACCTTGCTTGGAGGAGAAGAAGGTGGTTGGTGGTTTCTCATCTTGGAAGATCGTTGCCCACACAACGTCCGAGGTTAGAAGAGGAATACAGTAGAAGATCAAGAGGTTTTTTCTACAAGGTATAACTAGTAATTTCTATTTCCGCATCATGCTAGTTATTTATGGAAATAATACCAAATACAAGAGGCTTACGTTCTAGTATTTCGAATATGTTTTTTCGAAGTTGTGTTCTTTTGTTTCTTTCTTTTCCTTGTGATTTGATTGTTCTCTTTGGTTAACCTAAAGTTATTTTAGGAAATTAAATATTAGCTTTCTATTAAAGGTTTTGTCTAGTCGGTGGTGGTTGCTCCCATATCCAAGAAGGCCATGTGCCTCGCCACGTCAGTACTGGAAACCTTTTATGGAAATTAATATTTAATGGAATTAATAACTTAAGGAGACTTGGGTCGAATGTGTTAAGTTCCGCAGGAGATCCAAGTCAAAACCTAAAAGAACAAATAGATTAAGTTTTGGATCAAACGTGTTAAGTTCCGCAGGCGATCCAAAATTTAATTTAAAAGAACACATGGTAGCTAGGAAAAGGTTCAGACCTTTGTACAAAATTTTTGTACAGTGGAACCTATAGGTTTTCCGAGTAGCAACCAACATTCTCCTGAAGCGCCTTGCTCTGATACCACTTGTTGGACCCTTTGGAGGCCGGTAAGAGGGGAGGGGTGAATTGCCCTAAAAAAAATAAACCAAAAACCTTTCTCGAATATTCAACTAATTTAAAAGATTTGTAATAATAAACAAAAGCGACTAATTAGAAACTAATTCAGACACAGAGGGTTTACTTGGTTTGCAATCAGAAGATTGCTAATCCAAGGCAAAGATTGCGCACTATCTGATTCTCCTCTGGGCGGAGTAGCCTCTTACAGCGTTGACAGTACAAAAGAATAGAAAGCACAGAGAAAATGGATAACAAGTTCGTTAAATTAACTGTGCAGATCAGTGCTATATTTATAGCACTGGTCGGGGCACCCCGAAGGGGTTCCGGGCGCCCTGGGGGGATAAAACTTTATCCCCCGACGTTCAGATCGTGTTAGAATCGATCTGGTCAAAAACTTCATCCCGGGCGCCCGGAATGGTTCCGAGCACCCCGAGCCTTAAAGTCAACAGAAGTTGACTTTTTCATCTCCGGTTCAGCTCGTCTCGGTCTGAGTCTGGTTTGCTCCGGCTCCGCTAGCTTAGGTGATCTCGGCCATCCGGAATAGGGCTCACCCGAACCTAAGTTCCGGCCTTCTCCTCGAGCAGACTTCCTTCCCGGTTTCTCGTCCCTCGAACGTCGCGCATGTTATTTTCCTCCACCGGTGTACTCTTCCGCAGTCACCTCGTCCCTCGGATGCACTGAGCCCGTCGACTCTCTCCTGTGCCGTCCTTCTCGCTAGCTGCGTCTTCCGCTCGACTTCTTGTGTTCCTAAGCTCCTACACACTTAGATACAAGGGTTAGACAAAGTAGGATCTAACTTAACTTGTTTGATCACATCAAAACACCTTGGGTTCCAACAACATAGTTATTGAGCGAGGCATTGAAGTGAACCCGAGCAAAGTGAAGGCACTACAAGATATGTCGCCGCCCAGAAATTTGAAGGAAGTCCAGCGTCTCACCGGGAGGATAACTGCATTATCAAGATTCATCTCCAAGACGGCTGATCGGAGTTTGTCGTTCTTCAGGATACTTCGCCGAGCCACTAAATTCCAGTGGGACGAGGAATACGATCGAGCCTTCGAGGAGCTGAAAGTATATTTAAATTCTCTACCTGTATTGGCCAAGCTAACTGCCGGCGAGCCGCTCCGCATCTATCTATCTTCGACCGAGTACGCTGTTGGCTCGGCGTTGGTGCGGCAGAACGGCGAAGAGCAACTAGTGTATTTTCTGAGTCATATTTTAAAAGATGTTGAATCACGCTACACCGGTCTCGAAAAGCTTTCACATTAGTGCTCGCCGCTCGGAGGCTCCACCCATACTTCTATTAGAGTGTATACTAAAAGCTTAGCTTTTTGTAAACATTTATTTTTGAAATAAAAGAATTACATTGGTCAAATATTTACATTTATATGCTAAGTGTAGTTGTTCAATTAATTTATATTGCAGATAACATGGTGTGTGGTGTCACACACAGAATATCATGTTATCAGTTTCTCATAAATTATAAACAGTAGGTCACGACTAAGATGAATAGGAACAAACCATTGAAATAGTCGTAATATAATTTGGTATTAGTTTATCTTAACTATAAAATTACACTAGTATACTATGAGTGTATTGAGCAGGACCATTTGAGCTAGCGTCTTTTTATACTGACTAAATAAAAGAACAAGACCTATGTTATTATGGAAGTGTGTGCTCTTAATCCTAATATAATAACAAGAATATATACTTAATATTTATTTTTTTAATTTATCAAAGGGTGTGATTTAGTTTTATAAATCAATAGGCCCGATAAGTTAGGAAATAATATTATTTATAGTGTGTGTTGTTGATTATAGAAGGAAACTGTGTCCTAGGAATCTAGGTTGATGATGCTCCCAAGAGGAGTTCATAAGGATTTTCATTGTAAACTCTGCAGGTGGACTTAGTCTGACATGACGATAAGGTTGAGTGGTACTACTCTTGGAGCTAGATATTAATTAAAGTGAGTTGTCAGTAACTCATTTAATTAGTGGGCATTCAATATCTTAAACATAGGGAGACTAACACACTCATGATAAGAAGAAGCCCATATAATAATATGAGATTGGTGTGGTAGTTCAATAATAACTTTTTAGTGGTATGAGTTATTATTGATGAACTCGAGTTGGGTGTTCGGGGTGAACACGAGAAGCTCAAGTTCATCGGGAGACGAAAACCAATTCCTCCTCTCGGTCCCTGTCGTAGCCTTTTATTTATAAAGTATTATACCCACTCATACCCATCTTCTTACCCATCTTAAGGTGGTCGGCCAAGCCAAGCTTGGAGCCCAAGCAAGGGGCCGACCAAGATCAAGCCTTGATAGAGCAAGTAGGTGGTCGGGCCTAACTTGGAGCCCAAGTTGGTGGTCGACTACAATAAAATTAAAAGGATTTTATTTTTTAAAATCTTTCCTTATGTGGAAGCCATGATTTAAAAGAGAGTTTTAAAATTAAACCTTTCCTTTTATAGTTTCTATAAAAGATTAAGAGAAAGGATTGATATCTTTCCTTATTTGTAGATTGAAAGGAAGATTTTAATTTTGGAGAAAACTTTCTTTATTGTAATCATCCACATGTTTTTAATAGAGAAATTTTAATTTATAAAAGTTTCCTTTTGTAACCAACCATGAAGAGAATTTTTAAAAGAGAAATTTTTATTTTTTAAAATTTCTGGAAACAAATTAGAAAGTTTTGATTTTGTGTTTAAAACTTTCCTTGTTTGGAGGATTTGATATGGTCGGCCAATAGAAACAAGAAAAGGAAATTTTAATTAAATTTTCCTTTCATTGGTAAGGAAATTAAGGAAGTTTTAATTAAAACTTTCCTTATTTGTCAAGACCAAGGAATATAAAAGAGATGGTGCCTCACCTCATAACAACATATCTTCTATTATTCCTCTCTTCCTTGGTGGTGGCCGACCCTCTCTTCCTCCTTTACTCCTATTCTTCTTCCTTGTGTGGCCGGCGGCATCTTCATCTCAAGGAGCTTGGTGGTGGTCGGATCTTGTTAGAGGAAGAAGGAGAGATATGAGGCTTTGTTTCTTAGCATCCCTTGGAGCTTGGTTGGTGGCCGAAAGTTCTTCATCTCTTGAAGATTGTTGGTGGTCGAAAGTTCTTCATCTCTTGGAGAAGAAGGAAGCTTGGGTGGATTCTCGTCTCGGTAGATCGTCGCCCACACGATGTCCGAGATAAAAAGAGGAATACGACAGAAGATCGTGAGGTTTATAAGCTATAAAAGGTATAACTAGTTATTAGTTTCCACATCATAACTAGTTCATCCTTTTATTTAGATCTTGAAATACCAAACATAAGAGGCTAATGAATCTAGGTTATCGAATTTATGTTTTCGATTTTGTGTTTCTTTTGTTTTTCGAACTTGTGATTCAATTGTTCTTTTTGATTAAACCTAGGGTTATTATAAGGAAATTAAATATTGAATTTCGTTGAAAGACTTTGTCTAGAAGTGGTGGATGCTCCCATATCCAAGAAGACCATGTTTAACCTGGAAGTCGATCTCTGAAATTATTATTTAATTAAATTTGTAACATGGGTGGATTTGGATCAATAATGTTAAGTATCGTTTGTGATCTAAGTCTAAACTACTAAGAACAGATATGTTGAATTTGGAATCAATAATGTTAAGTTCTGTTTGCGATTCCAAATTTAATTTTTAAAGAACACAATAGGTTGTTAGGAATAGTTCAGGATTTGTACAAAATTTTTGTACAGGGGAACCAGTACGATATTCCGAGTAGCAACCAACAATTGGTATCAGAACTAGGGTTTGCCTCTGTGTGTATGGTTTTCAGTTTAATTATGCACATGTCATACATAATTTAGGCAAAATAATAGTAGGATATGCTAACTCTGTGGTTGTAGACTCCAACTTTTATGACTTATAGTAATTGTGTGTGATTGGACCCTTGGACATGTCAAGGACATTTTATGTGTCTGCATGATTGTATGTATTAAATACAGCAGGAGCTGTATTAATTTTAGGATTTTATATTTTTGTTTCGATCTAAATTACATGTGCATTCCCTTGTGAAATATAGGATCGATAAATGTAAAATTCTATTTTTATCGCGGATCGTATCCTTGCGAGGTATGGTACTATTTGAGGACCAGAGGCGCAGCGGAAAAAGAAACAAGATAGATACGACGACTAGACCTAATTGCGGTGGTTAAAGATGACAACAGCTAGAGTTGGCAGCACACGGAGGATAGTGATGGAAGAAACCATAATAGTTGGAAAATTATATTCCCATATTTATTGCTTTTATTTACTGTGATGTGTGAGATGTGTGCTTGTATGGTTAAAATTCCTCACCTTAAATAACTAAGTGGGAGAGAGATTAGTAAATAAATTCCACGGTCTCCATTACTGGTTTGTAAGTGATGCAACAAATTTGTGTGTTGGCTCTGAGTGCCTCCCTCCACAACGGATGAGTTTGTTTGCGGATCACTAGATCAAACTTCCTTTATGGATCGTTATAGAAAATTATTTAGGAGTGTGTGATCTTCTCCAACTGAAGGGGCACAATTCTATTTAATGGACTAAGTATCAAGTAATGATATATACATAGGCGCATTTAATAGTATCCTCCCAAACGGAGTCACTGCTATTATTTGTGAGACCAAAGGAAAACCAACTATTAATTTTATTTGTCATAAAGTTAGGATGACAAGATAATAAAATAATGGATAAAACCTCCTCTTACAAATGTTGAATTTGTATACGTCCACACTAACGTGGCATGCAAAATTCATGGTATTTTTAGGTGTTGGTAAATTTAAATAATATTGTTTGAGAAATCAATATTATTCTAAATTTAGAATCTTCTCCAAGTGGGTCGAGGCTGAGCCGTTGGCAAAAATAACCGAGCATATGGTCTAGAAATTCATTTGGCAGCATATCATCTGTCGGTTCGGCATCCCGCGTCGGCTCATCTCGGACAACGGAAGGCAATTCGTCGGGCAACATCTCAAGGAGTGGTATGAGGGGTATGACATCCAGCAGGCCTTCACTTTCGTGACGTACCCTCAAAGTAACGGGCAAGCTGAAGTCGCCAACCGCGAGATCCTTCGCATCTTGCGAGCTCGACTCGACCACATTGGAGAAGTTGGGTTGATGAGCTCCCAAGCGTATTATGGGTGGTCCACACGACACCCAAAGAGGGAACAGGAGCAACTCCCTTCCACTTAGTGTATGGAGGAGAGCCAGTCATCCCAGTTGAGATCGGAGTTGAAGTCGATCTGATACAGTATTATAGCGAGGATAACGCCAAACAGAGGCTCTTGGAGCTGGACTTGGTGGACGAAGCACGCGCCAAAGCTGTCGTCCGGCTCATGGCCTATAGGCAAAGAACGCGTCCGAACTACAACCGGCGAGTGATACCAAAATCTTTTCAAGTCGGCGACTTCGTGTGGAAGAAGGTGAAGCCGGTCGGCGACGCCACCAAGCTGGAGGCTCCTTGGGCCGGACCCTTCAAGGTCGTGGAAAAGCTACGGTCGGGCGCCTACTACCTAGAGGACGAAGATGGGTGGTGGCTAGAGCGTTCGTGGAACGCGAACCATCTCTAGTCGTACCGAGCTGGATGAAAAGTGCGTTGATATAATTAATGTCATATAATCTCCATTTTTCTGCGCCCTTCGATTGTAGGATTTAAAGCAAAGGCATGGGTTTACAAAGTTATTGTCGAGTGGCCAGCCCCGCATTGAAGACCGTCGAGCGACGACGTTAAATCCAAGAGTCGAGCGGCGACTATAAAACCCCGCATCGAAAACCGTCGAGCAACGACTTTAAACCCAAGAGTCGAGCAGCGACTATAAAACCCCGCATCGAAGACCGTCGAGCGACGACATTAAACGCAAGAGTCGAGCGACGACTATAAAACCCCGCATTAAAGACAGTCGAGTGGCGACGTTAAACCCAAGAGTGGAGCGGCGACTATAAACCCAAGAGTCGAGCGACGACTATAAACCCAAGGGTCGAGTGGCGACCTTAAATATCCACCTTGAAGACCGTCGAGCGGCGACGTTAAACCCAAGAGTCGAGCAGCGACTATAAACTCAAGAGGGAGTGGCGACTCTAAACTCAAATGAAATCCAAGTAACCCACTCAGATATATACGATCAAATACTGGTAGAAGAATAAAACAGGAAAGCTGCAAAGACATTTCATTAACAGGCCAAAATCCGCCGAGCAGCAAGCATACATCCCAAGCTTGTACAAAATAACTCCTCACTCCAAATAGTCGAAGGTCTCATCAGGAATAGTGGTGATGAGCCCGGCGTGGTCCAGTATGGGGAGGGTCATGGCTTCAGGGAGGTGGCCCTTCACCTTCAGATAGGTGATCGTTGCAGTAATGGCCAGATCGAACGCACTTACGAGCCGCTTACACGCCTTTTCAACGAACTGTTCTTCTGCTTCATGACAACAAAACGGCTCGGCTCGGCGCCCTGATATTCCTTTAGGGCAGCACAAGAGGCCTCGAGGGCATCCTGGAGAGTCTTCACTTTCTCCCTTAAAGTCATCACCTCTACCGACCAACCATCCTGCTCGGCCGTCAGCAAAGCCTCCAGCTCCTTGACTTTTTGCGCCAAGGCCCGGGCCTCTGCGTTCTTCAGCTCTAGGTCGGAAATCGCCCGATTCTTCTGGTTGGTGGCGAGCTCTATCTTATGGTCATAAGATTTGACCTTCTCCTCGAGCCAACCCATCAGGATGGCCTGGTCAGAGGATTTTTTCTGCTCGGCCTCCAGAAACTTCTTGGTTTTGGCCAGATTCGCCTGCAGCTCGACGTACGAGGGCCCTTGGGAAGGAGCTCCACCAGAAATTTTGAGCTTCTTAAGCTCCTCCTCCAGAAGCGCTAGGCAGTTGCTCACCGCCACGCTCTCCACCCAATACTTCAACCGAACGGAAGAATGTCAATACCTAGTTGGAGGTGAATCATGAATAAATAGGAAACTTACTCCGGTACCCATCTGCATATGGTTGTTGCCTAATAGACCGGGAGGCATGGTCACGGCGCACGCTCGAGCGTCCTCCCACACCTTGGCGAGCGGCCCACGAATGAGTATCTGATGTTCCGAAGCTAGGGCGTTGATCGACCTTCGACAGGTACTCCTCCGTCGAGAGATGCAGAATTGCCTTTATTGACCGTCGTCCGCTCGGGGTAGATTGAGTGGGCGCCGAAGGGTTGGAGAACTGGCCAGTTGGAGCAGAGTGGATACGAGATTGCAAAATCTTTCGACGAGCTGGGGCAAGACGTTGATCGGTTGAGCTGCAATGGGGTTGGACGGCAAATCGCATTGGGAGGGTGTCTGATAAGAAGATATGTCTTCCATTGTCTCGATAGCTATTGGAGGGGGGGGCACCCTCTTGCTCAAACGCGCGCACTGCCGAAGTGGCCGAACAAGTGGTCGTGCTTGTTCGGCGGCGTTTGCGACCTACCAACGGAAGCTCGTCACCTGAACATTCGGACCCCTCAGTCCGAGTGGATGGCTGTACACCGAAAGGTGCGGTCTCCCTCGCCATTTCAGTGTGGGTAGTCCGAACTGCGGACCCCCCCACCAGCAGTCTGAGCTCCTTCGCTCTCACCCTCATGCCAGCCGACCGACGCGAGGCCAAGTCGCGCCATCTCCTTAGCTGCAGCTACCTCGACCTCGGCAACCTTAAGCTTCATCATGTCGAGCGCCACTGATTTCATCATGATTTCAGCTGCAAAAGAAAAAAGGAAAATCAGTTAGACACAAAGAAAAAAACAAAGGGAAATTTCTTATCAATGCCGCTCAGGAGACTCGTTCAGATTGGGGTTAACTCGAACATGTACATGACACCTTCTGGCAGCAACTTGTGGATATCGAATTTTAGGCCGACGAGCATGTTGGCCACATGAAGGTACTCCGACCGAGTCTTATACCTCTTCAGCTCGGGCGGAGGTGGCAGGGCGGTCTGCCATTGAGTTCGGAAGGGGGACAAGTCGGGGAGTCGCAAGAAGAAAAAATAATCCTTCCCATGCTTATTGGAAGTAGACATTTTATCTAAAAAGACCAAGCCGATCCGAGACTGAAAAAGGAAGGTGCCCAGCTCGGATTGTTTGGAATAATATAAGTAATGGAAGATCTGAGGCCTTAGGGGGATGTTGTGCAATCGGAACAGCACTACTACACCGCACAACAGAAGAAAAAAGCTAAGGACGAGCTGGGCGAGCAGGACTTGAAAATAATTACAAACTTCGGTTATAAACGGATGGATGGGAAACCGGAGACCAGCCATGAACTGGTCTCGGAAGAAATAGATAGTGTTAGGCGGCGGGTTGTTTGGCCGATCGGACGGTCCGACCAGAATAATCTCGTGGTCGGATAGAATGTCGAAGGTGTGGATAAGGTTCGTCGCATCACCCGCATCAAACCTGGTCTCCATGGTGGTATACCATAGACCAGGGGCAGGGTCAACCGGCTGGGAGGAACTAGCCATGATCGAAAAGTAAAGAAGCCAAAGGTTCGCTAAAAAGATCGCAGGAAAAACCAGAGAGCAAGGTTGACAGAAGAAAGTTCACCGAGCAAAATGGTGTAACGTCGGAAAATGCTAAAGGGCAAGAACTGAGGGCGAACGAACAAGAGGGAGCTTACAGAAAGGGGAATCACCGCTGAGGAGAGACGCTAAGGGTCGCCAGAGCAACGAGGGAGCAAGATCGCCGGAGCACGGTGTGCGAGCGAAGTAATCGGAGCGCAGGAAGGAGGTAGTAGCGAAGTCGCCTTCGTGACTTTATAAAGATCGGGTTCGGTCAAGTGGGGCCGTCCGATCTAGGTCACGGAAATTGACGCACGCATCCAACCGTCGAATTTGAACCGTCACACCACCTCTGACGCGTTGGTTGTGTGGTGACGGCGGCATTGCCACGTGGCACTCGCCTACAGGGGTGCATTTAATGAGCCCCATTACCGATCGTGTTCGCGTGCTCAGCCATAATGGTGAGGATTTGCATGAATTCCGAGGAGATTCAGATGATGTCAGCTTGGGCCGCACTCGGACCGGGACGCTGGCGTATGCCTCGCCGTTTGGCGTAAGAGAGCATGGTCTGGGACGGTCGCCACCTTCAGATGAGCCGATCAGAGCTTCTTCAACATCATGGCTGATCGGTCGGTGGGGCACTAGACTAGTTGTCCAATTAGCCGGACTTTCAGCCTCCTTCAACTAGACTTAAGGGGGAGGCACGTGATCCAACGGTAAGATGAGGGCCTCATCCTATAGAAAGTCTTGAGCCACGTGGGAGGTCAAAGTCAACGATCAACGCCGTGAGTATCCGCCCGAGCGGACGGTCTACCTCAAGCATGTGCGTCCGATTCTGCATTACAGCTCGGCCTGATGTCTAGCTTCCAACCCTCAGAAGACTCAAGCATGGCTCTAGCAAGGAGGAAGGAGGGTCGAGTGACCCCCTCGCTTGATCGAACGGGGGGCGCAGCCTTGGCCTGACAGATATGGTTTCTTCGCTCAGCAAGACGGAGCCGGGACAATGGGATGATTGCCCGAGCGGACCTCCCGCTCGGCCCGGCCCGGCCATGGTGTCGCCCGAAAGGCACTAGCCGAACAGTTCCTCCGCTCAGCCCGGTGGAGGATAAAGGAAGCAGCTGACGATATCTTCTTAGGGACCAGTGTCGCCGACAGGTGGTATGGTCGACAGTATGGTCAGGCAGAGAATCGTACGGTAGAAGCTTCCACTGTCATGTCAAGGATATGCTCGTACTATTAAGGTATAACGTCAGACACGCTTATTCCATGTATGTCTCGGGGAGCGTGCACGCCTCGAGGAGCGTGCACGCACCTTTAAGGAGCCCTATATAAGGACCTCCAGACTTCGACGAAGGTATGCTCATTTTTTTACTACAGCTATAGTTTCGCTTCCTCTTTGCTCTACTTTTTTCCGCCGAAAATCTTACTTGAGCGTCGGAGGGTCATCGTCGGGGAATCCCCCAGCTCGGCATTGTGCTTGCAGGTCCATGACAGCGGGAGATCTACATCTTTGAAGTCTTCGACCAGTCAACAGGAGCGTCATATCTCTAGCGTCCATCGACTCAGCTCTCGGACATGATCAGAGGTAATTAATATAATTAGGAGAATTAAATAAATACACAAGACTTGATTATATGTTATTCAGAAGTCTCTAGTTCCATCAGTTAATTTTAATTTAAGAAAGTTAGGAATGATACAGAACCAAGTTATTCGTTTAGTTCTTTTCAATAATAAATTAAACACCAATCAAATTTTTTGAGATATATTTTAAAAAAATTATATTGTTAATATGACATATAAAAATGACTTAATAATTAAGAGAACTAGAAGAAAGCATAGGACATGATTCCATATCATTCTGAGGGGGTGCTTGGTTCGGATAAGGGAAACGGAATGAGAATAGGAATGATTGTCAATAATAATGAAATGAGAATGATTCTCATACCACTCATTCCTATGGGTAATGGCTCATTCCTATGTTTAGAGGAATGAATCCGTGGGACCCACCATTATTTCTTCAAACCAAGCACCATGTTTCATTCCATTCCCATTCCAAACCCCCCAAACAAACAGCCCCTGAATTCTCTAAATTAGTTTTAGTCAAAATTAACTGATATATCTAGAGAGCTATATTATACCTTCATTTAATTATTTTGATTATATTTATATATTTAAATATTATTTTTATATGTTATATTGAAATAATAAATTTTTTTAAATATGAATGAGATTTTTTTTACAACCGCTTTGATTACATTCACGTGATTCAATAATTTATCATTTTTTTCTATTTTCTTTCCTATCCATTCACTTTCTCGATGGGATATACCAATCGGGCACCGCCGAACTTTACAAGGACAGGCCCAAAGTCAACCCTAAATGTCAACAGCATTCACAATTCTTCAGTGGTTGTACGTCCTTGTTCGGGCCACCCAATAAATGTCGGGGTTACTTGTCTTTATTCACGCGCAATTTATTATATAAAATCGAATATATATATATATATATATATATATTCATTGGAAGAATGGATGGTATAGGCATGTAGCTCATGTCAAACGATAAACTTCGGTATTATCTATCCCATAATAAAATATAAATAAATAAATTATAAAAAATATTCTATCCTATCATAATATCCATTTATACGAGGAGATTATAAATTTTATACTGAAAAAATGTTTCATTTGAAAACATAATATAATTTTACACATTAATGTGGCAAAATATTTTTTTGAAATGATATCTAAAGAAAGTCATACCGATAATGATTCATTTAATTCTTTTTAAAAATGAATTTAAATTAAACTAATTGCATATCGTGGTAGGTACAGGAACATGTAATTTTCCTCAATTTATTTAGTTGATAGGAACGGAGAAAGAGGAAGGGGTTATCATAATAGATTTATATGAGAACATAAATTATATACCCTCAAGTTCTTAAATAAATTAATTAAAAAAGAATAACTAAATATTATAGACATTATATTATTATTACTGAAATAACTCTTAAAAAATGTATTCACATTAAAAAATATATAATAATTTTGATCGACTTGAAAAGAAAAGGCATAGTTGAATAATGTTTTAAATCTGCAATTAAATGAACACCTACTCTGTCCTCACATTGCATTCAATTCAAGGTGGCTGCAACGACCTCCAATCCTACTGTATAATTACGCATTAAATTAGAGTAATATTCGAGCATATATAATTCAGCATGCTACGTTTGAAAGATCTAGATCAAATAGCATAGGCATGCCCATTTAAATAGATCAAACGACCGTATCTACTAGTTCCAACAGTTTTGGAAGTTTCCATTTTTGCTACGAGAATCCAAGCCGTCGTATATTAAAGTAATTTAGAAGAATCCGCCATGGATATTGGATTTGGAGACTCAGCCCATTAGATACGGCATTTGCCAGGTAATGATAATTTTGTTTTCGCCCCTGTACGGTGTCTCCGATTAATCAAGCTACTTTTCCAGCTTCAGCCCCACACGCTTTAACTGACTGCAGAAATTCCTGCCAACCTCTTAAAACCTTGCAGTAATTAATTCAGACAACCATCATGGTGGCAGCAAAGGGAAAAAATTTAGCATAAATTGCCATGGCTGATACGTCTTGCACTTCCTCATCCTTGTAATGATCGTGTTGTTCTGTGATATGTTGACACAGGGAACTCAGGAAGGTACTGCTTCGAATCACTCTCTGCCTCTCCCTTCTTTTTTCGACAAATCAAAAGTAGATTCTTAGGGTTTGGTTATCTTTTTGGCAACTGCGCATTAGGTTCTCCACCTCAAGTGTTTCGTGGAAATTGATGTGTCTGCGTGTTTTTTTTTCTCTCCTCTTCTTGCAGAGAAGGATGGGGGTTTGTGAATGATCCCCCTTTTGCTCAAAGGATGTTTTTTTTTTCCTGTTCTTTCTTTGAGAAGATGAATCTTTGATCCCCTTCAGCCCCCAACAAGAGATTTCAGGTGAGCCTACTCTTTCTACTCCATGATTCTGGGGGCCGTAGTTTCTGGTTTTTCTTAATTCTCTTTGCCTTTGGTTTGAGCGTGTGATGTTTGCAAAAAAAAAACATTATTTTTTGCTTTGTAGGTTGAAGATGTGGTTTAGTTGAAAGAAATAGGAATTGAATCTTGCAGAATTTGACAGGTTTTCATTGGATATGCACTAATTTTTTATTTAGAACAAATTTGATAATGGAACTCTTCTCCTTCTTTTTCTTTTTTTGGGGTTTATCAGAGTACAAGTAAAATAACAAGATTGCAAGAACAACTGGTAACAAGGATAGATATAGTGGAGAGGGCATGAAAACAGATTTGAGGCAAAAAGGACTTGAAAACAGTATCGACTTGTGTGGAACACCTAAGGAATTAAAAACAAACTAGCAGAACACTCAAAAGGAGCTCAATTGATCTTATTAAAAAAACAACTTTGAGATAATTATTGGTAGATGAAAGTTAAGAAATTCTGCCTTGTTATTACTGCAGTTTTTCTTGGCTTTTGGGTTCTTAAAATAGCTAAAACATTGAATTTAGCATTAAAAAAGAAGGCCTCTTCATTTTGTTGCATCTTCCTCATTTAAGGCTCTCTTAAGGGACTCTTACTAATTTTAAACTTCAGCTATCTGTATGAAAAGAGAGATGATTTTGATTTTACCATCTCTTGGCTGCTTTCTTCATGCCAGTCTTGTGCTGATTAACTTTTTTTTTTTTAACAATTGTACATACAAATGAAAAAAAAAAAAAAAGTGGTTATCGGTGTGACTTTTGCTCTTTGCTCACTATTTCAGAAGAAGAAATCAGACAAGCTCTAGATGAGTTCATCTGAGCATGGCGAGTGCATAACCGATACGAGAGAGGATGTGCCTGATTCGATAACCAGGCTTATGGATTACATTCCCATCTCCATACCCACAGTCGACCAGGAGCTACCGGGTCAAAATCACTCAGAAAAAAGATTCCTAGATTTTCTGAGAGCTAAGCCATCCACAGATTGGTTCTTTACCCGTCATCGTTTCCGCGTACCATTTGTTCGAAAAATCGACCGGAGAGCATTGATCAGATACTTCAAGAAATGGATAAAGAACCCGGAGAACATTGCTCTTGTTATCTGGTTGATGTTTGTTGCAGCTGGTCTCTTCATGCTGTTTCTAGTTATCACTGGGAGTCTAAATCAAGTCATACGAAGTAGCACCGAAAGAAAGAAATGGACCGAGATCATCTATCAAATTCTCAATGCCCTTTTCACAATCATGTGCATATATCAGCACCCCAGATTGTTCCATCATTTGGTGCTTTTGTGCCGATGGAGGTTACCGGACAGAGTGGCACTACGGGCAGGCTACTGCAAGGATGGATCTCGAAGAGCTCACGAAAGGGCTCACATAATGCTAGTCGTCATCCTCCTCCACATAACTATCTTTTCCCAATATGTGCTCTGTGGCCTTTACTGGGGATATTCAAGGAAGGATAGGCCAGATTGGGCTGTTAATCTGTGTACAGGCATCGGTATCGCAGCTCCAATAATTGCTGGTGTTTACACAGTTTTCGGCCCGATAGGAAGAAATTCTGATGATCCTCAAGATGCTACTGCCGCACAAGAAGTTCAATCCGAGCTTGTGATTTGTAACAACAGAAGAGTAGTTGTGACCAATCCTGAGTGGATCGGGGGGCTCTTCGACTGTTGGGATGATAGAACAGTTTGTTTGGCCTCATTCTTTTGCACATGTTGTGTGTTCGGATGGAACATGGAGCGACTTGGACTCGGTAATATGTATGTTCATATAGTCACCTTCTTACTTCTAATTGTGGCTCCTCTAATGGTCTTCAGCGTCTCTGCCCTCAATGTCGAGAACTATGCGATCAGGTACATCGTCGGAGTAAGTGGCATCTTACTTGGTGTTTTTGGGCTAGTTTATGGTGGCATTTGGAGGACCCAGATGAGGAAAAGATTCAAACTTCCTGCAAATCCCTTCTGCTGTGGCTATCCAGCAGTTACAGATTCATTGCAGTGGCTCTTCTGTTGGTCCTGTTCTTTAGCTCAGGAGGTGAGGACTGGAAATTTTTATGACATTGAAGAAGATAGCTTTTGTAAGGAGGCGAAAACCGAAGACGGAGTTTTGGTGCCTCTGCCAAGGGAAGATGGATCAGGTTTTACGGTTACGTCGAATGGGAAGCTTCTCCTTAGGAGCTCTTCTTGTCCGGCCACACTTGATCCTCCAAGTCACTTATCATACTTGAGATCTTCCACTCAACATGTTATGGTTCCACCTCTTCCAGCCCTGATGCAAATAGATGAAGACTAGTTAGCAAAGGACATACTTTTTGCTAGTGAACAAGCATCACAAATGTTCCAATCATCGACCGATATCTATAAGGTTGATCAGTTTGAATTACTCTTTCTAAATTCTTGAATCTTGAGAGACAGATCTTTTAAGAAAAATTCTTTTGTAATGTGATACTTTAATTTGCTTAGAGCAAATGCTTCATGTACCTTTCACAGAACTTGAAAATTGGCCTGCAAGAATTTGTAACTTGATTTTGGTGGTATATATAGTAGAGAAAGTTTAACAAAACCATGAAAATACTCTCTTTTTTTAAAAAAAAAAAACATATTGCCATTAATCAAATGAACAAATAGTTTTAGAGATGATCAACAAAACCTATAGTTAAACATTCTGAAACAGTTAAGAGTTAGTTAATATTATGAGAGAGAGATAGAGAGATTTTTGGCATTATAAAGGACAAAGATGTAATCCAACTCTTTATTAGTTCTGTAACGAAAGTTCTGGGAGCCTTCCTTTCATTTGCTATATATATATTATTATCGACCGTTCTCTCACCAATTAAATTATCTTCAAACTATTTTAACTGCGAGACTACCTAAATTTTTTAGGTACTGAAAATGAAAGTGATTGTTTTCAACATATTATATATAAAAATATATATATATTTTTGCTTGGTACGACTCCGTAGGCGTCATCTTACCTGTAATGCCTTACAAATCAAATAATAATTAAGTTTAATTTAATCAATAATTTCAAAGCTGATGAGAATCATGCCGTACTCTGGTGTTCTTTACGTGATCCCAAAAGATGGGTGACATGCCCGCATGCATCATCAAAAGTAATAACAGTATGGGAAATTAATTAATATATATGTGTGTGTGTTATTTCATAATTATTTGACAATATGCGTGATGTAAGAAGTGAAGTGGTTTATTTGTTGTATTGATTAGTGTTTTAAAGATTTCGGTTTGCTTATTTATTTGTAGTTTTTCCCTCTTAAAATTAAGGTTACTAGTTAAGTGTCAATTAATCCATCTATTTTAATTAACTTGGACTAGTTAATCCATCTATTCATCTGTGAAAGACTTCGAACTTTTATTTATTTATTTATTTTTGTTAATTTTTCCTCCTTAAACGAAACTTTCTCTATCATATTTTTTTAGACTTTTTTTTGTGTGTGTATGTTTACAAAAAAGTATATAAAGATAAATTCGATTGAAAATTATGTTTTCCCATTAATTCTCAAGAATTCAAGCATGATTTATTTATCTATATATTTTTTGCGATATTCAAGAATTATTTTTTGTTACTAACAATATATATAATTAGACTACCTCACATAAACACATATTTTAATGCCTTCATTAGAATCGATTATTATATATATATATATATATATATATATATATATATATATATATATATATATATATATATATATATTATTTATTCATATATATTATAATATTTTTAAAATTTTAAGAATTATATATTATAAATCATACAATATAATTATTAAAACCTTAGTATTTTATTGATAAAAAATAAGAAAGCTCTACGCAAAAGTAAAATCATAGTGCCCCGGCCCTCTGGACAACTTCACACACTCTAAAAGGGGATAAATCATGGGGACTTATTCAACCTTAATAGAACGACTTTCAAGAAACTTCTATCATTTTTTTTTTATAATTTAGATATTCAATATTTCGAATTGAGTAATCCTGAAGTGACAGACCTAATCCTATAGAAGTTTTCTACCCGCTATATTGGGAACTGGGGCGGAGCTAGCTCGGGCCCAGTGTAGGCAGCTGCCCACACTAGGCTCGAAAAAAAATTATTTTACGATGAATAAATAAATTATTACATCAAATGGAGGCATGATTTTATTTGTTCTCATGCATTAGGTGATTTGAAGTATCGTAGCTATTCGTAGTAGCCATATCTGTATGCTGTGCTTTGTAGTATTCCTTTTTCTATTACTATAGTGATAATACACCAATATTTGATTCAAATGGCTAAATCTATGTTTGATTTATGGTTTAGTTTGTGATTTGTGAGTTGGAGTCGGCTAGTCCAGTTGTGCAACAACTTCATGGCATATGAAGCTGAAAGCTTTAGCCGTGACGCAACTGTCAGGTCTGTCGCCAGAACTAAATCAAGAGAGGTGCCCTTTGCAATATGTCCATCGACGATAGCTACAATTTTTCTACACTAAATTAATATCCTAACTTTCGCCCTTGATTAAAATGTATTTATAGAGATTTATCCCGATAGTTAGCATTATTAGATCTACTTTTACTGGAGTAAAACATCTCCTGCATTGTGTCACTGTTGACACTCGAACTAAATTCTTTAATTATCTATTGGATAATTTAACCATTGCATCGTGTATCCGGGACAATTCTATCAGTATATATGGAGGGCTTAATAAAATCGGCCCTTTCTCATCATTGTACTAACACTTGTATAATTTTATTATAGTTTTTCATGTATTAAATGACTAACACATTCATCACATTCCACTAGCTAGTGAGTAAAATTTTAATTAAATCGAAATAATTTACCAAACCAATTTAATTAGAAATTTTAATTCAGTTAATTTTAAAATTTATTTTTAAAAAAAAAATTGATTATTTTGATTTATTTGAATTGATTTCAATTTTAAAATTCTAAAACTGTGATAAAATTGGTTAGGATTAGCCGACTCATCCTAAGGCTAAGTTGGACTAATAAATCAAACAGTTAGTTTAATAGTTGAGTGGAGCATTCATAAATCTAGTAGAGAAAATTATATTTTTAGTCCTGTAATTTGTATCTTTTTGTGTCCTGTAATTTGTATCTTTTTGAATTTTAATCCTGTTATGAGTTAATTTACGTTTTTAGTCTTGTAACTTGTAATATTTTCCAATTTCAATTCTTTTTTCCTTCAAAATTGAAATTTTTCAACGGAAAATGTCTAGTTTGCGGTTGGAATATAAAAAGCACATGAGTCATAAAAAATCAAAATCCTTAAATTCAATTTACAACTCATCATTTTCAGTTGAAAATCTTCAATTTTAGAGAAAAAAGGATTAAAATTGGAAAATATTACAAGTTACAGGATTAAAAATGTAAATTGACTCATAACAGGACTAAAATTGAAAAAAATGTAAGTTACAAAACTAAAAACAAAATTTTTTCAATCTAGTATAATAAATTTAATAGTCGATCAGTGACTATTTTGATGAAGAAGTTGTCTATTGTGAATAATTAAATTGGTTTATGAATTAATCAATTTTATATCGATTCCATATCTATTTGATTTGTCTAAAAAAATTTAATTAATTCAATTTCACTTAGATTCAGTCTGAGTATATTTTAATAGAATGCTTACCTCGACGTGCAATGAAAAATAAGAAAGAGCCGTACCGACACCATTTCTTATTAATTAATTTAACTCCACATACACTAAACACATACACAAAACAACACAACTAATTAAAAACCCCCCACAACTCCCAAATCCCATTTAACTCCTAATTAATTACCTCCAACCGCCTTAGCCTCAAACACAATCAACAACACAAACAATTACTCAAGGAACATATTTATTTGCATTTTAATTTATAATTATATTAATTATATCGCAAGGACGAGGCCGGGCAGTGCCTTGGGGGATCGCTGGCTCTGCCACACCCGCACGCAGCACTGAGTCAACCCGGGCGACTCGTCGTCGGAACCGCGGGCGTCGCCTTCGACCCGAGTGACGGTGAGGGAGGTGTTGAAGTACTCCCGCACCTGGGTGATCACCCCGTCTGGGCCCACGGTCCACGCGTGGACCCACACGGCGGCGCCGGGACCGCCTCCCTCCGCCACCACGATGGAGCCGAAGGCGGCCACCTCCTGCGGCAAGAACTCGAAGGCCTCATCCTCGCCGGTGAGGAGGCGCTTCAGGTGCTGGCGATTGGGAGGGCCGTGGAACCACCACTCGAGGTCCGGGGCCAGCAGCTGGTTCAACGCCCCCGCGTCACGCCGCTTTATGGCCTCATACAGGGCTTTCACGGACGCCTCCGGAGAGATCGGAATCGCCAGCTCCGGTGGTGAGGGAGGATGAGGAGGGAGGGAAGAAGCAGGGCACGAGATGAAGAGGGAGAAGCGAGTGGGGTGAGTATATATAGGCCGAGAACAGAGGAAGAAGAGAGGTGGATGATGAGTGGCGCTGGTGCTTTGGGTCCCACAGTAATGTCATTATTACTTGGTATTTAAATGGGTTGGATATACTGTAAACGAGAATTATTTTGCTTCTTTGTCAATACATATATGAAAGGGATATATTATTGGAATGACATGACCCTGCGGCGTAATGTTTAGGTTAAAGGAACGGATCATCTAAAATATATTCAGGGTGGCCAGCGAATTTTCTTTTATCAGTGATAAAATCCTTAGTATTATGAGATTTTATCGATGATAAAATTTTTAGTATTATGAAATTTTATCTATAGAAATAGAGGATATTATCCTTTATTTTTTATAAAAATCATCCTTCCATATTTAAATTTTTAGATCTTAAATATATTCCAATACACTTAACATTTATATATATATATATTTATATTTTTTTTATATCCGGACTAAATATTTATTTATTATTTTTTTTATATATGTAGGACTAATACTAAGAGACTCTTAAGATAATAGATTTATCTTTATTAAAGAAAATGTTTTACCTTGAGATGTAGCGTAGATGGTGGACGTATAGTATCTTTGGCATAATAACTATAGGTTGATTTTTAAGAACTGATAATCTGAAGTTTACCCACCATACACCTAACGCTTATGTATCTATATTTACTTTTCTCTATATCCGTGGGATTGATATTAGGAGACTATTAAGATAACGGATCTACTTTTTTTATTAAAGAGAACGTATTATCTTAGGACGTAGCGTAGATGGTGAATACATATCACCTCTAAAGTAATGATCAAAAATCAATTATTAAGAATTTATGATATAGATTTTATCTCATCATGTGATTAATATCTATATACTTATATTTACTTTTCTTTATATTTATGGAGCTAGTAGTCAATAGATCGTTAAGATAGCGAACCTATGATTTTTAATTATTAAAGGGAACGTTTTAATTGAAAAGGGGGCGTTTTAGTGGCTAAGTGAAGTCGATGTGGCCATTTTAAACGGCTGTCAAAGTGACGGTTTATCAAAGGGGACGTTCTACATTTTGCATCGTTTTTATATGGTTTTTTTGCGGTGACAAAAGTTCACATATTCTATTCTAGAAGGATAATACAATATGAGAGATTATTCCGTCATAAACCATCTTTAAACATAAATATGAGATAATTTAAAATAATATTTATACCTATCCAGAATTTTATCTGTTGATCCGGTGTGATCAGCAATAAAGGTGAATTATCGGAAATTATAAAAATATTTTTCTCAAAACTTTTAACTTAAAATAAATAGTTCGTCGCGCTTCTCGTAGCTTACTTCTTTAATGATGATATACAACAGAATGAACTCGAAGCAAATTTACAATCCTAACATAAAAGATTTACTCGGTATCCACCTAAAAAAAAAAGTGACTAATCTAAGGATCCACACACACGAGCACTCTCCACTATGAAAATACTCCTTTACGGTAACTATCAAGGCGGAGAAGCTTTACAACACTCTCAATACAAGAAGAAAGAAAGGGAAGCAAATACAAGTAAAATCTTACAATATTTACTCCGAAAAACCCTAACCCTAACTTCTTCTTCTTGTCGTAGAACGCCTCTTGACCTTGGAAGTGCAACAACACTTTGCTCCAAGAAAACCTCAAGAACTTGCGTCGATAGCTTAGAGTAATCGTTGGAGATGGCGTGGAGGAACTAGAAGTCGTGTGGAAGAAATCGCTCGCCAACGACTATAACTTGCGCAACGGTCAGATCCCAATCGATTGAGAGTCATTCAGAGCGCCTTTGTGCTCTCTGGAAATGGCTGAATCAATCAACCAATCGATCCAGCCTTTCTCGCGTATGTAAACAAGAAATCCATTCCCCAATCGATCGTTCAATCGATTGGAGATGCCCAATCGATCGGTCGATCGATTGGGCCACACCTTCTTCGCGACACACATCCAATCGATCAACCAATCGATTGGACTATGGTTCAATCGATCGGTTGATCGAGTGACCCTCCTTTGACTTGTCTAAATCAAGTCCAAGGTTCCCAAACCCAACATCCGATCAACCGTAATCTGTTGGAACCTCATGTCTAGCATCCGACCAACCTTAACCTGCTAGGACTCCTTCACCAAGTGTCCGGTCAATCCCTTTGACCCACTTGGACTTTTCTCCTCGTGCCAAGTGTCTGAACCTCCATGACCCACTTGGACTTCCACCAGATGTTCAGTCACCCTTGACCCATCTGGATTTCCTCGTGCCAAGTATCCAGTCAATCTTTTGACCTACTTGGACTTTCCAATACCAAGTGTCCGGTCAACCTTGACCACCTGGATTTCCACCAGATGTCTGGTCACCCTTGATCCATCTAGATTTCCTTGTGCCAAGTATCCGGTCAATCGTTTGACCTACTTGGACTTTTCAATACCAGGTGTCCGGTCAACCTTGACTCACCTGGATTTCCACGTGCCTGACTTCCTTTGCCAGGACTTTCCATCTGCCTAGTTTCACTCACTAGGACTTTCACCTAATTTCACTCACTAGGATTTTCACCTAACTTCACTCACCAGGATTTTCCCACTGCCCGACTTCACTCACTGGGACTTTCACCTAGCTTCACCCACTAGGATTTTCCAACTGTCTAGCTTCACTCACTAGGTCTTTCACCTGATTTCACTCACCAGGATTTTCCATCTGCCTAATCTCCAGTTAGGACTTTCTCAGTCAAGTATCCAGTCAACTCTTTGACCTACTTGACTCTTCTTCACATCTAACTGGTTAACCTTGACCAGAGGGGAATTGTATCAACAATCTCCCCAATCGGACGATTGCACCTGTAATCTCCATGTATTGTCAAACATCGAAACTCAAACATCAAGACTCAAGCTTGAGCCAATCCAAGCTTAGTCAACCAAGTCAACCTTGACCTAGGGATATTGCACCAACAAAAAGAATATGAGATAACCAGATTTACTTTGTTTGTAGTCGGGGAAGTTGCTAATCCAAGATAAATAAAGCGCATTTATGATACTCCTTTTTCGACACAAGTCGGAGGCAGAAAAGCCTCGCATAAGACATTAACAACTCAGAGAGTAAAGAATAGAATACAAAATTTGAGTACAGTAAGTGTTGTCTAAAAATTAGATAAATCAGTGCTCTATTTATAGTGCTCTGGTCAAGTCTATCCGTTGCTGATATGGCGGACTCCTGGCGCTTGGATGGTGATCCAGGCGCTCCCAGCGTGGCAAAGTCTATTTTCACGAAACAGCTTCACAACGGCTGAAAGATAGAATTTTTCATGTCCGAGCTCCCGGACCGTTGCTGACGTGTAACTAAAGAGTGATCCACTGCAACAAGACACCTGTTCAGCACCCTAGTGGTCTGGGCGTCCGAACGTTCTGGGCCCTTAGACCAGTCAGCCAGTGCTGACTCGTCCGGCGCCTTCTTTGGTCACTAACTTCTTCTCCGGTCAGTTGGGTGATCATCTGGCCTTCCGGAGTTGAGCACATCCAAACTCAACTCCGACCTTCTTCTCGAACAGTCTTCCGCTCCAACTTCTCATCCCTTGGAAGCGCCACACGTGTCCTTCTCGCTCCACCAGTGTACTCTTCCGCAGCTTCTCGTCCCTCGGATACATCGAGCCCATCGACTTAATTCCCTTGTCATCCTTTTCGTTCGCTATGTTTTCCGCCCGACTTTTTGTGTTACTAAGTCCCTACACACTCAAACGTAAGACTCAAATACACAAAACCTAACTTAACTTGGTTGATTATATCAAAACTAATATGAGATACTTACAATTTCTTCCTTTTTTATGTGAATCAACCCAAGTTAACTTAGAGTTAAAAAACAATAAAGTAATGAATATATAAATTAAAGCATTTAATATACAAATTAAAATAGTTAATAAAAAAAATTATACCTCCTCTAAACTTAATCTTTTCTCTCCTCCTTTGATCAAATTAAAAATGAGGCTGAACATTGAAAATAAATTTATAAAAAAAAACTAAGGGAAGCAGGGACTAAGACTTAACAAAAAAAAATTATGAAAATTATTTGTCGAAAATTTAAATTGTTACGATTTAAAAAACTTGTTTTTGAAAAAAAAATACTTTTTTTAATATTTGGAAATTCTAAAATTTTTTATCACTGTTAAAAATAGTAATCTAGAATAGTGATAAAATTTTCATGAATAAATAACTGTTAAATATAGTAATCTAGAATAGTGATAAAATTTTACGAATAAACAAAATTAATATAACTAGTTATAAATTATTTTATATAGAGAGATACATTTCTTTTAAAAAAATATTTAAAAATAAATTTTGAGCTCGAAAATTATTTTATAAATATTTTAAGTAAAAAAACAAAAGTATATTGATAGAAAAATTAAAATTTTGAAATTTGAATTTTTAAGAATTTGTAATATTAAAATTAATATTTTGATAAATAAATTATAGAAATTAATTTAACAGTCAGAAAATTTCAAAATTATTTATTCTAACTTAGAATTTGTTGTTTTGTGATTGTAAAAATTTTGAAAAAAAAAATACTGAAAGTAATGTTTGCAAAAAATATTTTTCTAAATAAAGTAATTCAAATCTAGTAAATCAATTAAAAAAATTAAACTAGACATAATTTTAGAGCCCAATATAGGTTCTTACCTACCGGATTAACAAGATATTTTCTAGGAATACATTTTTATGATACCTTTATAATTTAACCCTTATGGTATCTAAAATACCAATTAAGCCTACCGTAATTTCTAAAATTTGAATTTTGAAAAGAACTTAAATCTAAGCATGCATCATTCTTTTTCAATAATTCTATTTGTTCTTTTAATTTTTCATTTTCATTTTTGACTTTATCAAATTTTTCTAGTAGACATGCTTTAGCTAAAATTATTTTTAAATTCATATTTTCCTTTTTCACATTTATATTCTTAGTTTTAAGTTTACATAAAGATTTAGATATTGATTTTATACTAGAATATAATAGATCAGGAGGTAAAAGACATACCTCACTTACCAAATCTGATCTGAAGCTGGATTCATCTTCTTCACTGTTGCTTTCTTCAGATATAACTCCTCTTCATCAATACTTTCTTCTTAGTGACTCACTATTAATGCTAGTCCGACATAGGCTTCAATTTCTGACTCTGATGACGACGATTCGACCTACGTCGCTTTAAAGTTCTTGTGTTTCGATTTGCTCAGCTCTTTGTTCTTTTCCTTCCTTTTCAGCTTTGGACAGTCATCCTTTATGCGCCCCTCTTCATTACAATTATAGCATCGTACCATTCTCTTGTTCCGTGGAAGCTTCTTGGCCTGAGACTTGTTGAATTTGTTAGTTTTAAAAAACTTGGAAAATTTTCTTACCACGTATGTTTTTTCTTCTTTGTCAAGAGATGCATCGGAATCCGATTCAACCTTTCTCGTATTTAGGGCGACGTTGTTGTTTGGGTCTTTGTCTTTTCTAATTCTTGCATATCTAGATTCATGTAATTCAATGTAGGAAATAAATTTTCTAAGCTACTTACCTAAAGGTCCTTGGAGATGTAGTAGGCGTCTACGATCAACGTCCATTCGGCAGTTCTCAGGAATGCATTCAATATAACCTTATCAAGTCTCGATTCGTTACCACTTATCCGAGGTTGTTGAGTTCGATGAGCAGTTCTTTGATCTTAGCGTGCAACTGAGCCATAGTTTCTCCCTTTTTCATCAGTATATTTGTCAGTTGATTCCAGAGCAGATCCCGTTTTACTAGCTTTGCCTTTGAGGTTCCTTCGTGCAGCTCTAGGAATTTCTTCCAGAGTTCTTTTGCTTACTTGTAATCTTCGATCTGATTGACTTCTTGAGGTGGTAGAATCCTCAGCAGATGAAACTCCACTTTATTGTTGGCCGTGAAGTCCGCTTCCTCTTTGTTGGTCCAGTGATTTTCTTATTTTTCGTCGTCGTTTTGATTATGAGGTGCTACAAAACTATACTTTATAGTTAACAAAATATCAAAATTCATTTTGAAAAATACCACCATTTTTTTCCAGTTGATGAAATCTCCCATGAACTTTGGTGGATGAATACTTGCTCGGATCATTTCTTCACTGCTTCAGTTGACGGTTAATTCTTCTGAGGTGGTCTGACTTTGATACCAATTGTTGGTCTCATGCGATTGACAAGAGGAGGTGAATTGCTTGAAATTACAAAAGTATCTTTCTCAAAACTTTTGACTTAAATTAGACAAGCACTTAATCAAATTAGAATGAAATAAAAAAGAGTATGAGACAACCGGGTTTACTTGGTTTGTAACCAGGAAGGTTACTAATTCAAGGCAAATGAAGCGCGTTTACTAGACTCCTTCTTCAATATAAGTCGGAGGTGGAGAAGTCTTGTATAAGATGTTGACAACTCAAAGAGTAAAGAACATAATAGAAAATTGGAGTACAATGTTAGGATCGGTTGAGCTAGAGGGGGGGGGGGGGTGAATGGCTCACTTCGTTTTCTTGATCTTTGATTTTGTACAGTGGAAACTTGAAGCCAATGCTAACTCCGGTATTTACTTGGTATCCACCTCCTCAAGGAGGTGACTAGTTCAAGGATCCACGTCACTCACCACACTTCCACTATCCAAAAACCCTCCTTCTCAAAAACACACCGAAGGTGGAGAAATCTTACAACACTATCAACAGTCCCTCTCCAACAGAAACAGATTACACTCACTACAATCAAGAAGAGAGAAGTATTACAAACTTTAAGTAGCTTCTTCCTTGTGCGTGAGATTTAAGAACGTGGAGAGGTTGAGTGCTTGAACTTGAAACTCTTGAGAAATCTTGAGCGCTTGAAAGCTTTTTCACACCCAAGCAATAGAACAGTATTTTTGTTGTGTTCGTGCTGCATTTTTCTTCTTTCTTTCAGTGTTTTAAAAGTCGAGAAAACTAGCCGTTTCTCACTCTGCCGTCACCGTGGATCGATTGAGATTATGTCCCAATCGATTCACAAGTATCCGTTAGGAGCCATCACGTAAAGATCAACGGCGCAGATTCTTCCATTTACCTTGGATCGATTTGGGGAAGATTTTGAATCGATCCAGACACCTGCTCGCGAAATCGCAACTTTGTGAATCGATCGGCCGATCGATTCAATCCCTTGAATCGATCGGCTGATCGATTTAGAACGATTCTGTGCTTCGCATAGAATGTTTATGGATCGATCGGCCGATCGATTCAGTACCTTGAATCGATCGGCTGATCGATCCAGACGCATTCTATGCTGCGCAGAACCTTACCAATCGATCAGCCAATCGATTGACTTACCTTCAATCGATCGGCTGATCGATTCAGCTGCAATCTGCCGCACAGCCATGTCTGAATCGATTTACCAGTCGATCTCTGACAGTGAGCCTAACACACACATAATCTTATGATTTGCAGGAGCTTCTCTTGCCAAGAATCCGGTCCCCGACCTTCTTGGACTTCTCTTGCCTTGCATCTGGTCTTCTGACCCGCAAGAACTCTTTCTGCCAAGAATTCAGTCGTTGACCTTCTTGGACTTCTGACCTGCAAGAAACTCCTCCTGCAAACTCATAATGCATGTTAGTTCTACCGTATTAACCTAAACTTAAATAATTGTCAACACATTGAAACTTCCAGGGCATGATTGCACCAACAATCTCCCCCTTTTTGATGTTTGACAATCTATTTAAGTTTAGGCTAGTTTCCAATACAATGATAAATAATGATTGTAGCTTGCTGAAATAATAATTGCATAATTACAGTAAGCTTGATTTTAATTTACTGAGATAAGCATAAGCAACAAGCTACTGAGATAAGCATAAGCAATAAGCATGAACTTCAACATAGATCTCCCCCTTTGTCAAAAATCAAAAGCAAATAACTCCCCCTCAATAGGTGCATAAAGCAAATATGATAAATACGAGGAGTGCTCCCCCTAAAATACACATATATCAACAGAACATAACAACACTGAAATGTAGAATCAAAAGGAGAGCTTAGCATAAAAGTATATCATACATTCAAAATGAAAGAGAGTTCACAAAAGGGACTCCAGAACAACTATCCATACAACAAATAAAAACATATCACACAGGAACATAAAACTCGATAATCTCGTCTCCCGAAGGAGTGGGATCAGGATCAGCAGCTGGAGCGGACGTAGCAGCCGGAGCAGGAATCACCGCAGAGTCAGGATCATGGGCATCCTCAGCAGGGGGAACAGGGGCGGTGGATGGACCAGACTGAGACGGGTGAACCGTCACCCACGAGCCCACTAAGTCCACTAATGTATCCAGAGTCGCCTGCATCGAAGTCTGCTGCTGGACCACGGTATCCATCGTGGTACGCATGCTGGCTACCTCCAGGGTCAGCTCCTCAAGGCGAGTGGAAACCGTCTCCTCAAAAGTCGGAGAAGCTGGCCCGTGGAACTCCTCCTCAGCCTCATCCTCCGCAGGAGCCACTGCCTGTGCATCCCCCCTGCGACGAGCCCTAGGTCCCTCGCCAAAAGCACGGCCATCACGCCACCGAACTCCCCCAGGACCACCCACCAAGCCTGACTTTGTGAACGAACGGGAGGAGATCCGTGAGTAGGCCACAGTCATGGGCTCTCGCCGTCCTCGAGAGACATCGATCTTCATAAACTCCAGCCAGTCTGTGATGATGTGCCCAAAAGGCATGTGAATCGTCTCTTTCACTGGCTGAGTGAAATGAATAATGTAATGAAAGATGTTCAAGGCGATGTTGATGTCCAGGGAATGACGGATGGCATATAGGGCAAGCATGTGAGTAGGTCGAAGGACGGCCAAGGCACGGGAGACAATGGGAAAAAGGCAGTTAACTATGACTTTGAACAAAGCGGCGTTCTCAGCCGATAATTCAAGAAAGGAGAATTTTTGAACTTGAGCATCCGGCCCATCCGGACGTGGACGACCATAAAAGAACTGATGCATGGAGGCAATGCTGATATGCTCAAAAGGTGGTGGCAACTCATCAAGAAGAGTAGAATAAAACACAAAGTCATTATCGGATGGTAGACAACCTAGAAAAGATTGAAGAATCTCATAAGAGAAGTCCAAGCTCCGTTTTGCAACACGAGTTCGATAATTTACACTATCAGAAGTGTGCAAATTATTATAGAATTCGGAGACAAGAGCGACATTGATACTGCTTTCACAGGTTAACAAAGAGTCAAGCTTATAGTGCTTGAACCGGTTGTATGTATCAAAACAAGAAACCCTATAGTACTGGAGATCAACAGACCTAGGGGTGATTAGTTTGAAAGTATTTTTGCTAAAGTTTTGCTGCAATGCAGCATTAGGAAACCTAGGATCGGTGGGAGGTTGAGGACGGGATGGAGGAACAGACGATCCTTCGCCCGATTCACGCACTTTCCGTTTCTTTCTATTGAGAAAGAAATACAAAAGAACAAGAGATAGCAAGGGTTTTGCAGCGGAACAGAGAGGGCAAGACAAATGCAAGAACAGAATACATAATGCAATGCATGAGGAGAAAACAAAAACACATAAGACACACATGGATTAGGTCAAATATAAGAGCAATAACCAAAGAAAAACACTTAGAAAAAGTGTTAAGAACTTTACTTAGGGTTAGGGTTTTGAGTCCTCATTGTGGTCTGCGTCACGGAGACACGAGAGAACACTGCCCGCTCGCCGAGAGAGAAGGAGCAGAACCGGAGGACAGGTGGAAGAGCTCCCTTTGCCGGAGAAACTCGTTGGAGGGAACGAGCGAGACAGGCGGAAGAATCGCCTGGAAAATCGCCTGGGGCAGGATGGTGGTCGAGAGAGAGAAAAGGAGGAGATGAGGGTAAGTGAATCGATTCGAGAACCATTTGATTTTGGGTTTTAATATGGGTTCGAAATTCTCAATCGATCGACTGATCGATTGAGAACAAGTGAATCGATCGGTAGATCGATTCATGAGGCTTCTGTGAGAAACGAACAAACGGCTGAATCGATCCATAGATCGATTCAGACGCCTTCTGTGGAAAGCCGAAAGGGCGTCTCAATCGATCCATTGATCGATTCAGATGCCTTCTGTGGCCAAGTGCGAGCCTCCCAATCGATTGACCAATCGATTGGGAAGCCTGATATTCCTGCACGTCTGAAAAACTTTCAGAACCAAGATTGACCAATCGATTGGGAAGCCTGATATTCCTGCACGTCTGAAAAACTTTCAGAACCAAGATTTGGAAAAGCACAACTAATTGTACACTACTCCAAAAATCATGAAATTTACATAGACACTATATGTATGTCCCAAATTATCAAAGAAAAATAAAGTTTAATAAAAATGAACTCGCCTTAGTGAAAACTTACACAAAACCACAAATTATTGAAAACTTCAAAGATATGAGGAAGTTTGTATCTACCTGTTTCATAATAATCCCCATCCAATAACACACTTCAACCAATGTTTCAGAAATGAGTTGTTATATGGTAAATTGAAAATTTCCAATCATAATCGTAGGACAATGGGCACATGAGTTATACACTTGCTTTCCCTATGATTGGACAAATGAATGTTTCATGTGAAAGTCATTTTTCTTGACCAACTTAATGCATCATAACAAGCATTATGACCAAGATAAATGTTCCTAACCTCTCACCCCCATCTAAATCACACAGAGAGGACAACCCTATGTGTTTGTGAGAGGCAAAAATTAAGGTGAAGAACCTAAAAGCTTTACCTATAAAGTGACCATGGAGGATTTGATTCAATCAATACAACACATTTCCAATTCTCTTCTAAGAAAGCTAAATTCAACTTCGGGAAGAGGTTTGGTGAAGATATCGGCTAATTTTGATTTTGATCCAACATAATTTAAAATGATATCACCTCGAGTTACATGATCACGAATAAAATGATGTTTAACCTCTATGTGTTTCGTTCTTGAATGATGAACGGGATTTTTGGTTAAGTTGATTGTACTTACATTATCACAAAGAACTTGAACATTGTTATAGGTAAGTTTATAGTCTTCTAGAGTATGATTCATCCACAATAATTGTGATACACACTCTCCCATGGCAATATATTCCGCTTTGGTTGTGGAGAGAACTACACAATGTTGTTTTCTACTTGACCAACTTACTAAAGAGGATCCTAGAAATTGACAGTTCCCACTAGTGCTTTTGCGATTCAATTTGCATCCGGCATAATCGGAATCGGTATAACCCACTAGGTCAAAAGTTTCGGTTCTAGGATACCAAAGATCAACATTTTGAGTCCCCTTGAGATAACGAAGAATTCGCTTAACGACACTCAAATGTGACTCCTTGGCACAAGATTGATACCTACCACATATACCTACGGCGAAAAGTATATCCGGTCTACTAGCCGTGAGATAGAGAAGACTTCCTATAGCACTACGATACACCTTGGAGTCAACTTCTTTCCCCTCAATGTCTTTATCCAACTTAGTATTTGTGGCCATGGGGGTAGATATTTCCTTTGCATTTTCCATCCCAAATTTCTTAAATAGCTCTTTGACATATTTGGATTGATGAATGTAAATGCCTTCTTTTGTTTGTTTAATTTGTAATCCTAAGAAAAATATCAACTCACCAACCAAACTCATTTCAAATTCACTCTCCATGTGATTAATGAATTCATTTAAAAAATCTTTATTTGTGGAACCACAAATAATGTCATCTACATATACTTGGGCCACAAACATATCATTACCACTATTTTTTAAGAATAAAGTAGGATCAATTTTTTCTCTATGAAACCCTTTTGATACTAGAAATGTTGACAATCGTTCATACCAAGCCCGAGGAGCTTGTTTTAGTCCATATAAGGTCTTTTTAAGTTTATATACATGGGTTGGATGCTCCAAATTCTCAAATCCCGGTGGTTGCTCAACATATACCTCTTCTTTTATAACACCATTTAAAAATACTGATTTTACATCCATTTGATACAATTTGAAACCCTTGTGGGCGGCAAAGGCCAACATCATTCTAATTGACTCCAAGCTTGCTACGGGTGCATAAGTTTCATCATAGTCCAACCCTTCTACTTGATTGAAACCCCTAGCGACCAATCTAACTTTGTTTCTCACCACTATCCCTTTATCATCAAGTTTGTTCCTAAAGACTCATTTTGTATCAATAATTGATTTGTTGTTAGGCCTAGGAACTAAATCCCAAACTTGACTTCTTTCAAATTGAGATAATTCATCTTGCATTGCTAAAATCCAATCCGGATCAAACAAGACATCATCAATAGTTTTTGGTTCTATTTGAGATATTAAGGCAACTTGACCTCCGTCATTTCTAAAGTAAGATCGAGTTCTCACTCCTTGAGTAATGTCTCCTACTACTTGATCTAAGGGATGATTTACATGAGTCCTAGTAGGTCTTGAATCTTGATTTGTTATAATTTCGGGTTCAAGTGGCAAAGGTTCATTTTTCTCACTATCACTTTCTTGATTTTCTTCTCCTTGATGATTTACCTCATTTAGTGTTAGTTTCTCTAACTCAAATTGTAATTCTTCATCGTTTGTTCTTATAGAGTTTGAAGAAGGAGTTTCTTCAAATACAACATTTAGTGATTCTTCAACTAGTTTTGATCTTTTGTTGTAAATTCGGTATGCCTTGCTATGACTTGAGTAACCTACAAGAATCATCCGCCTTAGCGGAAAACTTTCCCAAGTGATCCTTGGTGTTTAGAATATAGACCTTACACCCAAATACTCTAAGATGCTTAATTGTAGGTTGTTTACCAAACCACAATTTATGAGGTGTTTTTCCTATAAACCTATTTTGGACATAACAAGCCGTATTAATTGCTTTGGCCCATAGGAAACTATGTAGTGAATATTCATTTAACATGCTCCTAGCGGCCTCTTGCAACACCCTATTTTTCCTCTCAACAACTCCATTTTGTTGAGGTGTTCTAGGGGTTGAAAACTCATGTTTGTAGTCTTTTTTCATACAAAAACTTGTGAATCTATCATTTTCAAACTCACCTCCATGATCACTTCTTATTTTGATTATCTTATGAGCCTTTTCATTTTCTACTCTATTACAAAAGCAATCAAGGTATCTAGAGTTTGATCCTTATGTTTCAAGAAAAACACCCATGTATATCTAGTGTAATCATCCACAATTACAAAGCAATATCTACTCCCATTTAAAGAAATATATTTACTACTATCAAATAAATCCATGTGAATGAGCTCTAAAGCATTTGAGGTACTTACAACATTTTTACCTTTATGAGTAGCTTTGGTTTGCTTACCCATTTGACATGCATCATATATTTTATCTTTTTGAAACTTCAACTTTGGCAATCCGTGCACCAACTCCTTCTTTGAAAGATTTTTGATATTCTTCATGTTGGTGTGAGCGAGTCTTCGGTGTCAAAGCCACGTCTCCTCTTCTTTGGACATGAAACACTTAGCAAACACATTAGTAGCACCAAATAGTTCAACTTAATAAATATTTTCTTTTCTATGGCCTATGAGAACATTGGTGTTTAGTTCACTATGCTTGACTAGGCATTGAGATGAATTGAACTCAACTCTATACCCCGAGTCACATAGTTGACTAACACTCAAAAGATTAAAAGTCATGCCTTTTACTAGTAACACATTTTTTATTACAAATTTTTCGGAAATTCTAATATCTCCTATTCCTATAACTTTAAACTCACCACTATTGCCAAAAGAAACGGTACCTTTACTTTTGTGTCTAAATGATTAAAATTTTGATGAGTCCCCCGTCATATGCTTAGAGCATCCACTATCTACAAACCATGTTGTTGGATGCTCCCCCTTTGCGCATGCCTGTTTAAACACGATGAACCAAATGTTTTGGTACCCACACTTTGGGTCCGGTAGCATCAATAACAAATTGCTTGGGTACCCAAGCTTGAACAACCTTAACCCTTGAAGCATGGTTTCTACTAATTAGAGACATGAATTTAACTTCCTTATCTTGTGATTTAAAACCTAGTCCCGCTTTGTTGTACACGCCTCTTTGAGCTCCTAGAATCATGTCTAAGTATTTTGAGCTTGAAGTAAATTTTTCTAGAGCACATCTAAGATCATCAACTTATGATTTCAATGATAGATTTTCTTTTTCAAGATCATCAACATCACTTTTGTCATTTTCATAAAGCATGCAACTTTCACATGAGACAATTTCACTTTTGAGTGATTTCAATTCATTTTGCAATCTTTTAACCTTCCCTTTTGATTTAGCTAGTGCATTGGTTAAGCATGCAATGGTGGCATACATCTTATCAAGCTTGGGAGAAATTACCTCATCATCACTAGATGATGACTCACTTGAAGACTCCACATCTTCTCCATGACTATCTTCATCTTCACTATCTTCTACATGGCTTAAGGCCATGAGAGCCATGTGCTTTGAGCTCTTCCTTTCATCTTCTTCCGATGAGCTTGATGACAAGTCATCCCATGTGGCTTTCAACGCCTTCTTCTTTTTCTTGATCTTTTCCTCTTGCTTCTTCAATTTTGGACACTCCGTTTTGTAGTGCCCCTTTTTCTTACATTCATAGTAAATTACATCAGTCTTATTCTTAGAATTCACAAGAGATTTACCTTTTCTTTTCTCATCATTGAAGATTTTCTTAACATCCTTCTTGTCAAACTTCCTTGAATGTCTCATCATTCTTTGAACGAAGTTTGCCATTTCACTTGATGATAGCTCTTCATTACTATCACTATCACTATCTTGTTCGGATTCTGAAGATGACTCCTTCTTCTCCTTTTTCTTTTCCTTGTGCTTCTTTTTGCTCTTTTCACCTGCAACCAAGGCTATACCTTTCTCCTTATGGCTTGTGTTAGCTTGCTCATGCAATTCAAGTTCACAAAACAATTCATCCAATTTCACTATTGACAAATCCCTTGAAACCTTATAAGCATCCACTATGGATGACCATAAAGAGTTTCTTGGGAAAGATTTTAAAGCATACTTTATGAGATCTCGGTTCTCCACACTCTCTCCAACTGAATGAAGACCATTTAGGAGTTTCTTGAATCTTCCATGTAGTGAGCTTACCGTTTCTCCATCCTTCATGGTAAAATTTTGAAGTTGATTTATCAACAAATCTCTTTTTGCAATTCGTGAATCCTTGGTGTCTTCATTTAGTTCAATAAGCTTATCCCACAAATCCTTGGCACTTTTAAAAGGTCCAACTTTGTTGAGTTGTTCTGAGCTTAATCCACATTGAAGAGTCACAATCGCCTTTGCATTTGCTTGAGCCTTCATTTTTTGTTCAACAGTCCACCTTGATGACTCAAGCATTTTTCCATTTTCATTGGCGCCATGAAATCCTCCGTGATTGAGAACCACATATCAATTTCGATCATGAGATAGTGTTCCATGCGGCTCTTCCAATAAGCAAAATTGCTGCCTTCATAGAATGGTGGTCGTGAAGTACTATGTTCCTCCTTCATTGACATCTTGTAGCTCTTTAACTTGTGCTTTCTTGACAATGAATCCTCAAAAGCAAACCAATGCTCTGATACCACTTGTTAGGATCGGTTGAGCTAGAGGGGGGGTGAATGGCTCACTTCGTTTTCTTGATCTTTGATTTTGCACAGTGGAAACTTGAAGCTAATGCTAACTCCGGTATTTACTTGGTATCCACCTCCTCAAGGAGGTGACTAGTCCAAGGATCCATGCCACTTACCACACTTCCACTATCCAAAAACCCTCCTTCTCGGAAACACACCGAAGGTGGAGAAACCTTACAACACTATCAACAGTCCCTCTCCAACAGAAACAGATCACACTCACTACAATCAAGAAGAGAGAAGTATTGCAAACTTTAAGTAGCTTCTTCCTTATGCGTGAGATTTAAGAACGTGGAGAGGTTGAGCGCTTGAACTTGAAACTCTTGAGAAATCTTGAGCGCTTGAAAGCTTTTTCACACCCAAGCAATAGAACAATTTTTTTGTTGTGTTCGTGCTGCGTTTTTCTTCTTTCTTTCAGTGTTTTAAACGTCGAGAAAACTAGCCGTTTCTCACTCTGCCGTCACCGTGGATCGATTGAGATTATGTCCCAATCGATTCACAAGTATCCGTTGGGAGCCATCACGTCAAGATCAACGGCGCAGATTCTTCCATTTACCTTGGATCGATTTGGGGAAGATTTTGAATCGATCCAGACACCTGCTCGCGAAATCGCAGTTTTATGAATCGATCGGCCGATCGATTCAATCCCTTGAATCGATCGGCTGATTGATTCAGAACGATTCTGTGCTTCGCACAAAATGTTCATGGATCGATCGGACGATCGATTCAATCCCTTGAATCGATCGGCTGATTGATCCAGACGCATTCTGTGATGCGCAGAACCTTACCAATCGATTGACTTACCTTCAATCGATCGACTGATCGATTCAGAGACAATCTACCGCACAGCCATGTCTGAATCGATTTACCAGTCGATCTCTGACAGTGAGCCTAACACACACATAATCTTGTGACTTGCAGGAGCTTCTCTTGCCAAGAATCCGGTCCCCGACCTTCTTGGACTTCTCTTGCCTTGCATCTGGTCTTCTGACCCGCAAGAACTTTTTTTGCCAAGAATTCAGTCGTTGACCTTCTTGGACTTCTGACTTGCAAGAAACTCCTCCTGCAAACTGACAATGCATGTTAGTTCCACCGTATTAACCTAAACTTAAATAATTGTCAACACATTGAAACTTCCAGGGCATGATTACACCAACATACAACAAGTGTTGTCTAAAAGCTAGGTGAACCAGGGATCTATTTATAATGCTTTGGTTAAGTCTATCCATTGCTGACTTGGCGAACTCCGAGTTCCTGGATGGTGATCCGGGCGCCAGCATGGCAAAGTCTATCTCCATGTAACGACTTCGTAATGGCTGAAAAATAGAATTTTTCATGTTCGGACACTTAGACCATGTCCAGGCACCTGAACCATTGCTGACATGGACCCGAAGAGTGATCCACTGTGACAAAGCGCCTGTTCGACACCCTGGTGGTTGGGCGCCTGGACGGTCTGGACATCTGGACCAGTCAGTCCAGTTCTAACTCATCCAGCGCCTTCTCCGGTCGCTGACTTTTTCTCCGGTCACTTGGGGTGATCCTTCGACTTTCAAAAGTTGAGCTCACCCGAACCCAACTTCGGCCTTCTCCTTGAGCAGTCTTCTACTCTATCTTCTCGTCCATCAAAAGTGCCGCACAAGTCATTCTCGCTCTACCTGTGTACTATTCTACACCTTCTCGTCCCTCGGATGTATTGAGTCCATTGACTTGATTCCTGTTTCTCGTCCACTGCGTCTTCCGCTTGACTTCCTACATTCCTATGTCCTTGCACACTCAGACGCAAGACATCAAATACGCAGAGTCTAACTTAACTTAGTTAACCATATCAAAATCACTATGAGGTACTTACAGAATCATGTAAAACTTCTCTCATGCCTCTTAACCATGTGACGGTCTACTATAAATTAATCATATAATTTATATTTCTTCGTATAATTTAGGAGAGACGGTGAGGAACACCGTATTTACCTTTTATTATCATTAATTTCAACTTTTATATTTTATGTAAAGATTCAAAGTGTACTTATTTTCTAAAAAACTATTCTCTTTTTAAAAAATATTAAAAAAAATCTATGTCGATGGACTTTAAAACAGCTACCCAAACTTCTTAATAGATTACAAAAAAAAAAAAAAATCGTATTTTGGTGTGTGAAAAAAAGATGAAAAATCCTTTTGTTCTTGTACTTTAAATATACATTTCATGTTGGGTTCAACCCGTAAATAAGCGGGCAAACAGGTCGAGTTTAGCCGACGCCAAACTTCGCTTCGAAGTATTAGGCAGTCCACTCTCCGGCCTCCCTGACCCCCCAATAAAAATGTGACCCTTTCGGCCTTCTTCAGCTCTCGTCTCGCCTTCGCCCTCTCTTCCTCCGCCGTCGCCGCCTCTCTCTTTCATCAGGCTTGTCGTCACCAGCGTGCCTGTAGAGCAGCATCCATTTCGGTCCGTTGCTTTAGGATCCGCAAAACCAAGGTCAGGTCACGGCAAAAACTCTGGCTTCCAATAAAGACTTTAGTTCCGCCACCGCCGACGCCCAAGGAAGCCTGGAGAAGGAGATGGAAGATCCGAAACGGATGGATCCCCGTGACCCCCTCAAGGACGTGGTGGCGGATTGCACTCGGCGGTGGTTCCAGGATGCGCTCAAAGAGGCCAAGGCCGGGGATGTAGCGATGCAGATTATGGTCGGTCAGATGTACCATGTTGGCTATGGCGTCCCCATAAATGAACAAAAGGTGGGTTTCTTTTGCGATTTATTGTAATATTTGTTTTTTCTTTACCATTCTTGTGTCGGACGGTTTAGTGATCTGGGAATTTTTCGCTCTCAACGATTCTGACATAGAAATTAATAAGAGTACAATGTTCTTCGGAAAATACAATTAGAATAAAAATGTAAAACTAAATAAAGATACGGAGACTTGAATAAGGGGTAAAAAACAAAAGGTAGCTGATATCTGTCCTGTGGCAAGATGTTGACACTCGGGCGGATTCAATCAGCGGTGAAAATGAGAAATAGAGGTTGCACTCTTTGCATCCTGGAACAGTGAGAAAAGTTGGAAGGAGAATGGATGAAGAAGCACTGGTAGGAGTAATTGTTGTGATGCAAGTCAAAGATTCTTAGGTAAAAGGTATTGATCCTATCTTAAATCGGTGAAGACTGGAGCGCCGGTGAGCTGACTTGGAGGTTGATTAGAAGAAGACCTTGAACAAGGAATGCCTGCGAGCACACGAAGAAGGGAGGAAAAAGAACATTAGTAAACAGGCGAGGGGGATTGACCCAACCACTTCGATGCTCAAGTAAGTGCAAGAGAGGAGAAAATGGCAAATGAGAAGTGGAGGACTGTTGAGTTTGTGTGTAGATGATAAAACATATCTGTGCCTGTTGGGGAGAGACCTTTTATAATATTTTGTAATCCCCGTATTAATTAGATATTACATCTGTAATAAAGAATATGTCATGTCCTTGATGTCAGAGGGCCATGTCGCCCATGTCCTGTATTGTAGAGATCTTATGGGGATCACACTGTCACTCCTACCACTCCACGTGTTTGAACAACCCACGTGTTCTGACGACGCATGTATTCTGACAACACATATGTTTTGACAATCCATATGGGGTCCATGTGCTGCCCAGTCAGTCAGAATGACTAGCTGGTCGGCCTTGGAAGACTAGAGAGTTAGCCTTGGCATGTCGGCCTTGGTGGGTTGGCCTTGGAAGACTAGAGAGTTGGCCTTAGTGGGTCGGCCTTGGCAGGTCATCCCTGGTGGGTCAACCTTGGAAGATTTAAAGAGTCAGCCTTGACAAGTCGACCTTGGAAGATTGGTCGGCTGGCTTTGGTGGGTCGGCCATGGTGGGTCAACTCAATAGAAAAGAGGTGGTCCCATTGACCCTCCTTGATTTTAACCCAGCTCAACATCCGATTGACCATCATTTGCATTCGTGGCAACTTTTCATACTCCCTGTATCACAAGTCTTCCCCTCAAACCTAGTTGAAGGTGGCACTACTCTGATTGGCTAGACAACCTATCGTAATGCTAAATTGCTCTTGACTAAGGTGTCAGGAAGAGTCAAGCGGGAGCGGAGACTATGAATTGAATGGGAGTTGAGCCCATGATTCAAGTTGGAGCGGTGCTTGAAATCGATGGGAGCGGTGCCGAGAGTCGAGTGGGAGTGGTGCCTAGGAGTCGAATGGGAGTGGAGTCCATGAGTCAAGTAGGAGCAGTGCCCTAAATTGGCGTGAGCGAAGCCCGGAGTCGAGCAAAAGTGGTGCTTAGAATTGGTGGGAGTGGAGCCCAAATTGGGTGGGAGCGGAACCCGGAGTCAAGCAGGAGCGGAGCCTGGAGTCCAACAGGAGCAGAGCCCGGAGTCAAGCAGGAGCGAGCCCAGAGTCAAGCAGGAGCGGAGCCTAGAGCCGTCAATTTGGGTTGAGCTCGTTGGGTTGACCCGTCCCGCCAAACAATTTAAGCGGGTTAGGTTAGAATTTTATCAACCCAAATCCGCTGCGGGCCGACCCAGGACGGGCTTAGGTTGGCCCACGGGTTGAGAAACACATACAAGCTAAGTTTTATGTCAATTTATTATTTTTCTTTGTTATAATTTTGAAATAAAAATAGCACTTTTCATCCAACAAGAGTATTCGTTTTTGTCTATTTATATTTAAAATACATGTTTATGGATACATTTGATTGAAGAAACTTTTCCGAAGTAAAACGTTGAAGATATGAAATATTTTTTAAATTTTTTTCAAAGATTTTGATGGGCCCGCGGGTTGGTCCATCAAACCGCAACCCGCCTTGGATTGGGTTGGGTTGGAAATTCCCAACCCGCCAAGTTAACGGGTCGGCCCTGCCCCGCCAAATGGTTGACTCGCTACGGGTCAAGCGGTGCCTGGAATCGGTGGGAGCGAAGCTCGGAGTCGAGCAGGAGTGGTGCCTTGAATTGGCAGGAGCGGAGCCCAAAGTCAAGTGGGGGTGGAGCCCGTGAGTCAAGCTGCAGCAATACCCGGAATTGGTGGGAGTGGAGCCCGAAGTCAGCCGGAGCAGAGCCCGGAATTGGCAAGAGCTAGAGTTGTCGGACAGTCCGACTGGGGCAGGTCGACCCATGGCGGGCCAACCATTTAGCAGGGTAGAGTGGGCCTACCCATCATCTTGGTGGGTTGGAAAATCCTCAACCCAACCTAACTCAAGGTGGCTTGTGGGTTAGGTCCGCCAACCCGTGGGCCCACCAAATAAAAAAAAAAGTCTACGATGGCTTGGGTTGGCCCTCAGGTTGTTCATCCAAGTTAAGAGAAAATGTTCATTAAGCAAAATGAATTTAACACCTATTACTTGGGAAAATGCAAGTTAAGAAATCTTAACATAAAGATGATTATGAACCAATCTAGTAACCCCAATTGCATCAATGCACTACAAAAGAACAACAATTGTGTTGTTCGCTCTAATGAACACGAGAGAAGCGCCAAGGGAACTCAACGATTGTTCAAGGTGCATGAGCGACTGCTTCAACATTTCCTCAACCCGCGGGCCAACCCAAGCTCGTCGCGGGCCGACCCACGTGGGTCGCAGGTCAGGCGGGTTGGCTCGTTTCGACCCGCTTTTAAATGGGTTGATAAAATTTCAACCCAACCCACTTAAATTGTTTAGCGGGTGGGCCAACCAGACGGTTCCAACTCAAATTAACTACACGAGCAAGAGCATAACCTAGTTGACTGAATTATGTGTATAAGTAGGTCTGACTAAGAGGTCCATGGGAGAATTCTGTTGGAGATGCCCTTAGATTGTGTCATTGGTAACGAACTAGAATTTTGTACAAATGGATTGAAATTTTGCCGCCTTGAATGAGATTGGATTTGTGAATTTGATTGGATTTTGATTGATTTTATTTTAATTGGAATTTTCATTGAAAATGTTGAATGCCAAGTGAATCCGATTGAATTCTTTCTAATTGAAGAATTGTCAAGAGGGCTGCCGAACGACATTTTCCGAGTGAAGCCGATTATTCGAGTAAGGTTGCCATTTGGAATTAGTTGCATGACCTCGCGATCGAGAAGCTTCTAATTGCCAAGGAAGACTTGTGGGGTTGCTGATCGACATTTCCAATTGGCGAACTTTTTCATTTGGTTATCGAACCAATTGAAGCCGCCAAATTGCTTTAGCCGATCGGACATGTGCCGATCAGTTTGACCACTTGCTCCCAATTGAAGCCAAGTGGATTTTGCCACTTGGGATTTGTGGTTTTGCCGATTGCATCCGAGTGGATGCTTCCATTTGAAGCTGCCAATTAGCTTTGCTAATTTGGAAGCATGAGTATTGTTGGTGGGTGGATTTGAGATGTTGAATGAAATTGTCTGTTAAGTGGATTTTAACAATTGAATTTGGTCAATTGGAGATGTCGAATGCTGGGTGGACGTTTTTCCGTTGAATTAGCAATTGGTCATTCTGATTAGCTTTTCCCACATGAGCAGTGACGATTGGCTTTGGTACCTTGGAGTTTGATTGGCTACTATGACTGTGCTTTGGAATTTTTGTCCCTTTGCAGTCGATCGGCTTATGTCATTGTTTTAGAAATTTTGCATGTGAAGTCGTTGTCGATCGAATCCACCGATTGGGGTTGTCGACCGGCGACTACGATAGTTATGCTGAATAGGCTGTTGTAATGCTAACACCAAGCGAGCCGCTGTAATTTTGTAGTGTCGAGTTGGTGGCTGAGTAGGTGTCGTGCAAGCTATTGTAAGTCTAGTACCGAGTGGGCAAGCGACTGTAATGCTAGTACCGAGTGGGCGGTTGTAACTTTGTAGTACCTAGCTAGAGGCTAAGTAGGTGTGTGGGAGCACGCTTATAACCCGGTAGACGTGAGATGCGAGACAGCGAGAGTCTTTGGGCACGTAGGAACCACTCTTATAACTCGGTTGAGAGACGCGAGTCTTTGGACACACGGAAATCGTGCTTATAACTCGATGGAGAGACGCGAGAGTTTGGATCGATCGGAGGGTCATTGGGTACGTGGAAAACACGCTTATAACTCGCAGTAGATACTAGAGTCTTTTGTCACCTGAAAACATGCTTATAACTCGCAGTAGATGCGAGAGTCTGGATTTTCCAACCGGAGGTCGTTGGGCACGTTGAAACATGCTTATAACTTCGAATAGATGTGAGAGTCTTTGGTCACATGGTGGCACGCTTTTAACTCGCAGTATAAGCGAAGTCTGGAATTTTCGACTGGAGGGTCGTTGGGCACGTGGAAACATGCTTATAACTCGCAGTAGATGTGAGAGTATGGATTTTCCAACCAGAAGGTCTTTGGGCACGTGGAAACATGCTTATAACTTGGTCGGGAGACGTGAGTCTTTGGTCACGTGGGAACACGCACCGAAATTGCAAAGAAGAGCAACTCATATTCAAAAGATAGAATCATAGGCACTCGAACCTGATGCGCAATTTTGAGATTATCTTGTCACTGTTCTGGATATAATAGCGACCCCGCGACCTCCAAATATCCACGAAGTCAGGGAGAGAAATATAATAGAAAACCAAGCTTTCTATTGACTGAGGATTTGACTCGATCCCTTAACTCCCGCATACTCGCGGAGTTGGGGAGAGAATACAAATAAGGAACTAGATTGCCGATCAAGAATATGTTGAGATGGCTTGAGTTGGTAAACTGTTAATGCCAAAGGCCGAGCGGAGATTGACTTTTCTAATTAAAGCTGATTGGAAATTCCCCATCGCCGAGTGAATCCAAATGAAGCCGATTGGAAATTCTCCATCATCAAGTGATCCTAATGAAGCCAAGGGGGCTGCCACTCGGATTGTTCCTGTTGCGTTTGGATGGGCGTTGCGATCTTTGGAGTTTGCTGATTGGATGCTAATTGAGGTTTCCTTTGAATTGCCGAGCTGATTCCGAATGGGTATGGCCACTGGGATATTTGCTTTGGCCCCTTAAATGTTGACTTCACTCCTTAGCCGATCGGCTTTGTTCATGGGATCGTTATCGATTGAAGCCGAGTTGAAGTTTGATGGGCCTATGAAGTTACCGATCGGATGCCACTTTGTGCATTTTGATTGGAATTCCTGATCCAATTGAAATTGCCGATCGACGTATCTTTGCAAATTTTGGCTTTTGCTAATTTGCATCTGATGCCTTTGTAGTCGATCGGCTTTTGCTCATTGGCATGTGATTGGAAGTTAACGACTTTGGAGCTGACAAATGCCGAATGGAGAATGACTGAATGCCGAGCGAAGTTGATTGGAATTGCTGTAATTTCCATCCACGTTAATTGGATTTTTCCATTTGAAATTATCGATTGGCGTTGCCAGTGGATTTTAGCAATTTTGACTTTTCTTGGGAATTCATCCCTTGAAGTTACCGATCAGATTCTGCCCGGAGTTGCCAGTCAGATTCTGTTGACTTCTAATCTGGAGTTGTCGATGGCCATTTTGGAGCTGAGTAGAGCCCTTGACTCCTGAATACCCACAGAGTCGGGGAGAGAATAAGGATCTCATCAAGACGTGACTCGTAAACTTCTAGCGCAACAATTGAACAAGAATGATGCCTAAGAAATTCCATTTTTCCTTCTGTATTGTGGCAGCAATGTGTTTGTCGAAATCCTCTAGGGTCATGGTGATTGCAGAGAGTTTTTCGACATTATCCATTTTCACGTTTCAGATCAAGCGTACATTCCCACAAATGGTGCTAAGTTTGATACCATCTAAAATTGGTGAATGCTGGAGCGCTGGTGAGTTGGCCTGGAGGTTGACTAGAAGAAGACCTTGAACAAGGAACACCCACAAGCACATGAAGAAGGGAGGAAGAAGAACGTTAGTAAGTAAGCAGGCCGGGGGATATCTGGCACAGTCACTCCTACGCTCAAGTCAGTGCAAGAGAGGAGAAAATAGCAAAAGAGCAGTGGATGATTGTTGAGTTTGTGTGTGGATGATAAAACATACTAGGGGAGGGATCTTTTATAACATTTTGTAATCCCCGCATTAATTAGATATCACATCTATAATAAAGAATATGTCACGTCACATATGTAGAGGGCCATGTCCTTCATGTCCTATACTGTAGAGATCTTGTGGGAATCACACTGTCACTCCTACCACTCCACATGTTTAATCCACGGGTTCTAACAACCCACGTGTTCTGACGACCCATGTGTTCTAACAAGACACATGTTCTGACAATCCATATGGGCCCATGTGCTGCTTAGTCAGTCGGAAACTCGGAATGACTGGCTGATCGGACTTGTCGGTCGGCTCTAGCGGGTCGTCCTTGGCGGGTCAGCCTTGGAAGACTAGAGAGTTGGTCTTAGTGAGTGGGCCCTGGCAGGTCGACCTTGGAAGATTGGTCGGTCGGCTCTGACGGGTTGATCATGGCGGGCCAGCTCAGTCGAAAGAAGTGATCCCGTTGACCTTCCTTGACTTTAACCTAGCTTAGCATCCGATTGACCCTTGTTTGCATTCGTGGCATCTTTTCATACTCCCTGTATCAGGTATCATGCTAGGGCCAGGTGAAATTATACTAGGTGCAGTCAATCAAGTTCGTTGACTGAATCATATGATTGAGCACAATTAAATAGACTTGCTTTCCAATTGAATAGACAGCTAGGATCAATCTTTGTCATGAATAAGCAAATGCTGAGTTAATGTTACAATTGATTTATATAAAGACTTTTGTTTTTTTAAAAAAATCCACACACCAAAACCAGCACTGGTATCTAAATTTTAAACCTTGGTCTTTACATGGTTCTTTGCTCAGTAGGTGAGTGTTCAGGCTGATGTTTGAAGTATTGGATTCCTACATAGAGTTAGGGAATGTTGTGAAGTTGCAGTAGAATCCTTATTTTCATACTTTCCTGTTAAAAAGTTTAATACCTGGGCGTTATAGTCACACTGTCATATTTTCAATTTGTTTATGCTGCGCTGCTAAGTATCCATGTCAGTTGACTTTGGAATTTCCTGAAAGGACTGTGTTTATGCAATGGGACACATGAAAATCTCAGATGAAGCCCACATATCAGATGGAGACCAAATCACCTGTCATATTTTCTGTATTCAGGGCCACCAAATATGTCACTTGAGAGACCTTGACAACGTGACATGTGCATGTACATTTACTTTTTTCAGTTAGAAGAAACCTTGCTGAATTGAAAAATCATCATCTTACTGACTTTATGTATGTATATTTTTTGAGAGATGGTGCAACATTGATATAATGTTAGAGAATCTATGAAACCTTGTATATTGCCTGTATGTTTCCTTCATTGCTCTCTTGTATTTATTGGACTTTTCAGGCACATGCATGGATTACAAAAGCATCTAAGTATCGTTCATCATCTTGGAAGTTTAGCGGCAAACACCCAGGTTTTCTTCTTCTTTCTGCTGGGAAGAAAGTCAATCATGTATGAAGATCTTCAGTCTAAACTAATGAAATTTTGTGTATCTTAGGTTATGGTGCTAGTGACTCAGACTCCTCCGATGTGGAGAATATTGTGGTGAAATCATGATCAGTGGTTGCTCAGTTTTGAAGAAGGAACATTAACGTAGGTAGCTCCATCCGCCTTTATATCACTTCTGCAAATGATGTTTTGGGTGGAATGATATTGAATGTTGATAGCTAAAGTAGTTATTGACTAGGAACTAATTTGTTGATTATTCTTGCATATTGCTGGGAAGTAAATGGAGAGAGAAATTTTAAGTATGTTATATATGTGAAGAAAACCAAAAAACATGTATCATTGATTTGGGTTGCACTTGTTTGGGTGGAGTCTTATTTGTGCCGAATAGTTTATGAAAGTTTCACAAGTGAAATTGTGTTTAATAGTGACTGTTTTTTCTGTTTTTGGCTATAGATTGTTTTATTTTGTACATCTGAGTAGAATGATGTAGTAACAAGCCAGATCAGTTGCAAATTCTTTCATTGTATGCTTTAAATGTATACAACTGAACTTTTCCTTTAGTTTATTAGGCTTCTTGCAAGTTCATTTAAGAATGCTTGTGTTCTGAGAATATGAGTTGCCATGTACATTATCTGTCACCTTAGGTTTCTCTTTACATTCAAAGCACTTTGATAGCTTTTTCTACCATTTCGTTTGCATTGAATAAATTTGAAGCCTAAAATTCCACAACCAAGGAACGTCATTGTTTGATAATATAAATAGTAGCATTTTTTGCAAAGTAAATAGTTTTCGAGGACTTCGTTAGCCACCTTCTTTATAGAAGACTCACTCTTGGACATGCTTTACTGAGAACCTATCCAAAAATTCCTGTGCTACATCTTTGTAAAATAAAAGTGTTTTTAGCATTTCAAAACTTTGAATTCCCACAAGGTAAGAAATAATATAATGCACTGTATATAGCAAAAGGAAAAAAGTTATACCTTTGCATGATTTTCTTAATGATAAACTTATGTAAAGACTGTTGATTTTGTAAGTCCTAAGAATATTGATTTAGCAGGAGGAACTCAAACAATTTTGTGATTTTGAGAAAAAGAACATGGAGTTTGTAATGTTATATACTTATATTGTTATTTTGAAACCATACTTTATTAGCATATGCATGTTTATTTCAATTAATGTGCTTGATTAGAACTATTTTTGGATGCAGGACGGTTCTCACTTTTCTGGATCACATATTGGCATCTATGGACAGCTCCATCCCATTACCCATACCTATTTCTAAACTCCGGTGCTCAATCAAACTCGATATACATTGAGATCGATTGGTTTCTCCTTGAGAATCCACTAGTTTCTTCTGCATCAGCTCATTTTTATTGCTTATTTCTTTTCGTTCGCTGAGAACTCTCACACATGAATATTTGATGGCATTCGACTATTCGAGGTTTGGACCGTCGGCGTCGTGCCATCTTAATCTGGAATTTCAGGTAGCTAATTAATAGTTTCTGGATGATAGGTTTGGCGTCTCTTTCTCATTTAATTACAACTGTAGGAAGCATGGATGAAATATGCACAATGTTTCAAATTCCCTCTATTTAAATCCTGTGTGACTTCTTGAATTTTGGCTTGCAGTCTGGTTGCATTAGTTATGCTAAATAATGTTATGAAAACTGTCGATGAAATACAAACTTCAGAATTTACTATCACACGCCTCAAAAATACGTTTTTTTTATGAAATAGGGTCCCACACTATTTTTTACTGCTTGTCTATCTTTCAATTTATAAATCCTCGATTTTGAAATCTTTAATGCGTATCATGATTTTCACTTAGAATTAACTTGTTGGGTGTATTGGCATCCTCATTTTAGGACCTTTTCGCTTTACAAATAAATCTTCATGCAAGGAGATTTCCAATTCAACTCTAGAGAATCTATTTTCATCTAAAATGATCATTTTTTGGATAAATTAAGAAAATAGAGCAACGCAATTAAGATCCTGGCTCTCGAAAAAGGAATGAGCTTATGCAAACGTCAAGTACCATTATTCTGGAGTCAAATTCCAAATTGAAATCAGTAAACAGCAAAACTTCTCAGCAAAAATATCCCTGCTTGTAGATTGAGTAACCGAACCAAATTACACATCAAATGATTCTAGGCATTTTCGGTAATAGGGTACTCAAATACCACGTCTTTCCCACAGAGCTTTCGATAAACTCCTGAGAACGTCGTGAGTTTATATTCAGTGTTGTTGCGTTCCTTCGGGTCAAGGAAGATCTGAGGGGCAAAAAAAAAAAAAAAACAATAATAAATCATTCATTTCACTCAATAGAAACAGCCGTGAAGAGTAAAGCAATAATTTTTATCCAATGAAGGAATAATTCATCATAGAAAATACACCTTGATGATCTTAGAACCATCCAGGCGATATCTCACTCGCTTCCCAACAATTTCAGCCGGGTAGACAACATCTTCTAGGATGGCATCGTGAACTGCTGTTAGAGTGCGGCTGCGGGGGCGCACAACAGCAGAACCTTTCTTTGGCGGCCTTAATATCCTTCGCGTGGCAATAAGAACCACATCCTATAGGGTGAACCAAATACAAGAAAATATTCAGAAAATAATCGAATGTTCAACTGCATTCAAGAAACCAAAGAACAGGCTTCAAAGCTCTGAGGAACATAATGTGGCTATTTTGTATTAACCTGTAACAGAACTTGTTAGTGAAATGCAACACTTTTGCTACTTCTGGATTAATCTCATGGTACGTTAAAAATTCAACCTAGTGAATTAATCAAATAGGGAATCAACCTAACATTGTGACAGGCAAAGACCTCTATGAAACTTTTTTTCATTTTGGTGATTGTTGTCCTAAATCAACAACAGCCTTACAAACACGGGTGTCCAAGTTATAATGAAAATAATGTGCATCTTGCAAAAGTAAATATTTATATATATACCAAGGCCCTGGGATAGGGTTGAGTTGGTTAGTGCGGGACAGAGTTGTTATCATAGGGCAATGGTTCAAATCTCGACAAAGCCTAGGAAAAAAACCCAACAAGTACTGACTAACTACAACTTCCCGATTTACCTCCTTATAGATAGTCGTGACGCCGACCGTGTGGGGCCGCTAGGGTGACGTATTCCACCTTTTGCTACCATTATATGTATACTGAGGCTCAATGTCGAACTGACTTAGGATCACGGTGTTTTCAGGTAAAATATTGAATGTGTATCAATGAATTTTCACTAGTTGAGGGAAATGAGATTTCCTCTAGTAAAGGATCATAAAATGCATATCACATCATATTTTAGTATCTTAGTAACAATTAGTATCATAAAATGAATTCACGACTAATATACCTAGCAAAAGTAACTAACCAAAAAGTATTTTAAAAATCACAAAATGGATAAACTACACATTATAAATTGTCCAAACAAAATGAAAATTTATTTTTCTTCAGCAAGCAACATTTCATAGCTGAATTCAGTAATGGTGCAAATAGAAGTTCATGCTTGGCTTACCTTCCCACTGAACTTCTTTTCCAACTCCCTAATCAGCCTCACATGAATTTTCTTGTAGGCTTTACGAAGTCTATGTGGTATATGGATAACCACAGCTTTATGATTCCCAGCAATATCCAACTGACTGCATAACAAAATTGAAAAGGGGAAATATTAATAGAAATCTAAGCTTGAAAAAAAATGACCGTGCGAAATCAAACTCACACTGCTGAATTGATGTAAAGGTCCTTCAAATCACTCTTTAATTCCTGATTTCCATTCTCAAGATCAAAAAATGCCTGAAACATATAGAAAATTTTCAGTAATCAGTATTATTTAAAATAATAGCAAACAAACGAGCAGAATCAATATTTGTAACTAGCCTGAGCAACTGTGTCCTCAAATTCAGTTGGCTCGAGATCCTTTTCCTTTTGGATCTTTTTCCTTGCAGTAAACATTTTGCACGCTAATGCTGACCGAGCCTACACAATGACACAGAAGGAATTCAAATTATTAATGTGCACATTCGGAAGGAAACACAAGGAAACTGCCACAATCTAAACATATCAACTTGACGTTGCCAGGATAGTTGCACAAGTATGTGTTTTTATGCCTACTTATTGTTGCGTGTAAATTAAAATAAGCCATTGTTTCACCTGCTATTCCTATATTATTAAGAAGCCCAAGAACCGATTTGGGGAAAAAAAGAATGTGCTTTAACATCGTATTTAAATGCAAATATAGGCATAATGCTCGAAGATTCAAAGTGAATTTTTCGGGAAAAAAGAAATATATATCTGGCGGAAACAAAATCATCAGTAAAAAAAATAGCCAGAATAATATCGCATAAGAAGCAATCGATCCTAAGCACTCTCAGGAAAGAAAAGAAAACAATTCATAGAAGTAAATCTATGAAATCAATGCTACAACAAGACAAAGAATATAAGATAAAAATTGGCGATGGAAGTGGAGTATTGGAGCCAAAGTAGTAAAGGGAGCACCTTGGCGCCCAGGGAGGCGAGGAGAGGATCGCTGCTGCCGGCGCCGCTTTAGGGCTTTCGTCCAAGTCCAAGAAAGAGACCAACCATTCGCTCGCGCTTTTATGAACCGCGCACAATACATGACGGCTTTCTTGAACCTGGGCCGTTAGCCCTACCAAGCAATTTCATGCCGTCGGATAAATATCAGGGCTAGCCAATCCGGATTGAACGGCTCAGATACCGACTTGCCGGGGTCGCTCTAATGTTAAGTGCGATATATGGCCCGTTTTCTTTTTCTTATAATCAATATTCATTCTATTTATATTTAAATTTAAATTTTCTTATTATTTTTACAGTTTTTATTATTAGCAATGATATGCACAAGGAAAAAAACTCAATGAAAATTTCAAGGATAGACACATAAAATCATGACCTACCATTTCACTTTTTGTGGGCCCCATCACTTTATGTGTCTATCCTTAAGGTTTTCATTGAGTTTTTTTCCTTGTGCATATCATTTTTCTTTTATTATTTTTAAAAAAAATGATAATATCAGTTAGTCTCATTAATTATCTGATGATTAATCCGATCACACAAAAAATTTTCATCAGCCACTAAGGTAAATCAAAAAACACACACGGTGATCAGCCCAAAAATTCAGTATCCTTTGATTGCTCCTCTCCTCCCATTTAAAGAAAAAATTCTTACAAATATGTCATAATTAGAGATCGAATCGTAAATGCTTAGGTGTCCATGGACCAGTTTTTATTATTTTTAGATTTTAGAGCAAGAGTGTCAATTTAGATAGATTAGATTGAATTTGAATTGGATTTTTAAAAAAATTATAAATTTTTTTAACTCGAATCCGAAATTGAATACAACTCAAAACCTCTAAATTTGAACTCGATCTGAATCCGACCCTAATAATTTGCATAATCCGATAAAGAATAATAATTGTTTTTTTATTATTTTCTCTGGATTTGTATTTCACCACTCTATCATTATTATACATATTGATCTACATCTTAATTTAAAAAATGATTTAATCCTAAAAATCATTAAAATTTAAATTCGGATCAATTAGGATCAATCCGAATCCGATCCGATAATCTCAAATTCAAAAATCTTCTACAAATCCGACCCGAATTAAAAAACTTTCAATCTATAAATTTTTTTTTCAAATCCACTTGAATTTATTTTTGACTAATCTATTTTAGATTTTAGAGTATGTGCAAAATACTTCTTGACATAGCAAAATGCTTTTCTAGACTATAAAAATCTTAGATTAGAGGAGTGTTTGGTAGAATTTTTACTAAGCACTTCTTAAATTCTAATTATATGGAAGAAATTTTGTTTATGGATGTCAACTTTTGTTTAAACTTCTATAACTTTTATTCAAAAGTTGAAAGGAAAAATTTGATATTTTTTTATGATCTAAAATTAAAAATTAACATTCGTGTCCTTAATAAATTTATCATTTTATATAATCGCCATCACATTTTTGACCGTAATAAATTTATTATTTTACATAATTACCCTCCTACTTCTAGATATTTATTTTTTAAATAATATTTTATATTTTTATAGAATTTATATTTCTAGAATTTTTTATAATATTGTTGTGTATTTATATAAATTTTATCATTTTTCATTGTTATTTTTATTAATTATATATATTTTTTATTATAAAAAAAATAATTTTGATACCATATTCAAAATATAATAATAATTATATAAACAAATTGTCTATCAAACTTATATTTAGATAATTTAAAAAGATTAATTTATATAATTTAAAGATATTATTATCGTCTAATTAAAAATTAAATAATAATCATTCATCAAATATTTTAACTTTACTTTATATTATTTTTTTATTTCTATTTCTAAATATTTCTTACTTTAACTTCCCACTAAATTTAAAACAATCTCTATAAAAATCACTTTTAAATAAATAAAAATTCTCACAAACACTCTATAACAGTCAGACTAAGTTTGATTAGATTTAAATATTAGTCAAACCCTTTGAAAAACATGAAGGTGACTTTGTTTTTTTTTTTTTTAATATAAATCGTTTTTAATAGAAAAAACAAACTTGCCTTTATTTTGTTTTTGTTATGTAAAACAAGCTTAGGAGAAAGTGTTTTTTATTCACTTCCTCGTTGGATTCCAACCTCTGCGTTCTCGATTTATGCCGGTGCGCGACAGACGCCGCCGCCGCCTTTGATCTCGTCATCGGTGGATCCCGACTGAGCGCTATCACCTCTCCCTCTCTCTCTAATTTGCCAAATTGTAGTATTTCCCCATCATCGAATCGCTTGCGAGGTAAGAATCCCTCCTCGACTGATAAATTAGTCATTCGTTTTCCATCGATCGATTACCGAACTCCTGAGCTCGCTTCACTGTTATAAAGTTAGCATCTTGTTTTCGAGTATGTCCGCCCTCAATGATGGCAGTTCGTCCCCTCGATCTCAGGTCACCATTGAGCAGGTTTTTGATGCAAATATTCTAAACATCCATAAGACTTGTGTAATTTATCTGGGGTAGGTTTGTTTGAATCCTTTGTTAAAAATGCCATTTTTCTGGTGATTTTGGTCGTCCAGCGTGCCTCTCGATGCTTCGATGATCTCCTCGAATCCATCATCGTGGATGTCGCATCGGAATGCCATCGGATAGCGAGGTTGGGCCTAGACCTCAATCTGGAAGTGGAAGAGGAGGAGCTTCGGCTCTCCGCGCAAGCCCGGATGGCGGATCCTAGCTGCAGTAGTGAATCAAATAGCAAAAATGTGGTGGACATCTTCGGCCAGACTCATCCACCCATCGCTAGCGAGACCTTCAACTGCATGAACTGTGGTCGGCCTGTCACGGCTGGAAGGTTCGCTCCTCACCTAGAGAAGTGCATGGGCAAGGTGAGCTTAATCTTGTCCTTTTCTTATCTAGTCGGAAAAAACAAAGGCTTCTTGCTTCTTTCAAGTAAAGCAGAATCTTGCCCCATTGGAATGCTAATTCCTAACCTCGTGCTAAAATTCAAGGTTGGACTGGTATACGATATCTGTTTGTTTGTTTGTTTTTTCCTTTTGTGTGTATGTGTGTGCGCGTGCTAAGAGATGCTTGTGCACTGAAGAACATCTTGAATGTTGTGTGCGCATTGCCTCAGGGCCGTAAGGCGCTCACGAAGATCACCAGAAGCACTACAATTGCAAGAAACCGGCATGCTCGTGGCAGTCCAGTGACGGTCTATGCTCCATATTCCACTAGTACTAACAGTAACATAGTTCCCGAAGGCACTCCAAGGACAGCCAGGGAGGAATTTGCAGAATACACATTCGAGGAGCCGTGACATTTCTTCAAAGGTTTTGCATTCACCTTTTTGATGTTTTAATATCAAGCAGCAATTTTCTTTTTCTTGTTTTGGCATGTGTGGATTTGTCCCTTTTGATCTGGACTAAGTTTCCTACCGATCCTGAATAATCATTCAAGGTTTCATGACAGTTTCTTCAATTTGGGGAGAATGTCCAAAGATAACTTAGTTTTCAGGTGCAGGCTTTAATAAAAAAATCCTGCTGAGTTCTGTTGCTAATTGAACACTATTGTTCTTTATTCTTTACTTGTAGAAGGTTAAATAAATTTTGCCATAAAGAAGCACATATAAGAGTGTAGTTGGCTCAGATGGAATAACTTTTCTCCATTTAGGTCTTTTATGCCCTATTTAGTATGTGTTTAGGTTTCATATGGGTAATGGCTAGAGTGCAATGTGAGCCATGATCCTTGCTTAGCATGCTTGCTATATTGACTTGAGCAGAAAACCTCAATTATGATAATTACGATGCACATGTTCTTTTACCATGAAGAAAATTGTTTGTTTTTACAATATTGAACATGCCTTTTCAATTATCATACCGTGAAACTTTGTCATATTCATTGATTATCTTCTGACACTATTTTCTTTGATTAACAAGATAGTATTCATGTTGCTCACAAAAGGACACAGTATGTCCTCTTCAGTAAATCATTGCTGAAGAATGTGTGTGCCGTAAAACACTCTTTTCATACTTCCTAATCATTCTTTCCAGATCCTATAAATGGATCTATAACTTCACCTAGGTTATCTGATCTTCTAAAGTCCTTGACGAGTGTTTAAGCTAGCCAAATTGAAATTTGAAGTTAAGAATCAAAACTCAAGTGTGGTTGTACTTGGGGAAATTATTACCTTAAAATCTGTGCTTAGCCCCTCATTTCGAGGTTTTGACCATGGCTTCACCTCTATAACTTGACTATAGTCGGAATGAATGAAACAGGATGATGTATTTTATGTTTGGTATAAAGCAATGGGTTTTAGATTTTAGGTAGTATGATAAAAGAAGGAAAAGTAATTTTTTAGTTGTGCAAATGACAGGATGATGTCTGTATGTTGGCTACCCTAACTAGTTTTTAAATACTGGAGAAGAATTCCATGAGATATATGTTATGTTAGGTATAATACATGATTAAATAAGGAAAAATAGCATTTCAGTTGATAGGATGATGTTTGTATGCTTCCTGTTCTTGGCAATGTTCTTAAAAATTAAATACTGCTAACCCGAAAATTGGAAGCTAAACAAGTCTGGTTGAATAATGAAAGAATTCCATGTGAACCAGATTTTGGACCGCTTTAACTAGAAAAGATGAAATGGCAGGACCGCTAGTTCACCAGCTCGTTCAGTTTTAGAAATGGTAGCCCGAGGAGCAAAAAGGACCCATGTTAACTGCAACAAGAATGGGGTTAAGATTTGGGTAGTGACATGACGAACTTACATTGTAAGAGGAAAGATTTGCAAATGGAAAAACAAGAGAGAATTTATAGAAGCAGCATATTTTCAATAACCGACTAATCTACTTGCCCAAATCTCCAAGTTGAGCTCTCCTGACATGAGTAGCTGCTAGAGAACATGACTCGGTATTGAAGGTGCTTGAATCCTTTTATTTTTGTGCCAATACATTGTTTCTTTATATCACTCTCCGATTTTCCTAACTAAAGCTGAATACTTGAGTTGAATATTTCAAGATACAGATGGAAGCTAGATTTGCATTCCCTCTTTTTTTAAATAGCCTACGGTTTTATCATATTCATCCGTACGTCTTGTTACCCTTATTTTTTCATTATACTAAATATTTGAATCCGGTGTCAGGTAATTTTTCTTGTCAATACTTTAGCACAAAACTCAAGTTGTTTTATCGTATTGCAGAGTCCATTCAACTTCAAGATGGCTCATTCCCCTTATCAAGTTCATGAAGATTATGAGGTGCACATTGTCCAAAAATTGCTATTGAGAATTCCGGATTGGCGCTTAGTTCACAGATTCATGTAAACTTTTTTCATGTTGAACCCGTGCAGCATGTTGTTTTCACTCATCAAAGCTGAAGTTTGTCAAACTGGATTTAGCTGTTGTTTTTGTTTGCTTGAGCCACAAATGGTTGCCATTAAATACAAAGAGCATTTGTATCTGGAGGTAGATTTATTCTCCAAAATGGATAAATAGAAATGTTTATGGTTTTCTGCGGTAGAAGAGGGGCGTTTTGGTTGGCCAAAGTTTCTGTTTTTGCAATGAGTTGCAATTCTCGAACAAGTTATTGCTATCTGATTTGGTTATTCAAGGCTTTTGATAAACAGTGTTTGATTATATCAAGACTTGTAGGTCCTATAATCGACATTTGAGTTTCTAACACCAGTACCCATTCATAAATTAATTATTTTATTAGTCACGAAGCAAGTAGAATGCTTCATGTGCCAAGACATGAACTTAAATATGCACTTTGAATAAAAAAAAATTAAGCACACATTCTTCAGAGCCTGAGCTTTCACTCATCACAGATGGTTGAGCAATTCTTATTTCTTGGTAGGCATCCCAGGTTTTACTCATCACACAGCCATGTCCAGAGCCTGAGCTTTTAGAATTTTAGTTCCAATCCCCACAAGTTGGCATCAGTATTATTCATCAGTTCAAACAGCAACAGAGGCTACATTAAATGACCTTTTGAATCTGTTTCTGCTCCAGGAACGATGTAAGCATGCATCAAATACAGACAGTCTTATTGCTCAAGAAGCAGAAAATCACAAAAATTTTTGCAGAACAAGTTTGCTGTGATGTATCAAGCCAATCTTTATTGTTGATAAATGTTGGCATTACAATTGGAGTGGCTTGTTCCCAAGTCAACTTCCAATATGCAAATCATAATTGCATAAAAGTGACAACCTAGGAAAATAGCATTGTCAAGTATATGAAATTTTAACCTTTGCTAACACCACCATGGAAATGAATTAATCCATGAGCTTGTATCTTTTTTCTTGAACACCTGTGACACCCATCTGTATCTCAATGATTGTGTGGAGTGGAACCTACATGGGTAGAAAGAAACTTAGTCTAAGAATCGGAACTGCTTTATCTATACTAGGATAATGCTGCGCTCGTAGTACTGAAACATTGAAATAGAGCCTCAATTAATGTATTGACGTACCTCAATATGAGGAACTTCTTTCAATGGTCTATCAGCAAAATATGCGTACAATGCTCTCAACACTGCCTGCAAGATTAGGAGGGATTGTTATGTATTTCTAGGGGTTAAATATCCATAAAAGTAAGCATTCAGACAGTACCTGATGAGAAATGACCACAACAGGCGCACGCTGTCTTTCAAGCTCAATAATTACAGGTTCCAATCTGAAAGCATAGACATACCGACATCGAGTAGATATGGAGGCATTTATAAATTTGAGTCTAATGAAAAGCACAAACATAATCAATTAAATTAAATCACTTTAAAAACCTTTGAATGACATCCAAGTATGATTCTCCACGAGGGTATCGATATCTAAGCTTGTCCTTCTTACGCGATCTAAAATTAAGGTAAAGAAATGAAATGAGAAAACAATCAAAAGAAGAAATCATTGAATCAACTGGTATTCTTACAAGTGCAAAAAAATTGCCTTTGAAAGCACTGAGAGTAAAAAGTTTTTTCTCTTCAAATGATCTCTACCCTAGAGGTGAACAAGAGAATGAAAAGTACAATATAAAGCATAAAAATGTGCTCCAAGAAATTCAATTCTACCAAGTACAAGGAGTACATCAAAGAAAAAAAATATTGTCAATACATTGAATTGTAGTTACTAAGGTTTCTGATCTTAATCAACGAATATTTTCCACCGCCACCAGCTCCTATAAGCATTAATGGGAGAAGTCACCGTGCATAAGCATCTCCGAATAAAGAGTTGAGAGCTAATTTATGCAACTCACAGCATCCCCATGGAAACAGTTCTCTGGTAGTTTATTTTGGAGTAGGACCAAGATTTAACTTTCTGGTATAAGTTTCAGAAAGTTAACCAACCTTTCACTAATTTTTCTGAATTTCTTTTCCCCTTTAAGGAAACTTTTATATCTGCTTCACCCAAACAAAAAAAAAAAATGTGGAACCGCCACATCAACGGCCCCCCTAGAGCCGGGGCCACGGATATGGAGGGAGGTAAATGCAGGTACACAGGTGGAAAGTGCATGGCGGAGACGTTAACCCCAGGCAGTGACACCCCGGGGATCGACCCCTGGACCTTTAAACCACAGAACCATGCACTCCCCATCTGTGCTACGCCTTGGGGACTCTGCTTCACCCAAACAAGAGAAGATAAAACCTAGTCCTTCTGTTGAGCAAACAGTAAAAAATATACTTATTCTTCCATGTTAGAATATTTGGTTTTTGCAGACTATTTACAAGCAATAAATATGTCCTTAAGTTTTAATAGTTTCTTAGATATGAAAAAAGAGTAAGTACATTCCAAATCAAGTAACTAAAAGCATCCTCATGGAACCAACTTATCAAAATGAATAAACTAACACAGCATTTTGTCGCATACTCATATTCCTCAGGCATGTTTTTCTTTATTTCTTCGTAAGTCATTCCATCACATACTCCAGCATTAATCTCTTCAAGAGCCCGCCATTGTATCTAGTAATGATGATGGCATTAAATTGACAAAATTAAACTGATAAAAAATTTAAAAGTGCACATTATATCATCAAGCTTAAAATCTAAGTGTGGATAGATCATACCTTTGGGAAACCAACAATTGGGCTTGCTGTTAAAATTGTTCTTTGGAGTGTGCTAGTCCATATCTGAGATAATCAAGTAAAACTTGTAAGAAAATAGAACTACTTTTTCGAATATTACAAAGTTACAGGCTACGTGATAGAATCATTTAACTACCTGGTCTCAATAACATTGGTAAGATCACAAAAACATTCATATGATATATGGCACCAATAAGCACAAGTTTAGTAAATATGCCTATGCTAGCAGAATATATTTCACCTGAATCAACTTTATCCATGTGCTATGGTATATATAATTGTCCTAACTTCTATTGATGTAATAATGTAGAAGTTGTGGAGAAAGCAATACTGAAGTGCTCTACAGAAGTTGAAATTTAGACAAGAATACCAAAGGAAATGAGCTCTTACAGAAGCTGTCCTCTCAGATTTCAGTCTCTTCTCAACAAAGTTCGCAAGTTTCTTTGCATAAAGTTCCCCAGCTTCACTGCCCCAAAATTGAAAGATAACAAATTCTTATGCATGTGGAGAATTGGAGTTTGTTTAGAAGAGGTAAATATAGGAAAAAAAAAAGTGAAGCAATTATCCTCAATTATACAGGCGGACACTACAGCTCTACTTCAAATTTTTCCTAGAGGACTGAGAAAAGACTAGATGCATGGATGAGCAGTCTTGATAGTAGGATATTTGCTCTATCACTATTACATGACCATAGGAATTGCAAAAAGGTAGGGTAATTTTTTAGGTAATGATTCCTATCAAGGCTATCATGATATAATCATGTGAATTAACTATTGTTCTTTCCTTGTGGTAAATCATGAGATATAAAAAATTCCACTTTTCACCAAATGTGAGATACTTCAAAGAAGACAGATATTTTTAATGTATAGGTTCTAACACGAATGGCACTTCAAGACAATGTCAACATAAGATGAAATAATTACAATATATCTTGAAAAGACAAAAATATCTAACCTCAAAACCGCATCACCTCCAATTCTTCCTCTAACATTGCTTCGGCTTTCTCCATGCCGAGTGAGCAAAATAGGCCGGGGTGTGAGATGGGTGTTCACCTGCAATACAAGTCCAAATTGCATGAATGCCAAAAGCTTTTGCCTAAGAATCTATAGGAGAAGATGTGTGATTTTCTCTAGTAATTTTAAGTTAGATAGCTATTAATTAATGAACAGTTTGATCAACTGGGTCAGAAAATGTAATCATTACAAACATATGAGAGGGCTAATGAAGGATGAAAGACAGAATAAGAGATAGCGTTAAAAAACATTGTTCTGATCTTCTATAGATGGCACTTTAATAAACTGCAGGGTGGGATATAACATGAGGAAGCAGAAAATTTAAAAGTAACTTCTACAAGGTTGTCATTGAAATGTGTACCAAGAAGAAGACTATTCTTCCAGGAAGATAACCACCAATATTGTTAACCTGAATAGGGGGAAGGGAAGGAATCATCAAAAACATAAACAAACCTTTAAAACTTACAAAAACGAAACATTAGTAGTTTAATACTGAGGAAGCACATTCAGCCTGTATAAATTTAGCAATTAACTGAGACAGGACTACATGCTAAGTGCTACTCACTAAATCTTGATTTTATTAAAAAGGCGTAAGGCAATAATTTTTTCCAGGTAGCGAGAAGTGAGGTATGGAGCTCGTTAAATGTAACTGAGGCATTCAGACAGCAATAAGAGAGTTCAAGTGCCTTGAGCTAAGGGTTTCAAATGCCAGCCTTGTGGCCTAGTATGGTCAATATTCACCAGTTTGACCAGGAACCATCGCATGGACTATACAATTTCCGATGTCCATGTGTCTATAATGTATAACTCAGTTCATAAGGTGCATATCGCTTAGCCACACAGTACACATCTACAACCAACCTTCTTATTTTTATTTCACTCATCCTCCAACCAACACTCCTCTTAGCCTGCTTCCCTCTTTAACTGCTTGAAGCTCTCTCTCAGTTTTTTAAATTTCTAAATAAGCTATAATTTTCATCTTTAATTCTTCTATGACATCAAAAGTTAATGAAGAACTGTCAAGATTGTGTCAACCCCTAGTTTGAGCATTTATTACTTTGTTTTTTGTGATCTCACGGAAGTTTAATGAAAGGAATGTGATACTTGTAAAAATATATATATAACGTCCTTGTGTGCTACCATATTGGGTGCAGGATATTTCAGTGTATCTTTATGGTAGGAGCAACTCATATATGAGCAAGCATTAGCCTTGTACGATTATGTATATGCATGACCATGAAATAGCAAGTGCCAATATCCTGACCACCTTACCACAAAAGGATCTGCTCAATTCCAACTCTCAAAGCATAGACAACAGGAAATGCCTATGTGTCATCTGACAAAGCCCAATCCAGTTGAGACTTTGGACCAATTGCTCTGGAAACCCTTAACGTCAAGCTGATTCCAAGGTGTTGGCCATTAGACTCCAAATTGATATGGATTCTAATATCAAGATTTCCGATTTTCCTTTTTGAAAAACATAGAGCTAAGGATTGCTTTATGACTGCTACAAAAATGTTAAATTGGTGCGACAAAGGAAAGAGGGAAGCTGCTTTGATCAAAGTAAATTATGAAAAGCATGGGTAGTGTCAGCAAAAGCCTCTTTCTAGTTCTCAAATTGCATGGCTTCACATCCGGATGGCTGAAATGTATGGAAGAGCTATCATTAATACTTAATAATCATGGTCTGACAAATCTCATACCGCACCAAGTAGCAAAACAATCTGTCTAAAGTAAATAAAGGCCTTACATGCTTTGCTAAAGATTGATAAGAATTGGCCCCATCTTTAGACAGACCTATCAATAATCAGGGGGAGTTTATATCTGTAGGTTTGGATAGGAAAATTGGAGATGAAAATAATACATTTTAATGGTTTGACAGATGGTCTACAAATCCTGTTTTAACCACAGAATTCCTTGAAGTTTAGAGTCTGTTCACTTCCAGAAATAAGGATGAATGAAGTGCAATTGGAAGCATTGGATCTGGGATTGGGTTTATCAGATAGAACACCATTTGGTAGCTTTAAATTATTAAAGATATAATCAACAACCTGAACTTGAACTACAATTCAGTAGATTCACTGGCTTGGCAGTGGACAGACAATGGCATTGTCAGTGATAAAACGGCCTACAAATTTCTAACTGAAACAGCATCTGCAGTATCCTTTTTGTCAGATTTAGGGCTTTTTTCACATCTAAGAAAGTGAAAATCTTGACCTGGATAATCCTGAAAAATGTACTCAGCACAGAGGATGTGCATTTCAGGAAAGGCATGGCCATTACTGATCCGAGGTGTGCTTTCTGCTCAAATAAAGAATCTGCATACCACCTATTAGGTCAGGGCTCACTAAAACTGAATGGTACGTAATTGCTGCTAATCTGGATCTCAAGTTGGAACTTTGCTTAAACAGATTCATTATAGACAGTGTAGCACGGACACTCCAAAAAATATTTTTTTGGAGGTGTCGGACACGGACACGACACGCAAATATGCGTGTCGGACACGGCAAAAACCGTGTCGTTGACTTTTTACAAGTTTGACCAGTCAAACACGACTAGGACACGGATGAGACACGTTTCCGGACACGTTTGGACACAATTGCAAAAAAAAAATAAAAATTTTGAGGGTAAAATTGAAAAATAATAAAATTACGAGGACTACTTATTCAAATGGAAAAAAAGCCCTAACTTACTCTCCCCGCTCCCGATTCTTTTTTTCCATTGCGACAGAACTGTTTCACGCAACCATCTCCTGCGCTTTCACCGCCAACGCTCTCCTCTGTTCGCCAGCGTCTTCGTCGTCTGCCGCTGCTCGCAGAAGTCTACCACAGCGCCACAGCGCCACTGCTCGCAGAACCCAGCAGCAGCTCACCACTGCTCGCAGAAGCCCGGCATCGCCTACACTCTCTTCAACAGAAGCCCAGTGTCGCCGCCGCTGCTCGCAGAAGTCCGGCGTCGCTTGCTCAACAGCAACCCTCGCAGAAGCCAGCAACAGCCCGGCGCTGCTCGCAGAAGCCTGCCGCTGCTCGCAGAAGCCCGACGTCGCTTGCTCAACAGCAACCCTCGCAGAAGCCAGGAACAGCCCGGTGCTGCTCGCAGAAGCCTGCTGCTCGCAACAGCTCGCCGTCGATCGCAACGGATATTATAGTTGATCTAATATGAACATAGTTTTCTATTCTAGGATTTTTAATTTTGAATACGATATATATATATAATATTTTTTATTTTTTATTTTTTAATAATCATCGTATCCTAGCCGTATTGTGTCTTATATTTGTAAAATTTTTTGTATCGTCATATCCGTGTCGTATCCAATACGATACCTGTATCCGTATCCGTGCAACATAGATTATAGATGATTTATATGGCTTTTCTAGAATCACCACTCTATCCTGATGCCAAGCTTGGGTATGGAATGTCTGGTTGCAATGAGACAATTATTTTCAATCAAACTACAAGAGAAAGCCCACCCTTATGATTGGTACAGGACTAATAAATTATGGCTAGTATGATTAGGATAGGAAAAAAAAACAAAAAGTAAAATTTTCCTAAGCAAAATCACAAAGCAGATTTATGTCTTGATAAAGGAATAACTGAACAATGGAAAGCAGATGAATTCAGCTCCTGCCAATCTCCAGTGTTCTAAGATTCAGTCAGTAAGGTTCGTATTCCAGGCTCCTTTGATTTAGCAAGACTGGCACACGTTTAGTTATGATATCTCATTCATTTTCAATTCAACTATACTAGTAACTCAATTAACAGTTGCATTATGCTCTTTCTGATCAGCACTAAGGAGGTGGTCTAGTCTCAACACTGGTGTAACTATAGTCTTGTTAGCAGCTGAATCTGTAGTTGTTTAGCTGCTTTTACCATAGATACCTTACCTTAGCAAAACTAGGCCAACTTACTTTCTCCTACTTGGAGCATCATATTATCCTGGCTGACACTGTAAGTTTTTTCTCTCTCTCTAATAGAACAGATAGATGTAGATATATATACTAGATAGTGGTAGGCTTCTCTCCTAACTTTGATCTTTTTCTGGAAAAAAGGACAAGTAGGCATCCAGGGATATAATTTTCACACTTCCATGTTAGTTTGCATGGGGCATTGAGCTCTGGATCTCACCTGCTTTTATTTGGAAATACTTGTCCCCAACGTCCTGTTCTCATAGTTGATCAATGAAATATTTACGAGTGAACAGACTGTTCATTCAAACCTTTTTTTTTTTAAAAAAAAAAAAAGGAAGCAGCAGAAGAAGGGTGCATCCAACTATTAAGATGAAGAAATAAACTCACTTGTATCTGCCCACCTTGTCCACTGGTCATGTCAATCATTTTGATATAAGAACCCTCTTCCACAGGCTCATAAACCTAGAAAGGAGAATATATTTTTCATTTTGGATTAATGAGCAACTGAAAGTGAATACCATAAGATATAGATCTAGAAGAAGCGAATTCTGTTTAGAACCTTTTCATAATTGGCTAAGCGCTCTTTAAAATCTCTCATTCCAGCTTCAAAATCTGGTCTGCAGAATAATCGCTGCACTTCGGATCATGGCATATGAACATATGGTTATCTAAAAGTACAAAATAACTCACTCTTCTGCATAATCAGGGCTTTGTTGAATTTTCAAGCGTATATTTCTTTCTATTATGCGCTCATCATTGCATATTGTTTCCAGGAATATGATCTACAAAGTCAGATAAACATTCAGAAATGGAAAACAGAAAATATACACATTATTTGAGACAATTAACAAGTCAATGAAAAACAGTAGGGACGTTTTTCAATTTGTAAAGCGCACGTGATAGAACAAGATGAGGGACCAAGGAGTCTCAAGTTTTATCTCATCATAATAGTTACAAATGCACTTCTTGAGTTTATGTACTATTTTCTGAAATTCATTGAATCAGAAACAACTCAAATTAGGATATTAACCAACTCCATCACTTCTTAGATTTAAAATAGGTATGCATAGTCACGGGGAAAAAAAGACCAAAGATGCAACTGAATCTGGTTCTTGTGAATATCTAATTAAATGTGGGTACTTTCTGATAATCAGTAGCAGCTTCACTAGTGCAAGAAACTCTCTTGGCAAAATTGAATTGTCTAGTAACTTGAAATTTAAGAACAAAAAGTAACAGATAATAACACAAATTGATTGACTCGTATATGTACCTTGCATTTTCCTTCAGACATTTTCATCAGCATGTTCCTACGATTTCTGCTGCAATTTGTGGCATCAAAAATACCAACCTATGAAACACCAGAAAGAGAATGAATTATCTTATTGCCACTTTTATCACAAAATGATTAGAAATTTACCTGACCTCCCTCCTGCATCCACGCTATCATATCATCCATAGCCAAAGCTGCCACCTAGAAAATGAAGTTGAGTACAATAAGTGTGGTCCAAGTACTTTTTGTGAATACATAGAAATAGTTTTAAGAAACTGTAGAAGGAAAATAGAAACATATAATACAACTAAAATGTAGCTGAACCCATGAAAAAACCATTACAAACAGACTGACATAGATATTTAGCACCTCCGTGATTTGTGATCAAAAGCAAACAAAGAGCAGCTGTAATGTCATGCTTATTCCTAACCTCATTGCGAGCTTCCATACCTTCTGGATTGTCCCCACGAAAAAAATCAGCTGACTGCATAATGAAATGTGATTTACTAAGCACTATAAAAGGAAGAAACTTAAGAAATCGATGAATGAAGAACTATGGAAGAACATCGCAATCAATATATGTGAGAGAAATAATGGATTTAAATGTCACAATAAGATGTTTGTAACTCAATCCATGTAGTTTAAAGTCTACATGTGCTTTTAGGCTATGTGATAAATCCAATCAACAAATATCATAAAAGAAAAAACAAGTCACCTAACATACCTGATTTGTCCCAAGCTTAAGACGGCGATACTGTTAGCCAATGCACATGCAAAAGAAAAGCAGGTTAGTGTTTTATCAGATGAGATCGCCTAACAAAACTTTAGTTTAACAAATTTGACTATGTCATGAAGGCAAAATCAAGAAAATAGAGTCTTTTACCTTCCCAACATTGAAATGTTTTGTTTCATGACCTAGCCATCTCAAATACCTAGTTAGCTTGGCTGCCGTGAAGGTCTTTCCTCGGGCTGGCAAACCAACCTATAGGGGCACAAGACAATAATGTAGAGCATAGAAGTGAAAAGAAAAAAAAAAATCCGAAGAAGAAAGTACCAGTTTGTTACCAGAACAATGGCCAACCTACTATCCTCCTTGGGTCCAAGCATTTGATCAGCTACAGCTGCAGCTGCAACTGCTCCGGCAGCTGCTGGCATTCCCTTCAAGTAATCAATGAATAAGAAGAAGAATCAGATTTTTTTTTCCCTCAAAAACTGTTCTGGCTTGCACCCATTCCCAAAAGAGCACTGTGAGATGGCATAGTCAAAGAAATCCAACAAAATCCAGCAATCTATACGGTTTTCTACTATTTAGGCAGAGCAGTTCTCATGCCAGTCAGAAAGGAACAAAGGAGGAAGCTAGTTGAGAAAGTTCCGCAAGCAAAGAAGCTTGCATCCAGGGTCATGCCCACATGGCAGTGAGACAAGTTTATGCATTTAGGAATTTAGTTCAGCGTTATGGTTTACCATCACGCCAAAACTGACATCTTGAAGTACAAGCAAGTTTGTTGAGAAAATGACAAGATCTTGCAAAAGAAGCATGTGATTAGTGCTCAGACAGAATATACTGATTAGAGAAACAAACAGACCAACTAATAATGACAAAACAAATCAATGTCAATTTTTCACGAATAAACAAGAGGACTCTTTCTGATTGAACAAACCTTTGTTTCACTGTCCAACTTGAGATCAAATGTGAATGTGCCTGCACTAGCTGATTTAACAAGTCTAGGAGATCCAACACCCCTATCTACAAAGAGTCCTAGCTGACCATCTTGCTTTGGCACTGGTGAGAATGTGTCCACTGACTTTGATTCTACCATACCAGGAACTTGAAGAAGTTTAGGAGGATCTGCGACAAAGTTATCCATGTCCTGAGGAAGAAAAGAAGAAGAATATCTGGAATGCAGGATTATCAACTAAATTGGTACGAAAATACAGATATCAGAAGATCAAGTATATCATCAAACAGCATAGAAATATAACACAATGTCAGTACCTTGCAACTGTTAGAATAGCCACCAGCTTTACTTAAGCCATATGAACCACCGGTTGAGGCATCATATTTGGAGAAATTCCTACTAGATAATGATCTTGGTGTCGCTGCCAAGTTAGCTGCATAAACAGCACCAGTAATGGGAGATGGTGCTGGAACAACATAGTGTTCTAAATCAAGCTCCAAGGTAGAGGGTGAACCATTCTGGTAGGAAGAATGGATGAGTATGAAATTGCAGCATGCTTACAACAATGTCAATTGGCAATAAGCAATGGATAGTCAAGGGTAAGAATATCGATATTAACACAAATTGAAAGAGGAAATACAAATTAATATTGTCAAATCTAAAATGAGTAAACCCAAGTGTAAGTCTGTAAACTTCTTATTATTGAATTTAAAATTGCTATTTTACCATCTGAAAGCATCACACCAGAGAATTGAGATACAATATATGAAACATTATTATCCAGGATATTCAAATGCAAATCACAACAAAAGATAAGGTCTAGAGAGATCTATCTAAAAATGGTCACAAGCAGTTCAACAAACACGAACTAGAACTCGAATGCCATTATAGGTGTGCCATTCTGAATGCTTCACAAACCAACATTGACATCCTGTAACACCTCAAATCAGCATTATCTGAACAGATACATCACAAGTTATTTAAGGTAATATTACCTATATAGAAATGCAACACTTGCACATGTCATTCAAAGCATTATGCCTAAGGTAATAAAAAGACTGAATGGACATAAAGATCAACTCGTGGATAGCTTCACAAGCTATTATTATTTTTACCAAAATGTCACTATTATAGTTTTCTGTTGGAAATGATTATTTGTAAGTAGGAATTTAGGGATGTTAAGAATAATCAGAAAAAATGATTCAGCGAGAAGCAAAAACTTTTTTTTACCAAACTACTCCTAAAAAGAGCATCAAGAATCGCATTTTCTTGAACACAATACAATAATTGCAAAAGATTTAGTTAGACAAGATTCAGCAGTCCTTTCTTATATTACTAAGGATTGGATGCCTACCCGAGTCAAAGGTTTATATGCGCTCAAAGAAGATTAACTACATCCCTAGAAGGCAAAATAAACTAATGATAATAATTTCTTTAAAATATCGTAACATTTATTTCCATTAAATTTTCTTTTCTTGTAAGCAGAAGATCATGACCTTTTTCTGTAACCAGAACTCAGAAACTGGAAGGGAACCAGGAATAAATTTAATCTATTGGGTAGACAATTCCCATAGATATAATTTCTTCTAATTCATAAGATACCATGTTAGCTACCATGGTGAATTGTTTTGCGCAATTTCTCTGTAGGAAGACTATTCGTGAACAAAAATAGTGTATCTTCTCCTAGTAAATTGCTTTCGACTGCATAATTTTGGAACACTGAGCAGCAGCAGACGAGCAACAAAACGAAGTTACTTCCAGAAGTACCTCCACACCCATCTCAGACGCCACATTTATACTGACATCTGGAATCCCACGAACTCTTGACGGTTCAATATTTTCCTGATAAGATCTCCAGCTTGCAGCAAGATCAAACGGGGACAAAATGTCGACTTTGATGAACACCCTAAACTCGAGCACCTCCTCATCACCGCTAACCTTGAACAGTGCCGGCCTGGAATCCCCCTCCTCCAGCGACCCTCCTGTGAGAAGCCGGCTCTTCCCCTCCTCCACCACGCACGGCCCTGAGCTAAACTTGGGCTTCAACAAGAACTTGAAATCTAGCGTCTCTACAAAACACCAACAGCCAGGCAGTTACAATTCAAGACATGAAGATACAATCTCGTGTGAGACAATCGAGGTCCGAGTAGAAAACTTTACCATGATTATGAGGCACGACGAAGCTGAGTTCCCACGACGAGGCCGATTCCCGCGCCATCGAGAGCTAAGCGGAAATACAATCGTCGAGCAACAGGAATCGTCATAAACCAATAAAAAAAAAGAGTATGAAATGGATGAGAATAGGGAGACGATGTTAAGAAATCGTACGGCTTTGGCGGAGTCCCAGGAGCCGGTGATGGGGACGGAGCCGTAGACGTGAGGGATGAGGTCTCCTCGGACGTTAAAATTTTCCATCTTGAGGGCGACGTAGAGCTGCCCCTCGCGGCCTCCATGGGAGCAGTCGGAGTTCTTCGAGGCGCCAGTCCCCATGGCGGGAAGAAGGCTTCGGGTGGTGTAGATTAGGATACGGCAACGGAGCAGATGGAGCAGATGCGATGGAGGAAGAAGACGAGACGAGGAAGTAATCACGCGATGCCTGCCGGTTAATTCAATTACGTGAACATCTTCGAAGCCCGAAGAGGGCCACAATGAATCATTCTGGGCTCTAGCTCCGCCCGAGCCTGGGCCCAAGAACAACTGGGCCCAACATAAGATTGCATTTTAAATTAATAAATAAATATATATAAAAGACTAAATTAGAATAAAGTGATTTTTTTTCCTTTTTTTTACTTGTTTATAAAATAACACGAAATTACCTCAATATTATAATTTTAATGCTTAATAATATTTTTTTCTGATTATTTTTTATATAAAAAATTTATATTGTTATGATTATTTTAGTCCCACGTTTTAGAATTAAAAACAACTTCAACGAAAAAATTTCTATAAATACCTTGGATAAATAAAATTAAAAAGTACATATTTCTTAATTTTTTTACTAAAATCAAATATAATATTTATTTTTATTTGTTTTTAATCTTTTAACTAATATCAAATATAATATTTATTCTTATTAATTTAATATCTTATATAAAAAAATAAATTAATACTAATTTATACTGCAATGTGTGTCATCGATGATTAAGAAATTATTATTATTATATCTTCAAATTTTTTTCCCACCGTGATCCATGCTTTCGAATAAACGGAAAGGAGAAAGCGCTGCGAATCCAGACAGGCAGAGACTCAAATCCAGCTCGACGTCACACGGGTATGACATGCATGCGCCGAAGTCAAAGCTGGCATGTACCTGCACGATGCCGCCATGCGCCGCACAAGAATTTGGCAGTCCAATTCCGTGGACTCTTGCCACATAATTTTTCGGTCAAAACAGCGGGCAGCGTTCGCCAGGATCGGCTTGGCGCGCACAGGCGTTGTTCTCATGAATCATGCACCGCCGACGCTGCTCACGCAACCGGACAACCCAAAACGACAAAAAAAACGACAGGAAATCCAACTTACCCGAACGAGTTAATCAACAATTCAGTCAACGAAAAATAAATGCTAAAAATTAGGCGCCATGTTTAATTGCATTTATGTATCATTGGCACATTCTGAAGGTAAGATTGAAGGTTTATAATTTAAAAATAGTAATGAAATTTTAAATCTACTTTTTAATCTTAAAATTAACAATATAGATGGATCAGTAATTTATAGAAATATCTCAAATTTTATATGGGAGATGGCCTTATATTTTTTAACCAAACTAATATTTAGTTTATAAAAATGTTATGACAAATCAAAATGAATCTTTCCCTTGGTTGCGTGTTATTTTATTGTATTGGAATTTGGATGAGATGGATCCCTAATTAAGGAATCAATTTTTGATTCTACGAATCTTCCTATACATAATTAATTGAGATGCGTGGTATTTTTTAAAAAAGTAAATTTTAAAATAAATTAAATATTTCAAATCGACTTGACTAAAGTTAAAAAAATTAATGACTTAACCAGATCTCGTCGCACAGTTAACTGAAGCAGCTTTGCGGAGGTGGAGGGAGGTAAGGTTACCGAGAAGGATCCTACTCCGAAAATCCGGCGATCTGAATACCTCCTCCGGTTCGCAGTCCCCATCGCCGCCTCTGGTTTCACTTTTTGGCCTGGCAACCAAAAATAATTTTTTCAAACAATAAATGAAAATAATTTTGAAGCTGCTATAAGTACTCCCGTTTTATTCTCGAGAAGAACACAAGTCAAAGGAGAAGCGAAAAAAAAGGTTTTCTGAACAGTTTCGTTTGTTTTCTCGCGTTCAGTGGCCATGGATACTAGGATTGGGTCTGTTGACGCGGCGGCGGAGCCTACTGCGAAGAGCGTTTTGGGCTGTCCTCCGACGGCGCACTGCAACCACATCGCTCCCTCGGCGCCGGTCGTGACGCCGGAGGCCAATTTAGGCCGCCACCTGGCACGCCGCCTCGTGCAGGTGGGTGTCCGCGACGTGTTCTCCGTCCCCGGCGACTTCAACCTCACCCTCCTCGACCACCTCATCGCGGAGCCCAACCTCCGCCTCATCGGTTGCTGCAACGAGCTCAACGCCGGGTACGCCGCCGACGGCTACGCCCGCGCACGAGGCGTCGGAGCCTGCGTCGTCACTTTCACCGTAGGCGGCCTCAGCGTGCTCAACGCCATCGCCGGCGCCTACAGCGAGAACCTCCCGCTGATCTGCATCGTGGGCGGCCCCAACTCCAACGACTACGGCACCAACCGCGTCCTACACCACACCGTCGGCCTCCCCGACTTCTCGCAGGAGCTCCGCTGCTTCCAGACCGTCACCTGTTTCCAGGTAATTAAAATGAATCGTCAGTTCTTCTGTGTTAATTAAAAAAAATTGAATTTTGAGCTGTGTTAATATTGAAATCTGGTGGATTCTTCAATGTGTTGGAGTACAGGCGGTGGTGAACAATCTCGAAGACGCTCACGAACTCATCGACACCGCCATCTCCACCGCGGTCAAGGAGAGCAAGCCAGTGTACATCAGCATCAGCTGCAACCTCGCCGCCATTTCTTACCCCACGTTCAGCCGCGAGCCCGTCCCCTTTTCCATCGCCCCCAAGTAAGTAAACTTCTTGTTACAGAAGCAGAGGATTTACCCACAGTCTGTTCGACGTAAGTACTAAGCACTCAACGTGTAATATTGGCGCCAGGTTGAGCAACCAGATGGGCCTGGCTGCGGCGGTTGAGGCGACGGCGGAGTTCCTGAACAAGGCGGTGAAGCCTGTGATCGTAGGCGGGCCCAGGATCCGCGTCGCGAAGTCCGGCGACGCCTTGGTGGAGTTGGCTGACGCCAGCGGCTATCCGGTCGCGGTGATGCCGTCGGCTAAGGGGCTCGTGCCGGAGCACCACCCGCGGTTCATTGGCACCTACTGGGGCGCCGTCAGCACGTCGTTCTGCGCCGAAATCGTGGAGTCCGCCGACGCCTACGTCTTCGTCGGCCCAATCTTCAACGACTACAGCTCCGTGGGCTACTCGCTGCTCCTCAAGAAGGAGAAGGCCATCATCGTGCAGCCGGATCGCGTGGTGGTGGCCAACGGCCCCGCCTTCGGGTGCGTGCTCATGAAGGACTTCCTCCGCGCGCTCGCCAAGCGCCTCAACAAGAACAGCACCGCCTACGAGAACTACCAACGCATCTTCGTCCCCGACGGCCAGCCGTTGCAATGCGCGCCCAAGGAGCCGCTGCGGGTGAACGTGCTCTTCCGGCACATACAAAATATGCTCTCCGGGGACAGCGCCGTCATCGCCGAGACCGGCGACTCCTGGTTCAACTGCCAAAAGATGAAGCTCCCGGAAGGCTGCGGGTATAATTCAATTAATCACAGCTCATACTCAACTCAACTCTTCATCAACTCACATATTCCAATAAGAATCTAAGTTTTTCTTCTTAATTAGGTACGAGTTCCAGATGCAATACGGATCCATCGGTTGGTCGGTCGGAGCAACGCTGGGCTATGCGCAGGCCGTGAAGGGGGCGAAGCGTGTGATCGCCTGCATCGGCGATGGAAGCTTTCAGGCAATTCCCGAAAAATAATTCGACCCTTTTATATATTTGAACTTATAGTATTAATTATTCGCAATTTACAATGAAACTTGCAGGTGACGGCGCAGGATGTGTCGACGATGCTGCGGTGCGGGCAGAACAGCATCATCTTCCTCATCAACAACGGAGGCTACACGATCGAGGTGGAGATCCACGACGGGCCGTATAATATCATCAAGAACTGGGATTACACCGCCCTGGTCGACGCCATCCACAACGGCGAGGGCAAGTGCTGGACCGCCAAGGTGATCTCATCACTCAGACGACAAAATCCGATCAAAATTATCTATAATCTTTGTTGCTGCATGGATGGGTGCAGGTGCGATACGAGGAGGAGCTAAAGGAAGCGATAGCGACGGCGTTGGGGCCGAAGCAGGACTGCCTGTGCTTCATCGAGATCATCGTGCACAAGGACGACACCAGCAAAGAGCTACTCGAGTGGGGCTCCAGGGTTTGCTCTGCCAACAGCAGGCCACCAAATCCGCAATAAATCATTTGCAACGTTGCATCTTACTATTCTTAGTAAAGCTCAAGTTCATGCTCTGTTTTCAGGATGAGATTTTCATCTACTTTGTTGTTTTTGTTTTACCATATAAGAAACTGTGTCCAAGTGTAGTCTTTGTTTGTAACTTCAGTTGCCATCGTAATAGAGTCCGAGATTGCATTTTGATGTCTACCGATCTTCACAATACTAAAAGAAAGGCCTCAAAGAGTTTATTGATATTTCATTCAACAGACACTGCCATTACATTAACTGAAACTTCACTCGTTACTATGTCAATCACTCAAATACCTTGATTACAGTAGTAGGTTGTGTTTTCTTAAGGACCTAGGAACTTATAGTGAGCTCTGGGGCCTTCACTTCCATCATCCTCTGCTTCTTGTTGATCAGCATTGCAGGATTGGTTCCAGCCGCGATCGAAGATGGCACGGTGGGATCGTATGCCGAAACATGGACCCCGAGCGCAGCTCTGCCCGAGGGATCAAGATTCTTCGACCATTGCGCGTCCCACTCGATCGCCTTCGCGGTGCTACAAGCGACACTAGGACCCCCAGGCACAGTCAACCTTGCAGAGTTCTGCACATACAAATGGATTCAACATCTCGACAATGCTCATGGTAATAGTTAGGAGAGTCCATAATTGGGTTTGCAGTGCAATTCTATACCTGTGGGAAGAACCTTTCAAAGATCATTCTGTAGTAGTAGGCTTCTTTTGTGGTTGGCGTGTTGTGTGGATATATGTTCTTTGCATTTTGCATCATTTTGTTAGACACCTGAAGCAATTTTTTTGGAGGGAGTTTAGTGGTTTTTTTATTTAAAGGAATTAGACCAAAGGATTGAAAACAAAGTGTTACATGTTCTGCAGAATGAGCCTTCAGTCCATCGATCCAGCTATAACCAACACCATCACTGAATTGCTCCTTCTGCCTATAAAGAATATGCTGCAAAACAAAATCCTCGTTAGCTCTTCCAACAACTAGCAAGATCTCTAATGAGCAAGACGACTAGACGAAAACCTTTGGGAGGTAGGGGTTCTCCTCATCATCGAAGGCCTTCCTCAACACCCACTTTTCAATCCGACCGAGATCAGGCTTGATCTGAATTGTAAAGAGAGAACAAATCAGAATACTGTGGATCAAAATCAAAAATCTTGTAGACTTTGCGCTTCACATACCATTTTTGATTCAGGATCGATATTCATTGAGACATCGATAAACTCCTTATCCAAGAACGGCACCCGAGCTTCTAAACCCCATGCTGATGTTGCTTTATTAGCTCTCAGGCAGTCATATTGATGCAGAGCTTTTATCTAGTGCACAATATAAATCAAGATGATTGTTTAAGAACATGGCTATTGCCACATGAGACTAGCTAAATACCTTGCGACAAGTCTCCTTGTGCAGTTCTTCCTTGTTTGGTGCCTTGTGAAAATACAAGTATCCTCCAAAAATCTCATCTGAACCCTCACCAGAGATCACCATCTTCACTCCTAGTGCCTTGATCTTCCGAGACATGAGGAACATCGGTGTACTGGCCCGAATTGTGGTCACGTCGTATGTTTCTATATGGTAGATCACTTCCTCTATAGCATCAATACCATCCTGATAACAAGAGACAAATCACAAATGATAAGATTTAGTACTTGTCCAGTAACAACTATTTGAGATCAATATGATAACAATACCTGGACAGTGAAGTGGAACTCATGGTGAACTGTTCCTAAATAATCTGCGACCTCCCTTGCTGCCTTCAAATCCGGTGAGCCCTGCAATAGTAACAGGATAAATAAATCTGAACAAGAACTCCACTTCTTTCCTTTTGTATTAAAAGATGAGCTCAGTTTGCTGACCTCTAAGCCAACACAGAAGGAGTGGAGCTGAGTTCCCCACTGCTCTGCGGCTTTTGTGCCGGCCAAGTGACGAGCAGTCACCGCCGCAACGAGTGATGAATCAAGGCCGCCGGATAGCAACACTCCAAACGGAACGTCGGTCATAAGCCTTTTGATCACAGCCTGCACAAGGGGGCATGCAATTAATTACCAAACGATGCAACTTCTTTATTTTGTGATCTCAAGTATTGACTTGAAACATTGATCGGTTATATTACCTTCTCGAATGCTTCTCTGAGGACAAGGGGATCATAAGGCACTGAAGGAATTGCCTCAGAGAACCAGGGTGGGTTGTACCATCTCTTGTAGCTGCCTCCTTTGCTGGAGTACAAGTGGCCAGGAGGAAACACCTCAAAGTGCTCACAATCATCATTCAATCCTTTCATCTCGGACGATATCCAAACAGATCCTGCACCATGAAGAACATATTCAGAGTCTAAATTTTAAAACTCTTTATGGATACTGAGAGAAAAGGTCTCCCAAATTCGTGATCCAAGTAGAAATTCACCATCAAGTCCCCATCCAATGTAAAGAGGAGTGATTCCAATTGCATCTCGAGCAGCAAGGTAGCTGTTGTCGCGCGTGTCTAGCAACACAAATGAGAATATTCCGTCCAACATATCGACAAATCCTTCTCCATGCTCCTCATACTAAAAAATTAAGCATATCGAATAGGAAATTGTTAGTTTTTAAGCATTGTTTTCGAGCTGTACCAAGATATATATATATTTTTCTCTTGATTTACCAGATGGGCAATAACTTCGCAGTCGCTGCCCGTTCTAAATTTGTGATTAGGCAAGAGTTTCCTCAGCTCTTCATGGTTGTAGATCTCTCCGTTCACCTGTGTTTTGAACAAGCTCCAAAGTTAAAGATAACTAAATCACTGCATATATCCACAACAGATAGAGAACAGTTTCACAAAATAGATCCATTGACAACCAAAAGTTAAATATTTTTTAAGGATTTTCTTAAATTAGTGGTGAAGTAAGCCTGTGGAGTTGGAAATACAGTCAATTTTAGAACCGCAGCAGATAATTAATATTTAGGATGTCAACTCAAAATTAAGGATTGTAAGATGAGATTTCGCTTTCCCTTTTTGTCTCCATGCAAAAAATTCACACAGCCAAACCTGATGTGGATTAGAACAGCTCTATCATTTTTGTCAAATTTGTCAGTATCATTAACTACTGCGAGATGATGGAAAAACAATAGGCGTTTCTTATGTATTTTTAAAGCTACCCAATCAAATCTTTAATGACAAAAACGAGATGCAAAGGGGCATAATTCTGATACCGTAACGACTATGCTCTTATCCTCGTTATACAAAGGCTGGTCTCCTGAGGCAGGATCGATAATGGCCAGCCTCTGGTGTGCCAAGTAGCAGTCGCCAAACTGGTGCAGCCCACTCCAATCTGGACCTCTATGCTTCAACCTGTTTCCAAAGACGATAAACGATAAATTAACACTTCTTTTCATTCTTCGAAAAATAAACCATATTTGAAAAAAATACTCTATTCTGAATTTAAATCGACATCAAAATCCAAGTTTCGTGCACGAATGTTCTACTTCCCTGTTTCTTAACAGAGAGTTGAAAAAAAGGGTCCTTTTTAATGAAGATAACTTTTGATTAATTTTATCCAACTCTGCTCTTTGCAGTCTTTTATGAGGGAATCCGTATTGCGATCTGTCATCTGTCCTGTTTCTTTTTCTGCCCTTTCTTTCTTTTACAAATATGTTAAAATTTAGTGAAACGTACTTATCTTCTCTGAGACTACCAAATCAAAGTAAAAAAAAAAAAAAACTTAAAACAGTGCTAAAAAATCACAATTGAACTACGCATCAAGAACAGAGTCCATGCGTGAGAGGAGGAGAAGAAGAAGAAGAAGAAGAAAAAAAAGGAGGTTTGGGGATAATTGCCTGCGAGAAAGCTCAAGGACTCGGACCCTTTTGGCCTGAGATTCATCTGAGCAACCCAGCACTGCGAGTATCCCACACATTCTCGATGGCAGAGGAAGAGAAAGCGGGGGAAGGACAAATTGGAGATACTGACACTGTGAAGCTACGAATAAGGAGAAACAGGTGTCGGTTTGGTGTCCAAAATAGTGGCGAGGTGTCCGCCTTTTATAGGCAACTCTCCGCGGTGACGGAGCGGAGGGACGCCTCGAACCGCAGCAGCTCGGGCGCGAACCGTCGCCGTGTGTGTGTTCTGGCACGCGTACGCTCCTTCAAGCCTTATCCGTATCGCGAGGTGACTCAGCTGGTCCCGGCGCTGTCGGTTAGCACGCTCCACGTGTCTCCAAGAACTCGTCGGGAGTCTGACAAACCTAATTTGACCACCTCCATTTATTTATCTTTTATATATATATATATTTATATATATTTTTGATTATTTTGATATTTTTTAATTTTCTATGTATTTTTTTTTCTTTTCTCATTCAACATTTCTTCTCTTTCCTTTATTCTTTTTTTTTTAATGCAACATTTCTTCACTTTCCTTTATTTTTTTCTTTTCTCTTTTATATATCAAATTTTTTAAAAATATTTTAATATTTTTAAAAAATCGAAATAAATAATGGATAATATATTTGAACTCCTTACTTTCCTAGAAATTCACGGAAATTGAAATAGGTACAATCGAAACTCTCTACATCTATCAGTGAATTTTAGATAGCATAAGAAATAAATAATGAATAGCATATTTGGACTCTTTGCAATCATCAAAATTTTTCATGTTAGACCTGATATAGAATCATATACAGACCTGATATAAAATAATATCAGAACAAACGTGGAGAATTTTGATGATTCTTATTTATTATATTTTAGAAAGAAGTTAAATTTTTGAGGTTACAATAAATTCAAATATACTATTCATTATTTATTTTGAGTTCTCAGAGATGATAAAATATTTTTAGAAGAATTGACGTGTAAAAGAGAGGAAAAAAGAAGAGATGAAAAGGAAAAAATGTTGTATGTATAGAAGGAAAGAGAAGAGAGAGAAATGATAGAAAAAAAAAATATGAGAATAAAATGATAAAAACACGATAAAAAGATGTATATGTTGATAAATAACAAAATAGGCCTTTTAATAAATTTAAAATTTTTAATACGTCTTTTATAAATTGTTGAAAAAAAAATCCAACTCGTAACTTTAAAAAAATTCTAATTATTTAAAAAATAATAATTTTTACTAAATTTGTTAAAATAATATTAAGATATATTTCCTCCTAACGTTGAATGACCATCCAAAGATTCGGCGGTGGCCCGGGGAGGGCTGAGCATGGTTTGGGGTTTGAAATGGACAGCTGAGATCGGAGCTGGTGGGGGAATAATTGTGCTATTATTGTAAAAGAGGCGTGTTTGGTTTTGTAAATGAAATAATATATTATTATTATTATTATTATTTAACAGAGGAGAATTGAGGGAAGACAAGTGCGAACCTTATCGGCAGTGACGTGGATTTCTCGACTTGCCCTTCGTCCTTATCTCCTTGAGCTCGTATTTACTTTTACATTGATTAAATCGTACGGTTACCATTTTCTACATACGTTATGAGTTCCTCTTGATCATATTTTACTATTCCGTAAGTGTTACTTCTTCTCGATTGAAGTCGACAATCTGGAAAATTACGTTCGTTGAATGTGGACATCCATAAAGAATATCTCCCAAGAGGTATCGAATATCCGTCCAGGTTCATAACTCATTCATACTCGATATATGTAGTAATGATCAAATCTTACGTCAACACGATAATGATTTTATTCTAGATTTTAAGGTTTTCGATGTCTCCGCTTTGAGTTTCGTAAGCTTTGATGTCTTCTGAGTTAGCCGATCGAGCTATGAGCTATCCTCTTGAGTTCAACAGGTTAGGTTTTCTCAAAGCATCATTATCATATGATGCAGTAATAGAAGGGGTCTATCCGATACGGATCAACTATCGAGGTAAAGGTCAAAATTAAAATAATCAACATCAAGATATCAAAAGACTCGCCTATGGTGGCCGAGCGAAAGACGGCTACAACGGTCGGTTAGGACAATCAAGGTCCAATCCACAATAAATATCCGAGCGGGCCAACTATCTAGCTCAGATAATACGGTAATACAGCAGACGCTCAGTATGGAACAGCAGGACGCTAAGGAGACCAGAAAGCTTGTCCGAATAGGAGGGGCACACTACTACACTCAATCACCGCAGGGAAGAGGAGCTGAGGTCAACAGAGCAGAGGAATGCCGGTCAAGCGGCTATCCCGCTTGGCCAAGCAACGGGACTTGGGCATCGAAGGAGCGAAGGAGTCCAGGCCGAGCGGTTACCCCGCTCGACCAAGCAACGAGACCATTGTCGTATCTCTCGATATCCTTTTGGGAGATAGTGCCGCTGACACGAGGCATGGTCGACAGGTGGATCGTCGGACGGAAGTTTCTACTGTATTGTCAAGGATATACATGCCTTGTTAAGGTATGGTGTCGAAGGTACTTTTCTGACAGGTCCCTTCGTATGATATATTGGAGAATGTGTGCACGTCTCGAGGAGCGTGCACGTTGTCCACCGGGACTCCATATAAAAAGGGGTCATCACCAGCGGAGGTATGCGTGATTACTATTTGCGCTTATGTTATTGTTACTCCGTTTTCCTCTACATTTCCAGTGACTAACTTGAGCGTCGGAGGGCCAACGCTGAGGACCCCTTCCTTGGCTCAGCACTGACGTTACTTGTTTTGTAGAGCGGAGCACGTTCTATAACCAGTTAGCGAAGCAGCCACATCCCTAGCTTTCCACCCTTCCGTTTTCGGTCAGGATCATTTTAGCATCGTCTGTGGGAATGTAGCCTGCATCCAAAATGAAAAGATGAAAAACGCTAGATGACTCACCACGATGACGCTGACAAAGGAGGAGCTTGATATGCTTATACAAGCTCGAGCGACAAGGATAGTGGAGCAGCAATAGCAACAAGCGCTGGTCGAGCGGCAAGAGCATGAGCCCGCGCCATCAGCGGCGAGGCATCAAGTAGGATATGAAGACCGAGCGGAGCATGTATCTGTCCGGGGAGAAAACAGCAAGATGACTGTTAGATCGTAGATTCGATAGAGGGGGGGGTGAATATCGATTAAAAAAAAATTCACAAGTAAGCAGCGGAATAATAAATGTGAAAAGAATGACACAAGTAATTTTACTTGGTTCGGAGCCTGTGTCGACTCCTACTCCAAGGCCCGCACGTAAGAGTGCTTTCGATGGGCAATTCACTAGCAATTCGAAATAATTGTTTACAACTTAAAGTACACGAAAGCTAATGAAAAAACAATACTGACAAGAAAAAGAAGAATGGAAAGAGCAGAGCGATGTCAGATTGTCTTCGTAGCGTCGCAGGAGCACCAAAGAGCGAATCATGAGTTGTTGTTGGAGCTTCAGCCTTTACCCTCCTTATATAGGAGGTTCGGGGCGCCTGGAACCTCCAAGGCACCGTGAATATGACGTAGCCGAGCCAACCAGAGCGCTCTACGTGGTGAGATGACGTTGCGGATAAAAGTTCACCTCTGGGCGCTCGGATCCCTCCTAGGCGCCCGGACCCTGGTTTTCCAGCAGCTTCCTTCTTACAAGAAAACGTTAGTCCGGAGGCAAACATATGATATATATATCCTGCAAAATAAGGTGTTAGCACAGTTTAAAGTTAATAATCAGAGTATTAGCTAGATTCCGTCTCCTCGAAACCGAAATTTAGTTGCGATCTCGACTTAGAGATTCGAAATAGGTCTAAGTCGGATCGACGCCTAATGTTCCCTTCCCGGGAACGCGTCCTCACAGTCACTCCCCTCTAGTGACTTACCTTCACTTACTTGACAGATGTCCGGTCATCCTTTCGACCCGTCTGAGTTTCGTGCCAGCTATCCGGTCAGCCCGTCGACCTAACTGGACTTCGTGCCAAACGTCCGGTCAACCCCTCGACTCATTTGGACTTTGTGTCAGACATTAAGTCAGCCCATCGACCTGTCTAGGTTTCTCCTGCACACTCGGTCAAAGTGTTAGATGACAACAAAACTAACTTAACCTATTTTGTCATCCATCAAAACTTGAGTTAGACCGTTATTGCTAACCGCACCAATAATCTCCCCCTTTTTAATGCAATGACAACCTGGTTAAGTTAGTAAAAAATATGCAAATAAAAACAAGCATAAGGTTGTTAAGTTAGCTTTTTAAATTTTGTTATGTTTGTTTAACTAACTTAATCACCTAACCCTCCCCCTTTGGCATTCATCAAAAGATTAACATAGAACAACTTGTGATTGAAAAATGTAAAGTAAAAACAATCTAGAAATGTAAGTTAGATTATCTTGGAGGAGTATAACATAGAAAAATAACTGAAGCTTTTAACTTTTATCTTTTTCAAAAAGTAGCTACATTTAACTTTAGAAAGATAATTATAATTTTAACTTAATCTTTCGAAAAGAGTTTTGCAATTTGAAGACCTAATTTGCAAAGATAGTAAAAAAATGTTAGGGTTAAGTTCAATTTAGAAATCAAGTTTTTAACACTAAGTAAAATCAAGTTTTAGTTTGTAAAACTTAACAAAGTAAAACATTTTTAAATATGACTTTGTAATCTTTTAGATAAATTTCCCAAAAATATGCATTTTGAAACCCAAGTAGAATATGATTTTCAAAAAATACCATAATTTTCAAAATGAAGAATCCAATTTTCAAAAACCAAGTTTGGAAGATTTAAATAAAAAACTAAATTTAGTAGGTGTCATTTTCAAAATTGAATTTGAAAAGTTTCAAATTTGAAAATAAAGCTAATTTTGAAAAATGATTTTAACTTTCCGGTCAGCCCGTCGACCTAGCTGGACTTCGTGTCAAATGTCCGCTCAATTCGTCGACCCGTTTGGACTTCATGCCAGATATCATGTCAGCCCGTCGACCTGTCTGGGCTTCTCCTGCACACTCGGTCAGAGTGTTAGATAACAACAAAACTAACTTAACCTATTTTGTCATTCATCAAAACTTGAGTTAAACCGTTAGTGCTAACCGCACCAACACTGACCAGTACATATGGGGAGGTACCCAATGCACCAATCCCTTTTCATCGAGCGTTATTCCGGACTCCATAAGAGGAGCGGGGACGAGCAGACAAGGACCGGGGGTCTTCCTCGGATGACGCACCCATTCGGGACGCGCAAAAAGGAAAGGCACAAAGAGAAGATGATTCGCCCGAGCGGATCAATCAACAATTCTCGCAGGGGATTCCGAACGACCCTCTACCGAGGCACTACACCCCGCTGGTGATCGGGGAATACAACGAAACTACCGATCCAGACGATCACTTGGGTAAGTTTGACAACGTGGTCATACTTCATCGGTGCACTAATGGGGTCGGGTGAAGTGTCGAGTCTTCCTCACCGCCTTATCCGGATCAGCACAAAGGTGGTTCAAGAGATTGCCGAACGAATCAATCCACAACTTCAAGGACTTCCGAGCGACGTTTCTGCATCACTTCGCTAGTAGTAATCGCCACCAGAAGACTAGTGTCAACCTGTTCTCCTTGAAGCAAGGGCCCAGGGAGGCAATGAGGGCCTACATCGAGCGCTTCAATTAGGTGGCTTTGGATATTCCTTTGATGATCCGCAGAAGTATTAGTGAACACATTCTCCCAGGGCCTCACCGAAGGGGAGTTCTTCTGATCACTCATCCGGAAGTCACCGAGGGACTTTGACCATATGCTCAGGAGGGCCACAGAATATATAAATGTAGAAGAAACCCAAGCGGCTAGAAGAAATGAGGCAACTGTCGAGCTCCCAACAACGCCCGAGCGACGACCATTAAGTAGCCATCAACCCCCAAAGGGGCCTCGATCGGGAGGATCCCAACAACACCAAGAGCCGAGAACATAATTCGTGCACCATGTAGCGGTTGGTCACCTAAAGGTAGCAAAAGGTAAGGCATGGATGCCACTATTCTACTCCTTCCATCAGTCGGCGATGCACAACACGTGCGATTGCTATGATCTAACGTTGATTGTAAGCTGACCGGCTCCACGAGGATATCATCGTCGGTCACCATCACCCAGATCGACATCATAGATGTCGGTCAACTAGCCGGAGGGAGGAAGAGAAAGGGGCGTCTAAGCACCGACAAACATCAGCCCCAGCGGAGGAACGACACGAGCCCCGCCCGAGCTCCTGCCGAGCAGAACAAAACCTCGGCTCGAGAGGAGGAGAACATGAGCAACGCCGCTCAGGGAGAGATTGGAATGATCGTCGGTGGGCTGACTGGCGGTGATTGCAACTGAGCGAGGAAGTCGCACCCTCAGCAATTAGAGATCCACACTGTTGGATGCAGCAAGGAGAAGGTCGAATAACCTGAAAAAAGCTTTGACCCCCGAGACTTAGAGGGAGTGGAGATCCCTCATGACGACGTCTTGATCATCCGAGCGGTAATCACTAATTATACTATTCACCGGACCATTGTTGATACAGGGAGGTAGGTGAATATTATATTCAAGAAGGTGTTCGACCAGCTGTAAATCAACCGGAGCGAGCTGCAGCCAATGACGACAACAAAGTGTTGCTGATCGACAAGGCACGACTGACCATCTCACACAGAGAGGAGCCGTTGAAGAGGGCGAGAATCACAAACTTCATTGTGGTGGATGCATCGTCCACCTATAACGGCATATTAGGCAGACCGACCCTCAACGAGCTCCGAGCGATGGTGTCCACCTTCTACCAAAAGATTAAGTTTCCGACCAGTTGCCCACTGGGCAATGCTATGTCGAGATGGTCAACTCTAAAGCAAGGGCCGCTCGGAAGAACTCACACCTGGAAGTGAATGTCATCAGGGAGGAACCTTTTTCGTCGATCTATGAAGAAAAGGAGGAGGTCCAGATCCATTCTAGCCGGTTCGAGGCAACTATATTTATTGTCGCCGACCTGGAAAACGAAAAGAAGGCAGAGTTGATCGCCTGCCTTAGGAAAAACCATGATGTGTTCGCTTGGTAGACACATGAGTTCCCGGACATCTCGCCGAGCATGGCTCGGCATGAGCTTCATGTCTGATCGGACGCTCAGCCTGTGAAGTAGAAGAAGAGGGACTTCAACGCTGAGCAAAATCAGATCATCTAGGCAGAGATAGAAAAATAGATGGAGGTCAGTCACATCCGAGAAGTTCAATTCCCGAGCTGACTCGCCAATGTCGTGCTGGTCTCCAAGTCGGGCAACAAGTAGCGGGTCTGCATCAATTTTCTTGATCTGAATAAGGTGTGCCCGAAGGATTTCTATCTGTTGCCGAGAATAGATCAGATGGTGGATTCTATGATGGGATGTGAGCTGATTTGCATGCTCGACGCACACCAAGGATACCACCAAGTGTCGTTCGCCCGAGAGGATCAAGAGAATGTCAGCTTTATAACGACGACGGAACCTATTGCTACAATGTCATGCTGTTCAGATTGAAGAACGCTGACATCACCTACTAGAGGATAATGAGCAAGGTGTTCCAACGATAGATTGACTGCAATATGGAGGTATATGTCGATGACATATTAATAAAATCCTTCCGAACTATTGACCTTTATGCAGACGTCGAGGAAACTTGCTAAACCTTGAGGGCCTACGGAATAAAGCTGAACCCGAACAAATGTTTGTTCATTGCATAGAGTGGTCGCTTTCTCGAATACATCATCATCGAACGGAGCATCAAGGTGAATCTGAGCAAGATGAAGGTGGTACAGAATACGCCCCCGCCTCGCAACTTGAAGGAGGCCCAACGACTGACCGGGCAGATCACTGCACTGTCAAGGTTCATCTCCAAGTCATCCGATCGGAGTCATCCATTCTTCAAGGTGCTACGCTGAGAGATAAAATTTCAATGGGATGTAGAGTGCGACAAGGCGCTGGAGGAGCTCAAGAAGTACCTTAACTCTTTGCCTGTACTGGCCAAGCATATTACTGGCGAACCGCTCTGGATCTACTTGTCGTCCATCGAGTATGCGGTTGTCTCGACATTAGTAAGGCAGAACGGACATGAACAACAACCTGTATATTTTCTAAGTCATGTATTAAAAGATGTAGAGTCTCGCTACACCTGTCTTGAAAATTTGGCTTATGCACTAGTGCTTGTCGCTCGGAGACTCCACCTTTACTTTCTTTCGCATCCTATCATCGTGATGACCAACAATACCTTGGGAAGGGTCATTCTCAACCTAGAAGCGTCCGGGTGGCTAATTAAATGGACAACTGGGCTGAGAGAATTCAACATACAGTACCAACCCCGAACGGCGATCAAGGCCCAGGCCTTAGCTGATTTTGTTACCAAGGTCCAGAATGCTGAGCTAGACGCAACGTGGAAGATATATATGGATGACTCCTCCACTCGGCAAGGCAGCGGGATCGACATTCTTTTGATTTTGCCGCGGGAGGATAGGATGCAACTGTTTGTTAGGCTAGATTATCGGACGACGAATAATGAAGCTGAATATGAAGCCTTGATAATCAGTTTACAGGCAGCTCAGCATGTTGAAGCTACAAGAGTTCGCATTCACTTGGACTCTCAGTTGGCCATTCAACAACTATTAGAGACGTTTGAGATAAGTAGCTCCCGACTCAGGTTGTATGTATAAGCTTTTGAGAAGTTGAAAGTCGGTTCGGTTTTCAAGAGGTGGTGATTCAGAAGATTCCCCGGTCGAAAAATCAAGTTACGGATGAATTGGCTAAGTTAGTCAATTCATTGTCGCCGATCATGATAGAGCAGCCGATTGAGCAAGTCTGATTGGTGGCGCACATTGATAGGATGGATGGAATAACTTTCCCGAGCGACTGGAGGGCAACTCTTATAGAGTTTCTCCGATCGGGCATCACACCTGCTAGTCAGGAGGAAGTCCGCTTACTGAAAAAGAGGGTCGGATGATTCACCATGATCAGGGGCCATCTGTATAAAAGAGCCTTCTCTAGGCCCCTGGTGAAGTGTGTTGGATCGGAGAATGCAGAATGCATCCTTCAGGATAGTGCATCAAGGCTTATGCAGAAGTCATCCACGTGACCGATCACTAGCCCGAAAGATCCTCCTCGCCAAATATTTATGGCCTACACTTCAAGATGATGCTGCTCGGACAATAGCCACCTGTCTGTCATGCCAAAAATATCACAACATCCCGCATCGACCGACCGAGCAGATTAAGACATCCATGGTGTCTTGTCCATTCGACCAATGTGGCATGAACATCATTTGGTCGTTTCCAATGGCAACCGGTCCGCGAATATTCCTACTTGTCATGGTGGATTATTTTTCAAAATGGGTGGAAGCCGATCCACTAGCAAAGATAACAGATAGTCATCAAGTTTATTTGGCAGAATATCTTGTGTCAGTTTGACATCCCTCGTCGGCTCGTCGGCTCGTCTCGAATAATGGGAGGCAGTTCCCCGAATGGAGGCTCAGAGAGTGGTGCAAAAACTATAACATTCAGCAAGCCTTCACCTCAGTAGCATACCCCAGAGCAACGGTCAGGCGGAATTCACCAACTGAGAGATCCTCAGAGACTTACGAGCTCAGCTCGACCATGCAGGAGGCAGCTGGATCGATGAACTTCCTAGTAATCTATGGGCTCTCGCATGACACCAAAAGAGGCGATCGGCGTCACACCATTCCAACTGGTATATGGTGGTGAGGTGGTGGTCCCTGTTAAGGTTTGAGTAGAATTTGACCGGGTGCAACTCTGTAACTAGGGGAACGCTGGGCGGAGACTCATGGAGCTTGATTTGATGGATGAAGCTCAGGATAAGGTCGTCGTCCAGCTCATGGCGTATAGACAGCGAATGAAGCAAAACTACAATCGGAGGATGATCCCGAGGTCCTTCCAGATAGGTGATCTAGTGTGGAAAAGAATAAAGCCGATCGGCGACATTACCAAGCTTGAAGCCCCGTGGGTGGAACCTTACAAGGTCATGCAAAAACTCCACTCGGGAACCTACTACCTGTAGGACGAGGAAGGAAGAAAGTTCGATTGGCATAGGAGCGTTAACCATTTCCAACCCTATAGGCCCAGTTGAGAGGTGTATGGTTAAATACAAATAATAATGTAATAGAGTATGTCCTGTAAACACATGTGAATGATGAATAAAATTCACAAGTATCCCAGACTCTTGTGTAGGTCAACCAGGTTAAAAGTCGAGCGACCACTATAAACTCTAGTCTACACCAACGGTCGAGCGGCGACCTTAAACCCCTTTCTACGTCAATGGTCGAGCGACGACTTTAAACTCATGTCTTCATCAACGGTCGAGCGGCGACCTTAAACTTTTATCTTCGTCAACGATCGAGCGGCGACCTTAAACCTCTGTCTTCGTCAATGGTCGACCAGTGACCTTAAACCCCTGTCTACATTAACGATCGAGCGACGACCTTAAATCCATGTCTTCGTCAATAGTCGAGAGGCGATCTTAAACCCAAATCTTCACCAACAGTTGAGCGGTGACTATAAACCCGAGTCTACAATGAATAATGACTGATCGGTCGCTCTAAAAATAAAGTCTACGATAAATGAAGAGGATCGACGAATATATAAGCCGAGAGTAAGACTGACTAGGAAACGTGCTACTCTAAGAAGCAGTTCTCACTAAAATAAGGTCGTTCGACAGCTTTGGAGTGATCGCTCGACATCCTAGCGACCGGTTACATTGACGATCGGGCGGACATGGAACCACACTTAGAAATTTTTCACAAAGCGTAAGTGGTTTGTAGTCTTATGAGTCGAGCGACGATGCATGAACAGATGCGACAACCAACAAAGCAAAGAAATGTCGAACAATGATGCATGATGAAATACATAATCAAATAAACAAGGATACGCCGAATGGGCAATCATACATTAAGACTTAGAATATTTTTACAAGCTTATAAAAGGCAATACAAAAGAGGCAAGCTTCACACAGGACGAGTTCACTCCAGGTAGTTCAGCACATCATCAGGCAGCGACTCGTCCATCTTGTCCTGATTAATGACCTTGTTGGTCAAGGAGGTTGGGATGTAGTTGTTGCCCTTCAGCTGGTCAATACCGAGATTGAAGAGGCGGAGTGCTCGGTCGGTGAGTGAGTCATTGAAAGGGTCCAAGCGGAGGTAGTCTCGCTTCAGAATCTCAAAACGGCTTGAATTAGTGCCTTGATAAACTTCCAATTTCGTTCGGGAGGCCTCCAGCTCAGCCTTCAAAGTAGCCAGCTTAGCATCCTTAACGGCCAGTTGTACTTGCGCCGCTGCTTGTTCAATTGATCAACTCTCTCATTCGGCATTCAAAGATGCGACCACCTCCTTCAGGTTTTGAGCCAGGATCCGAGCCTCTTTGTTCTTGATCTCTAGGTCCTCAATGGCTAGAAGCTTCCTGATATTGGCCGAAAGGATCTTCGCCTCAAAGGAGCTGGCCTACTTATTGAGCCTCACCAGTTGCGAAGCCTTCTTGGTCCTCTTGCCCCTCTCAGCCTCTAGCAGCTCGACGCTCTTTTATAGATCGACCTTCAGTTGAGCGACCTAGGCAGTCAGTTGCTTCAAGCGCGCCTTACAAGCCGTCGACTGGCCGCTCAGAGTGCGACTTCATGCTGCAAAAATGTGAGCCTCTAGCACATGGCTAGACTCTCGATCTGGTACTATAGCAATAGAGAAATTGTAAGAGCCGAGTGGATAAAAAGTAGTAAGTACAAAGGCAACGTACATACCCCAGTGGACATCTGGGTACGACTATTCGCGAGCTCCTCTAGAGAGATGACCGTCATACGAGCTCGTGCATCGACCCATATTTATACAAGAGGCCCTTGGACCCGTATCTGGTGCTCGGGGGTGCGGAACATGATGTCATCTAGACTGTACCACTCGTCGGTCGACAAATGGATAATTATTGTTGTCTGTCTCTGGCCGCTTGGAACAGAAGGTTTTGAGGTAGCTCTACATGCAGACTGGGGCATGGGGACCGGTCGGATACAGGGCACTTGGGTCGCCGACAAAGATTAGGTTGGCATGAAAGCTGTCGGTGGTGCACAAATTTTCCCCAGCGGCAACCCAGACAACGACGACGTCCAATCGGATGACTGTGAGGTGTGGAGCGCCGTGGCTCCTTGCTCTGGAAGAGCAGGCGTGGACATCTCACCCCACTTAGAAGATGGTCGTGAGTCGACTTAGGCTAGAGTCTGCAGAGCGAAAGTGGCGGAACGGGAGGACGTTTCTGTGTGGCGCCTCTTGCACTATCGTAGGGGTTCGTCGGAAGTGGTCGACTCAGAAGTTGCCGCAATCGACAACATCGAAGGTCGTTCGGGAGGAAGGTTCGCTGTAGCGGCCGCATCACTAGTCATAGTTCGACTTCTTCCACCCTCACTAGTCGTCGCTTCCACTCCTTCGGCCTCGCCAAGCAGATCATCGTGGGAGCTGACCGGCTATATGCCTCGGCTCTCCAGTTTGGCCACTATTGCAACATTGATCTCGACGTCTGTGAGTTTGCTCTTGCTGGCCAGATGCGCCCTTAACATGATTCAAGCTGCAAAAAAGAAAACAAAATGAGTTAAATTCAAGGATGAAGGGAAGAAAGAATATACCTAGGCTAGACTGAAGTCGTATGCAAATCAGGCTCAAGCCGAACATGTAAAGAACGCCCTCCAACAACAACCGGTGAATATGATATTTTTGACCGACCAAACAGGAAGTTTCTTAGAGAAAGTCCGATCGACCTCTGCACTTCCCAAGCGAAGGGAGATTTATCACTTCCATCTACCAGCCGATCGGGAAGTCTGGCTGCTCGGGAAAATAAAGAAAGAAGTAGTGGTCCCTCCAATGATTATTGGAGGATGACATTTTATCAAAGAAGACCGAGTCTACTCAGGCTTGAAGCAAGAAGGTCCCCGTCTTGGAAAATTTAGGATGATAAAAATAATAGAAGAGCCTAGGAGTCAAAGGAATGTCATGCAGGTGAAACAAGACAATGACCTGGCACAGCAGTCTAAAGGAGTTCGACACTAACTAGTCAAGGGAAATATGGAAATATTTGCAAACAGTGAAAAGAATAAATGAACGGGGAACCACAGGGCAGCGGTAAACTGGTCCTTAAAAAATAAAAAAAACACAAAGGTGGTTCGTGTGGCTGGTCGTGCGTAGAAGGAATAACAACTTGGTAGTCGGATGAAAATTGGTAGGTGGATTTCAGACTTTCAATATCATCCCCGTCAAATCTGGAGTCGATGGAATATACCAAAGCCTAGGGACAGGGATGAGGGGTTGCGAATAACTAGCCATCGAAAATAAAGATGTAGGAAGAAGCAGCGAACGTATTCAGATAAGGAAAAGGTGAAAAAGCTTACAAAAAAGATCGTTGGAGAAGAGGAAAATGTGAAGCGTCACAGAAGGCTCGAAGATGAAGGCACACGGAGTGAAGAAGACGGCGAGGCAAGCAAGGTTTATAAACCTCGTGGTCGATCACCTGAGCCGTCTGATCCAGGGTTCGAAAAGACAAGAGAAGTGTTAGAGTGTATACTAAAAACCTAGCTTTTTTATAAATATTTATTTAGAAATAAGAATCACATTGGTCAAGTATCTACATTTATATATACTAAGTGTAGTCGTTCAATTAATTTATATTGTAGATAACACGGTGTGTGGTGTCACACACAGAAGATTATGTTATCATTTCTTTATAAATTATAAATAATTGCTCACAACTAAGATGGAAAGGAACAAACCGTCGGTAAAGTCGTAGTGTGATTAGAGATTAGTTTATCTTGACTAATAAATTACACTAGTACACTCTAAGTGTATTGAGTAGGACCATTTTAGGTAAGTTCTTTTTATACTGACTTGATAAAAGAACTAGACCTTAGTTGCTATGGAAGTGTGTGCTCTTAATCCTAATATAATAACAAACACATATATTTAATATTTATTTTTTTGACTTATCAATGGGTGAGATTTAGCTCGATAAATCAATAAGTCCGATAAGTTGGGAAATGATATTACTTATAGTGTGTGTTGTTGATTATAGAAGGAAACTGTGTCCTAGTAATCTAGGTTGATAATGTCCCCAAGAGGAGCTCATAAGGATTGTCATGTTAAACTCTGCAGGTGGACTTAGTCCGACATGACGATAAGGTTGAGTATTACTACTCTTGGACTGAAATATTAATTAAAATGAGTTGTCAGTAACTCAATTATTAGTGGGCATCCGATATCTTAAACACAGGGAGACTAACACACTCATAATAAAAAAGAGCCCAAAATGTAATTTGGGATTGGTGCGGTAGTTCAATAATAATTCTTTAGTGGTGTGAATTATTATTGATGAAGTTAAGTTGTGTGTTCGGGGCGAACACGGGAAGCTTATTTTCATCGGGAGACCAACACCAATTCCTCCTCTCGGTCCATATCGTAGCCTCTTGTATATAGAAATTTATACCCACCACATACCCACTTTTTACCCAACCCAAGGGGGTCGGCCAAGCTAGCTTGGAACCCAAGCTAGAGCCGACCAAGACCAAGTGGTTGAGCCAAGTTGGTGGCCGCCCAATGCTTGGAATCCAAGCATGATGTGGCCGGCCACATCACATTAAAAGGGATTTTATTTATAAATTTTTCTTATGTGGATTCTATGATTTTAAAAGAGAGTTTAAAATTTAAATCTTTCCTTTTATAGCTTTCTATAAAAGATTAAGAAAAGATTTGAAATCTTTCCTTATTTGTAAATTGAAAGGTAGATTTTAATTTTAAGAAAACTTTCCTTTTTAACCATGTTCATGATTTAAAAGAGAGTTTAAAAATTAAATATTCTCTTTTATAAGTTTCTACAAAAGATTAAGAAAAGATTTGATATCTTTCCTTATTTGTAGATTGAAAGGAGATTTTAGTTTTTAGAGATAACTTTCATTTTTGGAAATCATCCACATGTTTAAAAGAAAGATTTTAATTTATAAAATTTCTTTTTACAATCCACCATGAAGGGAAAAATTATTGGAGAAATTTTTTATAAATTTCCGAAAATAAATTATGAAGTTTTAATTCTTGTGTTAATTAAAATTCTCCTTTTTTGGGATTAGAAGGTGGCTGACCATGATGTTTAAGAAAAGAAAATTGATTTTTAAATTAAATAATTTTTCTTTTCATGGCAAAAAAATTAAGGAAGTTTTTATTTAAATTTCCTTATTTGCCAAGGCCAAAGATTATAAAAGAGGGGGGTGGAGGTGCCTTCATGAATGCGAACTCTATTATTTTTCTTCCTCTCTTTTCCTCCTTCGTGTGGTTGGCCCTAGAGGTTCTCCCTCTCCTCTTCTCTTCTTCTTTGGTGGCCGGTTTCATCTTTCTTGTAACGCCCGCCCTCCCTGCTAACCCTAAGGGATGGGGCTACGATACTCAACGTACATATTACAGCGGAAGACTTAAAATCATTTTTCTTGGTTTAATAAAAACCGAACTACACTAATATGGTTTCCATAACATGATAACAAGTTAAATAAAAACATAACATCAAGTCAACCATGTAGTACTACAATTTATGAAACCAAAGTGTAATTCCTAAAAGTTCTTAAAGCAGGTTCTTATTTGGTTGCCTAGCCACCGCCACACACATCTCTTTGCCTCTCCTGCTGCTCCTTTAGCTCATCCAGCTTTTTCCTTTATCTGTGGTACAAGGAAAGTAAGCTATGAGCACTCATGGCTCAGTAAGTTCCTTTCCAACTCACTAAAACCAAAAATCATTACATAATCAAAGAATATATCAACATAACATGATCTCAACTAGTCATGGCATAACATATCATACTCTTTAAGCATATCATGCAACATAACAAAATCATAATTAGTCATGGCATATCATCTCTTAAAGCATAGCATGAAATATAACATAATCATATCTAATCATGGTATCTCATCTCTTAAAGCATAGCATGAAACATATCATAGTCATATCTAATCATGGCATATCATAAATCATAGCATTATCACAACATGATCATAAAGTATATGCAATATGATTTTGAAAACATGTATCCGAAAAACATGTGTATGTCTCATGATCTTTAAAATCATTTCTTCTTACATATATACTTGAACATAATATCAACATATTCAGGGCCTCGGCTTGTACCATACATACATAACATAAATGCGCGCGTCCTAAGTATATCCAAGGTAGCAAGTCTTGAATCATACTAGGAACTAGGTCAAGATCACAAAGCATGGCCTAGGGGCATACTTAAAGAGTCCATCCCTTATCATCCTAGATCACAAAGCAAGGCTTAAGGACGTACTAAGGAGCCCATCCCTTACTAGCCCAGATCACAAAGCAAGGCTTAGGGGCGTACTGAGGAGCCCATCCCTTACTAGCCCAGATCACAAAGCAAGGCTTAGGGGCGTACTAAGGAGCCCATCCCTTATTAGCCTAGATCATAAAGCAATGCCTATAGACTGATTAGGAGTCCACCCTTGGTACAAGCCTTACAAAGTAAAGTAGCATGTATAAAAATGCATCATTTAGTCACATAGCATAGCATAAAAGTATGCATCACTTAGGCATACATTATGTCATAAAAGTATGCATCACTTAGGCATACATCATATCATAAAAAGTATGCATCACTTAGGCATACATCATGTCTTGAGAAAGTATGCATCACTTAGGCATACATCATATCATAAAAAGTATGCATCACTTAGGCATACATCATGTCTTGAGAAAGTATGCATCACTTAGGCATACATCATATCATAAAAAGTATGCATCACTTAGGCATACATCATGTCTTAAGAAAGCATGCATATTTCTATCCACATAGCATATTATAAAAACAAGCATATTCCAAGCACATAGCATATCATTAAAGCATGCATATTTCTACTCACATAGCATATCATAAAAGTATGCATATTCTAAGCACATAGCATATCATTAAAGCATGCATATTTCTAAGCACATAACATATCATTAAAACATGCATATCTCTATCCACATATCATATCATAAAAAAAGGTATAAATCACAAGCATACATGGTTAAGCATAAGGGTGTATCATGTGATTATACTATTATAAGAAACATGATAACATAGTTAACTTGGGTTCTAAGCTTCCTAAACCCTTGGGTTCCTATCATGGCCGAACCCCCTTAGGTCTCAATTTAGGTAAAAACAACCTCCAAGCATGTGAAACCTAAATTATCATTACATGAATTTCATATGAAGCATTATAAGTATGATTTACTTGGTTTCTAAGTTCTCCAAGTCCTTAAACTCATGTGGCCGAACCCTATCAGTATATAAACAAGGTCTCAAATGTCATGAAAGCATGGAAACCTTAAACCATATTTATAGCATTTTTTTCAAGTAACATAGTAAGCATATTGAGCTAGTTCCTAAGTCCTTCAAGCCCTTAACTTATGTCATGGTCAAACTTTTAACAAGTGTTCATTAGGGCTAAAAACAAACATACAAGCATGTGAACTTGAACTAACTTCATGTATAAATTCATAACAAGACATTATACAACATGTATGGCCGAAACTTACCCTAGCCTCAATTAGGTCATTAAACAACATATAGCATGAGAACTTTGTCTTTTTACTTATCATATTCCATGTAAAGTGACATAAGCATATTTAATTCTTATTCTAGGATTTCTAGGGCATCTATTCCTTCATGGCCGAAACATACAATGGTCCATTTAGGTCATGGAACAATTATACAAGCATGTGACACAATCAACACATTATCCTATTTTCATAAGAAGCACTTTTAACACATTTGGTTTCATTTCTAAGGCCTCTAGGTCTTTTAAACCCTACTTGGCCGAAACTCAACAGTATATAAACTTGCTTCAAATAGCCTAAAAGCATAAGAAATCATACAAGTTTCATAGCATGTATAAGGACAAGCATAATAAACATACATGTGAATTGTGTCTTAGGCTTCCTAGGTTTCTTTCCCTTTTTCTTTTATTTTTCCTCATGGCCGAAACCTACCAATCTTTAAACTAGGTTTTAAGTGGCCTAAAGCATGGAAAACCTAAGTAAGTTTCATGGCAAAAATTACTAAGAACATCATATACAAAGTTGGTTCATAAACAAGCTAGGACCCTTGTGATCTTACATGTCATATATCATGTAACTAATTTTCCTATACTCAATTTAAACATAAGAACATTAAACAACTTTCATATCATAATATCACAGAGGTCTTGAGCATATTAGAATTTTGTTTAAGCTTTTCTAAACTATCCATCTTATCATGGCCGAAAATCTAAAATAAGAGTTCATGAATTTCTAGCAATGTTCAACATGCAATTCTTTAAGAAAACTCTATATTCTATCATACAAACATGGTTACTTAAATTTAAAGGTCTTCCTAACCCTAAGACCTTTTCTTGGCCGAAACATATAAATGGATTCCTTTTGGTTCCAAGTAACTTTTAAGCAAGAAAACCAATAAAAGATCCTTAATAGTTCATGGAGAGAATCTTGCACTAGTTTGGTTACACAATATTTTCCCTAACCTCTTAAAATATTTTTGGCCGAAATTCTAGGGTTAGGTACTCCTCTGATCAAGCATCATTTAGGTATAAAAACATGAAGAAAATCCTTCCTACATAGCATAGAAAAAATATCATGAAAGAAGGACTTGTTTAAACCTTCCTAGATTTGAAAACTCTTTCTTTGGCCGAATTTTTCTTAAATTCTTTCCTAGGTTTTCTAATCCTTATAAAATCCGAAAATCACATAAAAAGCCTTGTACCACAGGTGAGGGGAAGCTTACATCCTTTTCGCTTGTGGATCTAAGGTATGGTGATGAAAGAAGTAGCCTCTTCCTCTAGTTCCTTTCCCTTTGATTCCCTTGTTTAGTCCTCCTTGTATCTTAGGCTTTCTAGGAGAAAACCTTGGCTTTGGGGCCGAAGGTGGAGGAGAGGGGACTGATGGTTTCGGTGAGGGAGAGGAAGAATGAGAGAAAATGAGAGAAAAATAAACTTCTCTTTTCTTGCTCCCTTTTATGTTAAGGGGGAAAAGGTAGCAAAATTGATTTTTACTTTCCTTCTCCCTTAGCCTTTTTTTCTATTTTTCTTTTATTTATTTTATTTCTTAATTTATTCTCACCATTCATGTTGAAATAAGGGGAATGAATCCCTTTAATCCCTTCTTTAAATTTTCGGCAAAATGAAGAAAGAAAGAGGGAGAGAATGAAGGAAGGCAAGTTGCCTTTCTCTTGCTCTTTTCTTGTTTTCTCTTCTTAGATCTTTACTCCTATCTTTATCATGAGTTTCCCTCCTTTGTTATCAACATCTTCTCTCTATCCCAATTGGTTTCTACTAATTAATTCTATGAAATATAATATAAGAGGTTCAAGGTTCAATCCTTGACTTCCTCTTCTTTCTATTTCATTTTATTTCTTTTTGCTTCAACTCACTTCCTATTATTTTTCTAAGGAAAAATCCCACATTCATATATTTATCTTACAAGCTTAGTGGGTATTACAGTACCCCGTACCTCATAAAAAGTTCGTCCTCGAACTTTAAAATAGCTCCGGGTACTTTTGTTTCATATCGTCCTCGCGTTCCCAGGTGGCTTCTTCGAATCGTTGATTCCGCCACAAAACCTTTACTAAGGGTATTTCTTTGTTCCTCAACCTCTTTATTTCTCGGTCCAGAATCTGGATGGGTTTACTTTCGTAACTCAGGTCTTCCTGCACCTGTACCGACTGAGGCTCAATCACTTGATCTGTGCTGGGAGTACATTTCTTGAGCATCGATACATGGAACACGTTGTGAATGGCCGCCATGTCTGAAGGTAGTTCTAGTTTGTATGCGACTTGGCCCACTCTTTCTAAAATCTGATACGGTCCTACGTATCGTGGGCTTAACTTGCTCCTCTTTCCGAACCTCATTATCCCTTTCATGGGGGATACTTTAAGGAATACCAAGTCTCCGATGTTGAATTCTAGCAGTCTGCGCCGTTTATCGGCATAATTCTTCTGCCGACTCTGAGCAGTTTCTATTCGTTGACGGATCTTTTGTATAGCTCGGGTGGTGTCATCAATAAGTTCCGTTCGGAACCCCATTTCCTTCTTTTCACCACTTTCATACCAGCATATAGGAGATCTACACTTCCTCCCATATAGAGCTTCGTAAGGTGCCATTCCAATAGTAGCTTGGTAGCTATTATTGTAGGCGAATTCTGCCAGGTATAAATATCGGCACCAGCTCCCTTTGAAGTCCAGGGCACAAGCTCTTAACATATCCTCCAATATTTGATTTACTCTTTCAGTCTGCCCATCAGTCTGTGGGTGGAAGGCTGCTGAGGGCCTTCTGAACGCACTCCCAAAAGTGCGAGACAAAACGTCCATCTCTATCAGAAATAATGGTCTTAGGGATACCATGTAATCTGACGATTTCCTTAACATATAGTTGAGCTAGTTGTTCAGTTGAATAAGTCATCTTGATCGCCAAAAAGTGTGCAGACTTCGTCAGTCTGTCCACGATCACCCATATAGCATCATATCCGTTTGTCGTCTTGGGTAGACCTGAAATGAAATCCATGGAGATTTCTTCCTATTTCCATTCTGGAATTTGGACAGGTTGTAATAATCCGCCGGGTCTCTGGTGTTCAGCTTTTACCCTTTGGCACGTCAGACAAGTACTGACGTACTGAGCCACTTCTCTTTTCATACCGGACCACCAAAATTTCTTTTTCAGGTCCTGGTACATTTTAGTGGAACCCGGGTGTATTGCATAAGGCGTTGTATGGGCTTCTTCCAGTATCTTCTTTCGCAACTCTGGATCCTCTGGAATACATAATCGATCCCTGAGGTATAATATTCCATCGTCTGCGATACGGAACCCGTCATTCTTTCCTTCTATGGTCTCTTGTTTAATTCTTTGAAGGCTCGGGTCCCTGGTTTGCTTCTCTAACATGTTCTCGAATAACGTTGGCGTTATGGTGAGGGTAGAGAGTCGTCTGGACATGGTTTCAACTAATGGATACGAAACATGTTTCAGTTTCTCGATGGATTCCCTCATCAGTTCGCTTTTAGCATTGAATAAAAATTCTAGCATACTGAAATTAGATAGCTGACCTGTGATGATAGTAGAGGCGTTCGCCACGTCATCCTGAGCGAGAGAGTAGACTCTGGCATTGGTCATAGTGGGAGGGGCCTCCAATCTTCCTTGGCTGATTGAAGTCCCTTCTATGGCAGCTTGCATCTGGTGAAGCTGTGCGGGGGCACTCCTGTTCTGGAAGTTCTGTGAAGGTGGTGCCTGAGGCTGAGTAGGGCAATCTCTCATCAAATGACCTTCCTTTCCGCAGTTGTAGCACTTTCTGGTGCTGAGACGACATACTCCAGAATGCATCTTCCCACCTGTGGCACACTGAGGGTACTTGGTCTGCTTATTGGCCGGACCACCTTTCGTTTTATTCCACTGTTTCCTCTTTCCACCCGAGTTTCCTTTCCAGTCGGTTCTGGTATTGTGCGATTTTTGTGCTCCGGTCAGTGCTTGGTTCTTGCCCTTGTTCATTGCTTCCTGATAGTGCTCGGTAATCAGGGCACTGCTAACTAGCTCCTCTGCAGTCTGCGGTCTATTAACTCCGCCGGCTACGTTCAGAGCTATCTCGGGTCGGAGCATCTTTAACATTAACTGGACCCTTTCTTTTTCAGTTCGGACCAGTTCTGGGCACAGTCGGGCTAGGCGGTTGAACCTCTTAACGGCTTCATTAACTGACAGATCACCTTGCCGGAACTCAGTGAACTCGTCATAGTGCTTGTTGGTCACTCGCATATGGAAGAATTCCTCTAAGAACTCTGTCTCAAAATCTGTCCACTGCATTTGGTTTATTTGTCTTTTCGCCTTTACTCTGTCCCACCACATCCGGGCATCTCCGGTAAGACAGAACGACGCGCATTTGACCTTCTCGTGTTCAGGCCAATCCAATAATTCCATTATGTTCTCCACGGTTTTGAGCCAGGCTTGCGCATCCCATGGTTCACAGTTTCCCGAGAATGCTTCCGGCTTAAGCCTTTGCCAGTCGGACCATCGGAGTAGGGGCTGCCGGGGGCACTGGTGCAGCTGTAGGTACAACAGGTAGTGGATTCACCGGTGGGGTGACTGGGTTGCCTTGCTGACCCATCAAGGTAGTGATCAGCTGCTGTTGCTCTGCGATCTGATGCTGGAGGTCTGCGACTACCTGTGTCAGATCTGGTGGAGTCACTGTTCCTCCGGTTCGGGCATTGCGTGTCCTAACCATGTTTATCTAAATAAGGACAAACAGACTAGTGTAAGTGGTTATCGTTTTTAGCCAATCTAACCTATTGTTTTGTTTCTATCTATTTGTTCTGGTATTATTCCTAACCTACCAATATGTAATCCTAATCTAATTTATAACTAAAAGTATAGAATAAAGCATCAAACATAAGCAAGTAGAACATGAAACTAAAGCATAAACAACATAAGGAAAAATAAGGAATATAATGACAAATAATGTAACATAAGGAAATAAAGCATAAGCAATGTAGTAAAGAAAATGAAGCATAGGCAATATAACAAGAAAGAAAAAAAAAATAAAGCATAAGTCATATAATCATGAAAATTAAGCATAAACATGTAACAAGAAAATTAAACATAAGCATATAACAAGTAAATTTAGCATAAACATTCTTACTTGGAGCGGCAGGTAGGAGGCTTGATGTGTATGTAGTGAGCTGGCAATAACTTTGACTCTGATACCAACCTGTAACGCCCGCCCTCCCTGCTAACCCTAAGGGACGGGGCTACGATACTCAACGTACATATTACAGCAGAAGACTTAAAATCATTTTTCTTGGTTTAATAAAAACCGAACTACACTAATATGGTTTCCATAACATGATAACAAGTTAAATAAAAACATAACATCAAGTCTACCATGTAGTACTACAATTTATGAAACCAAAGTGTAATTCCTAACAGTTCTTAAAGCAGGTTCTTATTTGGTTGCCTAGACACCGCCACACACATCTCTTTGCCTCTCCTGCTGCTCCTTTAGCTCATCCAGCTTTTTCCTTTATCTGTGGTACAAGGAAAGTAAGCTATGAGCACTCATGGCTCAGTAAGTTCCTTTCCAACTCACTAAAACCAAAAATCATTACATAATCAAAGAATATATCAACATAACATGATCTCAACTAGTCATGGCATAACATATCATACTCTTTAAGCATATCATGCAACATAACAAAATCATAATTAGTCATGGCATATCATCTCTTAAAGCATAGCATGAAATATAACATAATCATATCTAATCATGGTATCTCATCTCTTAAAGCATAACATGAAACATATCATAGTCATATCTAATCATGGCATATTATAAATCATAGCATTATCACAACATGATCATAAAGTATATGCAATATGATTTTGAAAACATGTATCCGAAAAACATGTGTATGTCTCATGATCTTTAAAATCATTTCTTCTTACATATATACTTGAACATAATATCAACATATTCAGGGCCCCGGCTTATACCATACATACATAACATAAATGCGCGCGTCCTAAGTATATCCAAGGTAGCAAGTCTTGAATCATACTAGGAACTAGGTCAAGATCACAAAGCATGGCCTAGGGGCATACTTAAAAAGTCCATCCCTTATCAGCCTAGATCACAAAGCAAGGCCTAAGGACGTACTAAGGAGCCCATCCCTTACTAGCCCAGATCACAAAGCAAGGCTTAGGGGCGTACTAAGGAGCCCATCCCTTATTAGCCTAGATCACAAAGCAAGGCCTATAGACTGATTAGGAGTCCACCCTTGGTACAAGCCTTACAAAGTAAAGTAGCATGTATAAAAATGCATCATTTAGTCACATAGCATAGCATAGAAGTATGCATCACTTAGGCATACATTATGTCATAAAAGTATGCATCACTTAGGCATACATCATATCATAAAAAGTATGCATCACTTAGGCATACATCATGTCTTGAGAAAGTATGCATCACTTAGGCATACATCATATCATAAAAAGTATGCATCACTTAGGCATACATCATGTCTTAAGAAAGCATGCATATTTCTATCCACATAGCATATCATAAAAACAAGCATATTCCAAGCACATAGCATATCATTAAAGCATGCATATTTCTACTCACATAGCATATCATAAAAGTATGCATATTCTAAGCACATAGCATATCATTAAAGCATGCATATTTCTAAGCACATAACATATCATTGAAACATGCATATCTCTATCCACATATCATATCATAAAAAAAGGTATAAATCACAAGCATACATGGTTAAGCATAAGGGTGTATCATGTGATTATACTATCATAAGAAACATGGTAACATAGTTAACTTGGGTTCTAAGCTTCCTAAACCCTTGGGTTCCTATCATGGCCGAACCCCCTTAGGTCTCAATTTAGGTAAAAACAACCTCCAAGCATGTGAAACCTAAATTATCATTACATGAATTTCATAGGAAGCATTATAAGTATGATTTACTTGGTTTCTAAGTTCTCCAAGTCCTTAAACTCATGTGGCCGAACCCTATCAGTATATAAACAAGGTCTCAAATGTCATGAAAGCATGGAAACCTTAAACCATATTTATAGCATTTTTTTCAAGTAACATAGTAAGCATATTGAACTAGTTCCTAAGTCCTTCAAGCCCTTAACTTATGTCATGGTCAAACTTTTAACAAGTGTTCATTAGGGCTAAAAATAAATATAAAAGCATGTGAACTTGAACTAACTTCATGTATAAATTCATAACAAGACATTATACAACATGTATGGCCGAAACTTACCCTAGCCTCAATTAGGTCATTAAACAACATATAGCATGGGAACTTTGTCTTTCTACTTATCATATTCCATGTAAAGTGACATAAGCATATTTAATTCTTATTCTAGGGTTTCTAGGGCATCTATTCCTTCATGGCCGAAACATACAATGGTCCATTTAGGTCATGGAACAATTATACAAGCATGTGACACAATCAACACATTATCCTATTTTCATAAGAAGCACTTTTAACACATTTGGTTTCATTTCTAAGGCCTCTAGGTCTTTTAAACCCTACTTGGCCGAAACTCAACAGTATATAAACTTGCTTCAAATAGCCTAAAAGCATAAGAAATCATACAAGTTTCATAGCATGTATAAGGACAAGCATAATAAACATACATGTGAATTGTGTCTTAGGCTTCCTAGGTTTCTTTCCCTTTTTCTTTTATTTTTCCTCATGGCCGAAACCTACCAATCTTTAAACTAGGTTTTAAGTGGCCTAAAGCATGGAAAACCTAAGTAAGTTTCATGGCAAAAATTACTAAGAACATCATATATAAAGTTGGTTCATAAACAAGCTAGGACCCTTGTGATCTTACATGTCATATATCATGTAACTAATTTTCCTATACTCAATTTAAACATAAGAACATTAAACAACTTTCATATCATAATATCACAGAGGTCTTGAGCATATTAGAATTTTGTTTAAGCTTTTCTAAACTATCCATCTTATCATGGCCGAAAATCTAAAATAAGAGTTCATGAATTTCTAGCAATGTTCAACATGCAATTCTTTAAGAAAACTCTATATTCTATCATACAAACATGGTTACTTAAATTTAAAGGTCTTCCTAACCCTAAGCCCTTTTCTTGGCCGAAACATATAAATGGATTTCTTTTGGTTCCAAGTAACTTTTAAGCAAGAAAACCAATAAAAGATCCTTAATAGTTCATGGAGAGAATCTTGCACTAGTTTGGTTACACAATATTTTCCCTAACCTCCTTAAAATATTTTTGGCCAAAATTCTAGGGTTAGGTACTCCTCTGATCAAGCATCATTTAGGTATAAAAACATGAAGAAAATCCTTCCTACATAGCATAGAAAAATATCATGAAAGAAGGACTTGTTTAAACCTTCCTAGATTTGAAAACTCTTTCTTTGGCCGAATTTTTCTTAAATTCTTTCCTAGGTTTTCTAATCCTTATAAAATCCGAAAATCACATAAAAAGCCTTGTACCACAGGTGAGGGGAAGCTTACATCCTTTTCGCTTGTGGATCTAAGGTATGGTGATGAAAGAAGTAGCCTCTTCCTCTAGTTCCTTTCCCTTTGATTCCCTTGTTTAGTCCTCCTTGTATCTTAGGCTTTCTAGGAGAAAACCTTGGCTTTGGGGCCGAAGGTGGAGGAGAGGGGACTGATGGTTTCGGTGAGGGAGAGGAAGAATGAGAGAAAATGAGAGAAAAATAAACTTCTCTTTTCTTGCTCCCTTTTATGTTAAGGGGGAAAAGGTAGCAAAATTGATTTTTGCTTTCCTTCTCCCTTAGCCTTTTTTTCTATTTTTATTTTATTTATTTTATTTATTAATTTATTCTCACCATTCATGATGAAATAAGGGGAATGAATCCCTTTAATCCCTTCTTTAAATTTTCGGCAAAATGAAGAAAGAAAGAGGGAGAGAATGAAGGAAGGCAAGTTGCCTTTCTCTTGCTCTTTTCTTATTTTCTCTTCTTAGATCTTTACTCCTATCTTTATCATGAGTTTCCCTCCTTTGTTATCAACATCTTCTCTCTATCCCAATTGGTTTCTACTAATTAATTCTATGAAATATAATATAAGAGGTTCAAGGTTCAATCCTTGACTTCCTCTTCTTTCTATTTCATTTTATTTCTTTTTGCTTCAACTCACTTCCTATTATTTTTCTAAGGAAAAATCCCACATTCATATATTTATCTTACAAGCTTAGTGGGTATTACATTTCTTTTGGAGTTGGTTATGGTGGCCGGTTCTAGCTAAGAGAAGAAGGAGAGAAAGGTGGCTTTGTTTCTTGCATCCCTTGGAGCTTGGTGCTGGTGGCCGGACCTCTACTTCTCTTGGAGAATGGATGGTGGCCGAATCTAGCTTGGAGAAGAAGGAGCTTGGTGGTTCTTGTCTCGGAAGATCGTTGGCCACACAACGTCCGAGATTAGAAGAGGAATACGGTAGAAGATCAAGAGGTTTTTAGCTTACAACGAAAGGTAAAACTAGTAATTGTTTTCCGCATCATACTAGTTTTCTTTGTATAGTTATTTTTGGAAATACCAAACACAAGAGGCATATGATTCTAGAGTTTTCGGATTTGTTTCGAATTTGTGTTTCTTTTGTTTTATTTTTTGAATTTGTGATTCGATTGTTCCTTTTGGTTAAACCTAGAGTTATATAAGGAAATTAAATATTAGCTTTTCTTAAAAGGATTTGTCTAGGCGGTGGTGGATGCTCCCATACCCAAGAAGGTCATGTGTCTCGCCATGCAGTCCTGGAAGTCAATTTTGAAAATTAATATTTAATTGAATTTATAACATAAATTGATTTGGATCAATAGTGTTAAGTTCCGCTTGCGATCCAAATCTAAACCATTAAGAACAGATAAGTTAAATTTGGAATCAATAATATTAAGTTCCATTTGCGATTCCTAATTTAACTTCTAAAGAACACAATAGGTTATTTAGGAATGTTGGAGTGTATACTAAAAGCCTAGCTTTTGTAAACATTTATTTTTGAAATAAAAGAATCACATTGGTCAATTTCTGCATTTATTTGTTAAATGTAATTGTTCAATTAATTTATATAGTAGATAACATGGAGTGTGGTGTCACACTCAGAAGATCATGTTGTCGGTTCTCTATAAATTATAAACAGTTGCTCACGACTAAGATGGAAAGGAACAAACCATCGGGAATAGTCGTAGTGTAATTAAGTATTAGTTTATCTTGACTAATAAATTACACTGATACACTCTAAGTGTATTGAGTAGGACCAATTAGGTAAGTTCTTTTTGTACTGACTTAGTAAAAGAACTAGACCTTAGTTATTATGGAAGTGTGTGCTCTTAATCCTAATATAATAACAAGCACATATATTTAATATTTATTTCTTTGACTTATCAAAGGGTGAGGTTTAGCTCGATAAATCAATATGCCCGATAAGTTGAGAAATAATATTACTTATAGTGTGTGTTATTGATTATAGAAGGAATCTGTGTCCTAGTTATCTAGGTTGAGAATGTCCCCAAGAGGAGCTCATAAGGATTGTCATGTTAAACCCTACAAGTGGACTTAGTCCGACATAACAATGAAATTGAGTGGTACTACTCTTGGAGCAAGATATTAATTAAGTGAGTTGTCAGTAACTTACTTAATTAGTGGACATTTGTTATCTTAAACACAAGGAGACTAACACACTCATGATAAGAAGGAGCCCATAATGTAATTTGGGATTGGTGTGGTAGTGCGATAATAACTCTCTAGTGGAATGAGTTATTATCGATGAACTTGAGTTGTGTGTTCGGGGCGAACACGGGATACTCAAGCTCATCGGAAGGCCAAAACCAATTTCTCCTCTAGGTCCCTGTTGTAGCCTCATTATAGCCTTAAGTCCATCCAAATGTAAGGCTTTTCTTGGTGTCCAAGAAGAGGGCCGGTCCAATGCTTGGTGACCAAGCAAGGGCCGGCCACATCCTCTTCTATAGGGGCCGACCCTTTGCTTGGTGACCAAGCATAAAGGGGCCGGCCACAATATTCAAACAAGGAGAATTGTTTTTGAATTTTTAAAATCTTCTCTTTGTAGAAAACTATAAGTTTTAAAAGAGATATTTTAATTTTAAAAACTTTCCTTATTTGAATTTGGCCACATGTTTTAATAGAGAGTTTTAAAAGTTTTAAAACTTTCCTTTTTTAACCATCCTTATGGTTTAAGAAAAAAAGGAAGATAAGTTTTAAAATTAAAAATTTCTATCATCATGTTAAAAAAGGAAATTTTTTAAGAGAAGTTTTAAATTTTAAAAACTGGTTTTAATTTTTAGAACTTTCCTTTTTTAACTCCTACTTTAGGAAAGAGAGCTTGTAAAATTTTATAAGAGTTTTTCTTGTAAAATTTTATAAAAAATATATTTCATTTTTCCCTTGATGAGGTGGCCGGCCACCTTGCTTGGTGCCCAAGCAAGGGGCCGGCCATAATAAAATAAATAAAATCATCATCAATTAATTTTGATGATTGATTCAATTAAGAGAAAATAAAAGGAAAAATAAAAACGGAAAAGGAAAAACTAGAGCATGATTTTATTTTTTGTAAAAAGTTTTTCCTTATTTGCCTTAGGCAAGTAATATAAAAGAAGGGGTGAGGGGGCTTCATGAGATATAATTCTTATTCTCTTGCTTGGAGACCCTCTTGGTGTGGCCGACCCTCTCCCTTCTCTTTTCCCTTTTGCTCTCTTCTCTTTGGTGGTGGTGGTGGCTGGATTTTAGAAGAAGAGAAAGAAGCTTTTGGGTGGTGTTCATCTTGGAGAATCGTCGCCTACATGACGTCCAAGGTGAGGCAAGGAATACGACAGAAGATCTCGAGGTCATTAGCTTACAAAGAGAAGGTATAACTAGTAGTTTTCTTCCGCATCATACTAGTTATTTTCTTTGTAAGAATTCTAAATACAAGAGGCAATTAGATCTAGTTTGTCGAATTTATTTTTCGAGTTTGTGTTTTCTTCTTTTTCGAATTTGTGATTCGATTGTTCTTTTTGATTAACCTAGAGTTATTTAAGGAAATTAAATATTAGCTTTCCTTAAAAGGTTTTGACTAGGTGGTGGTGGTTGCTCCCATATCCAAGAAGGCCATGTGCCTCGCCATGCAGTCCTGGAAGCCAATTTTAGAAATTAATAATTAATGGAATTAATAACATAGGTGGATTTGAATCAATAGTGTTAAGTTCCGCTTGCGATTCAAATCTAAACCATTAAGAACAGATAAGTTAAATTTGGAATCAATGATGTTAAGTTCCGTCTGCGATTCCTAATTTAACATCTAAAGAACACAATAGGTTATTTAAGGAAAGGTTCGACACTTGTACAAAAATTTTTATACAGTGGAACCGGTATGTTTTCATAGGACTAACCGACAATTGGTATCAGAGCTAGGGTTTGCCTCTGTGTGTTTAGAATTCAAATAGGTTATGTACATATCATACATAATTTAGGCAGGATAATAGTAGGATGTGCTAACTCTTTGATTGCAGGCTCAAACTATTATGGCTTATTGATGTTGTGTGTGATTGGACCCTTGGACATGTCAAGGGCAATATTTTGTGTGTGCATGATTGTATGTAACTAATACAGCAGGAGCTGTATTAGCCCTAGGATTTTAGGATTTTATTTTCGATCTAGATTACATGTACATTCTCTCGTGGAATATAGGATCGATATATGTAAAATTCTATTTTTGTCACGGATCGGATTCTTGCGAGGCGTGGTACTTATGGAGCACCAGAGACGCAGCGGAATAAGAAGCAAGATGGATGCGACGACTCGACCCGATGGCGGTAGCTAAAGATGGCAGCAGCTAGGGTTGGAGCACATGGAGGACAGTAATAGAAAAAGGCCATAATAGTTGGAAAATAATTTCCATATTTATTGCTTTTATTTACTATGATGTGTGTGTATGCATATGATGTATGCTAGGATAGTTTAAAATTCCTCACTTTAAATAACTAAGTGGGAGAGAGATTTATTTTAATAAATTCCATGATCTCCATTACTGGTTTGTAAGTGATGCAAATAAACTTGCGCGTTGGCTCTGAGTGCATTCCTCCATATCGGATGAGTTTGTTTGCGGATCACTAGATCAAACTTCCATTTTGGATGACTATAGGAAATTAATTAAGAGTGTGTGATCTTCCCCATCGGAAGGGGCACAATCTTATTAATGGACTTAGTGTCAAGTAATGGTATACACTTAGGCACGTCTAATAGTATCCTCCCCATCGGAGTCACTGTTATTATTTGTGTGACCGAAGGAAACCAACTATTAATTTAATTTGTCAAAAAGTTAGGTTGACAAGATAATAAAATTAATGGGTTACACCCTCCTTTTACAAATGTTGAATTTGTATACGTCCACACTATCGTGATATATAAAATTCACGGTGTTTTGAGGTGTTGGTTAATTTAAAATAGTATTGTTAGAGGAATCAATATTATTCTAAATTTAGAGTCCTGACCAAAGTTATTTTTGTGATTCTTAGGATGTCTTTCAACCCACTGGCCATTATACTGAAAGAGAACAAACTTACTGGACCCAACTACATAGATTGAAAAAGAAACCTGGACATTATCCTTACTGCTGAAAGCTATAAGTTTGTACTGACTGAGGCTTGCCCTGATGCACCTGACGGTGACTCTACCCCAGAGGAGATTGAGTATCATAAGAAATAGGTAAAAGCTGATGAGATGGCGCGGTGTTATATTTTGGCATCAATGTCAAATGTATTGTAACATTAGCATCAAGATTTACCAACAGCTTATGATATAATGAACAATCTCAAAGAACTCTTTGGGCACCAGAGTCGGACTGCTAGGCAAGAGGCAATGAGAAAGCTAATGACAACCACCATGTCTGAGGGGACACCCGTAAGGGATCATATCCTCAAAATGATGGCTTATCTGAACGAAATACAAGTTCTTGGAGGAGAAATCGATGGGGAAACCCAGGTCGATATAATTCTCCAAATGCTACCCAGAAGTTTTGAGCAGTTCCGCCTGAACTATAACATGAACAAAAGAGAGTATACATTAGCGGAACTTCTAACAGAACTACAGGCAGCAGAAGGTATATTTCGTCAAAGTTCTCAGATTCACTATGCTGAAAATGGTTCTACTTCTAAGCCGAAAGGCAAGAAGAAGAAGAAACAGGTCTTTTCAGCAAAGAAGATGAATAAACCTCAGAGTACAGGACAAAAAGCTGGAATGAAGAAACCGAAAGGTAAGTGCTTCATCTGTAAGCAGACAGGGCATTGGAAGGCGGACTGTCCTCATAGGAATCAGAACAATAAAGGTATATCTCATGCTCTAGTTGTTGAAACATGTTTAGCGGTGTTATCTACCAGCACCTGGTGTATAGATACGAGAGTCACTGATCATGTCTGCAATTCCTTGCAGGGATTCTAGGAAACCCGACGACTATCTGAAGGAGAGATTACCGTCTACATGGGCAATGCTACTAAGGTGGCGGCTGTTGCAGTGGGAGATGTCTACTTATTTTTTGATAGGAATAGAAAATTGGTTTTAAGAAATTGTCTTTATATACCCAGTTTTAGAAAGAATTTAATTTCAGTTTCTAAACTGTATTTGGATTGATATTCTGTTTCTTTTTAATAACAATGTGGTTATAAAGAGAAATAGGGTTATTATCTGTTCTGGTGCATTAGTTGGCAATTTATATACTTTAAATCCAATTTCTCCCACAAAGCAATAAATGAAAATTAATAATACATCTTCTAATTCCAATAAGAGAAAAGAACCTTCGGAGATGAACCAAGAGTATCTTTGGCATCTAAGGCTTGGTCATATTAACTTAAGTAGGATTCAAAGACTTATAGCAGATGGACTCTTGGGTTCATTAGAGTTGGAAAATTTTTCAACTTGTGAATCTTGCTTGGAAGGTAAAATGACCAAGAGGCCTTTTAAGGCAAGGGGTATAGAGTCAAAGATGCGTTAGAATTGGTTCATTCTGATTTGTGTGGTCCTATGTCTATCCAGGCTAGAGGTGGTTTTGAATATTTTGTCTCTTTTATAGACGATTATTCAAGATATGGATACATTTACCTGATGCGCCGCAAGTCTGAGTGCTTTGATAAGTTCAAAGAGTACAACGCTGATGTGGAGAAACGTCTAGGTAAGAGTATCAAGACACTATGGTCTGATCGTGGTGGCGAATACCTCTTAGGAGAGTTTAGGAATACTTAACAGAGGCCAAGATTCAATCTCAATTATCCGCACTTGGTACACCCCAACAGAATGGTGTGACAGAACGAAGGAATATGACTCTTATGGAGATGGTTAGATCGATGATGAGTTATTTAGAATTACCAAATTCGTTTTGAGGGTACGCTCTGGAAACGACAGCGCACATTCTGAACTTAGTACCTTCTAAATTAGTATCTTCTACTCCCACAGAATTGTGGAATGGGCGTAAGCCCAGTCTAAGACATATTCGAATTTGGGGTAATCCAGCACATGTGCTGAAACCAGATGCTGATAAGTTAGAATCTCGTACAGAAGTTCGTGTGTTTGTGGGTTATCCCAGAGGAACGAAAGGTGGTTTATTTTATAGTCCTAAAGACCAGAAGGTCATTGTTAGCACCAATGCCCAGTTTTTAGAAAAAGACTATATAATGGATCACAAGCCCAGTAGCAAAATTATTCTAGAAGAACTTAGAGAGGACACGTCTATTTCAGTACCAACAGTACAAGATGAAGTACCATAAGAGACTGCAACACGTGTCACACATGATACACAACCACAGACAGTGCCTCGTCGTAGTGGGAGGGTTGTAAGGTAGCCTGAGAGATTCATGTTTTTGGGAGAATCTTCGGACTTGATCCCGGGTAAACATGAACCTGATCCCCGGACATATGATGAAGCACTCCAAGATATAGATGCAGTATCTTGGCAAAAGGCAATGAATTCTGAAATAGAGTCTATGTACTCTAATAAGGTCTGGGAGCTTGTAGAACCACCTGATGATGTAAAAGCCATTGAATGAAAGTGGATCTACAAAAGGAAAAGAGGGACAGATGGGAAGGTAAACATCTTCAAAGCAAGGCTTGTTGCGAAAGGGTACACTCAGAAAGAGGGAATCGATTATGAGGAGACTTTTTCGCCGGTAGCTATGCTTAAGTCTATCCGGATACTCTTATCCATTGCCGCTCATATGGATTATGAGATTTGGCAAATGGATGTCAAGACAGCTTTCCTTAACGGAAGTCTTGAAGAAAACATCCATATGAAGCAACCAGAAGGGTTCATTGAAAAGGGCAAAGAGCATCTAGTGTGCAAGCTCAATCGGTCCATTTATGGACTAAAGCAAGTTTCAAGGTCTTGGAACATCCGGTTTAATGAAGTAATCCAGTCATATGGATTTATTCAGTGTCCGGATGAGTCTTGTGTATACAAGAAGTGTAACGAAAACGTGGTGGTATTTTTTGTACTATACGTAGATGATATTTTGTTAATTGGCAATAATGTCAAGGTATTATCGGACGTAAGGGTATGGTTGTCCAAACAATTTGATATGAAGGACTTAGGAGAATGTACACACATTCTTGGGATCAAAGTTATAAGGGATCGCAAGAAAAGAATGTTGTGTCTATCCCAAGCTTTATATATAGATACAATCCTTGCTCGTTTTAGCATGCAGAACTCCAAGAAAGGTTTCTTACCTTTTAGGCATGGAGTAACCTTATCTAAAGAGAAGTCTCCGAAGACATCAAAGGAGATGGAGGAAATGAAGGCAGTCCCTTATGCTTCGGCTGTAGGAAGCCTTACGTATAAAATGTTGTGTACGAGACCTGATATCTATTTTACCGTGGGCATGGTCTGCAGATATCAGAGTAACCCTGGACAAAGACATTGGGCTGCTGCAAAGCATATATTGAAATACCTGAGAAGGACTAGAGATTATATGCTAGTTTACCAAGCAGACGATTTGCTCCCTGTGGGTTACACGGATTCAGACTTCCAAACAGATAGGGACAACAGTAAGTCTACGTCAGGCTATGTGTTTACTTTAGGAGGTGGAGTCATTGCATGGAGGAGTGTTAAGCAGAAATGCGTCTCGAACTCAACCATGGAAGCTGAGTATGTGGCAGCCTCTGAGGCAGCCAAAGAAGCTGTATGGATCAGGAACTTTCTAATGGACTTAGATGTGATTACTGGTTTGCCTAAGATCATCACAATTTATTGTGATAATAGCGGTGTAGTTGCAAACTCGAAGGAACCAAGAGCCCATAAAGCAAGTAAAAATATAGAGCGCAAGTACCACTTGATACGAGACATCGTCAAGCGAGGAGAAGTTGTTGTCGCCAAGATTACATCAGCAGATAACCTGGCAGATCCTTTCACAAAGGCCCTTCCAGCGAAAGCTTTTGATCGGCATGTGGAGGAGATGAGAATCATATGTATGACAACAAATATGGCAGCTTAGTCTTTTAGTATAAGTGGGAGATTGTTGGAGTGTATACTAAAAGCCTAGCTTTTGTAAACATTTATTTTTGAAATAAAAGAATTACATTAGTCAATATATGCATTTATTTGTTAAATATAATTGTTCAATTAATTTATATAGTAGATAACATGGAGTGTGGTGTTACACTCAGAAGATCATGTTGTCGGTTTTCTATAAATTATAAACAGTTGCTCACGACTAAGATGGAAACGAACAAACCATCGGAATAGTCGTAGTGTAATTAAGTATTAGTTTATCTTGACTAATAAATTACACTGATACACTCTAAGTGTATTTAGTATGACCAATTAGATAAGTTCTTTTTGTACTGACTTAGTAAAAGAACTAGACCTTAGTTATTATGGAAGTGTGTGCTCTTAATCCTAATATAATAATAAGCACATATATTTAATATTTATTTCTTTGACTTATCAAAGGATGAGGTTTAGCTCGATAAATCAATATGCCCGATAAGTTGAGAAATAATATTACTTATAGTGTGTGTTGTTGATTATATAAGGAATCTGTGTCCTAGTTATCTAGGTTGAGAATGTCCCCAAGAGGAGCTCATAAATATTGCCATGTTAAACCCTGCAGGTGGACTTAGTCCGACATGACAATGAAATTGAGTGGTACTACTCTTGGAGCTAGATATTAATTAAGTGAGTTGCCAGTAACTTACTTAATTAGTGGACATTTGTTATCTTAAACACAAGGAGACTAACACACTCATGATAAGAAGGAGCCCATAATGTAATTTGGGATTGGTGCGGTAGTACGATAATAACTCTCTAGTGGAATAAGTTATTATCGATGAACTTGAGTTGTGTGTTCGGGGCGAACATGGGATACTCAAGCTCATTGGAAAGCCAATACCAATTTCTCCTCTAGGTCCCTGTCGTAGCCTCATTATAGCCTCAAGCCCATCCAAATGTAAGGTTCTTCTTGGTGTCCAAGAAGTGGGCCGGTCCAATGCTTGGTGACCAAGCAAGGGTCGGCCACATCCTCTTCTATAGGGGCCGACCCTTTGCTTGGTGACCAAGCATGAAGGGGCCGACCACAATATTCAAACAAGGAGGGTTGTTTTTGAATTTTTAAAATCTTCTCTTTGTAGAAAACTATAAGTTTTAAAAGAGAGATTTTAATTTTAAAAACTTTCCTTATTTGAATTTGACCACATGTTTTAATAGAGAGTTTTAAAAGTTTTAAAATTTTCCTTTTTTAACCATCCTCATGGTTTAAGAAAAAAAGGAAGATAAGTTTTAAAATTAAAATTTTCTATCATCATGTTAAAAAATGAAATTTTTTAAGAGAAGTGTTAAATTTTTAAACATAGTTTTAATTTTTAGAACTTTCCTTTTTTAACTCCTACTTTAGGAAAGAGAGCTTGTAAAATTTTATAAGAGTTTTTCTTATAAAATTTTATAAAAAATATATTTCTTTTTTCCCTTGGTGAGGTGGTCGACCACCTTGCTTGGTGCCCAAGCAAGGGGCCGGTCATAATAAAATAAATAAAATCATCATCAATTAATTTTGGTGATTGATTCAATTAAGAGTAAAGAAAAGGAAAAATAAAAACGGAAAAGGAAAAACTAGAGGATGATTTTATTTTTTGTAAAAAGTTTTTCCTTATTTGCCTTGGGCAAGTAATATAAAAGAAGGGGTGAGGGAGCTTCATGAGACATAATTCTTATTCTCTTGCTTGGAGACCCTCTTGGTGTGGCCGACCCTCTCCCTTCTCTTTTCCCTTTTGCTCTCTTCTCCTTGGTGGTGGTGGTGGCCGGATTTTAGAAGAAGAGGAAGAAGCTTTTGGGTGGTGTTCATCTTAGAGGATCGTCGCCTACACGACGTCCAAGGCGAGGCGAGGAATACGGCAGAAGATCTCGAGGTCATTAGCTTACAAAAAGAAGGTATAACTAGTAGTTTTCTTCTGTATTATACTAGTTATTTTCTTTGTAAGAATTCTAAATACAAGAGGCAATTAGATCTAGTTTGTCGAATTTATTTTTCGAGTTTGTGTTTTCTTATTTTTCGAATTTGTGATTCGATTGTTCTTTTTGGTTAACCTAGAGTTATTTAAGGAAATTAAATATTAACTTTCCTTAGAAGGCTTTGATTTGGCGGTGGTGGTTGCTCCCATATCCAAGAAGGTCATGTGCCTCGCCATGCAGTCCTGGAAGCTAATTTTGGAAATTAATATTTAATAGAATTAATAACATAGGTGGGTTTGAATCAATAGTGTTAAGTCTGCTTGCCATTCAAATCAAAACCATTAAGAACAGATAAGTTAAATTTGGAATCAATGATGTTAAGTTCCATCTGTGATTCCTAATTTAACTTCTAAAGAACACAATAGGTTATTTAAGGAAAGGTTCGACACTTGTACAAAAATTTTTATACAGTGGAACTGGTACATTTTCCTAGGACTAACCAACAAGGAAAAGGTTCGACACTTGTACAAAATTTTTGTACAGTGGAACCGGTACGATCCTCCTAGGACCAACCAACAAGAAGATCCGACCGTAGAATTTAAAAAAGTGTCTGTCACATCACCAACGGATATTTGCCTATCACGTCAAATGTGCGGCAGAAAAAAATGGGATACGTGGCGTTCAGCTAGCGAAAGACATTAATGAGGTTTAATTAAAAGGTATGGTCACGTGCTCGGCCATAATAATTAGAGATTTGCACGGTCTTCAAAAAATTTGGATGACGCTAGCCACTATGAAAGGGCACTTATACGAGGGAGCGCAGGGAAAAGAAAATTTTCATCAAGTGTTGTCGTCCATCGTTCCGATCGGCACAGAAAGTGGGTTATCACACTGCCGAGCAGCCGATTCATTATCTACCTTGGTAGGTATGATCCAAACGGTAGGTATAAATCAAGCCTGGCGAAATAAAACTGAGCAACATAAACTCTTATTCTGAACAGAAACTTGGGAGTGTATCTGGTCTGATCGGACGTGGAAGCCATCGAAGATTCTAACGGTCCAATCAGTCGGACTTGTAGCCTCCTTCGACTAGACTTGAGGGTAGACTTATGATGCGGTGATAGAGGGGGGCCCACCCGGCACGGGTCAATTGCGAGGTGGAGGTCAAAGTCAAGATGGTCAACTCCAAGGTGTCAAAAGGCTCACCTACGGTGGTCGAGCGGAGGACAGCTACAGCGGCCGATCGGGGCAATCAGGGTCCGATCGGCAAGAGGCTAAAAAGGCCGGTCGGGTAATAAGTGTCCGGGCAGGCCAACCGTCTAGCTCGAATAATAGGGTAAGACATCAAGACACTCAGTGTGGAGCAGCAGGACGCTAAGGAGACCGGAGAGCTTGTCCGAATAGGATGGACACTCTAATACACTCAGTCACCGCAGGAAAGAGCAGTTGAGGTCGACAGAGCGGAGGAATCTCAGTCGAGCGGCTACCTCGCTTGGCCAAGTAGCGGGACCTGGGCATCGACAGAGCGGAGAAGTCTCGGGCGAGCAACTACCCCGCTCGGCCAAGCAACAGGATCATTATTGTATCTCTCGATATTCTTCTGAGAGATAGTGCCGCTGACATGAGACATAGTCATCAGGCGATCGTACAACGGAAGCTTGTACTGTATTATCAGGGATATGCATGCCCTGTTAAGGTATGGTGTCAGAGGTATTTTCCTGGTAGGATTCCTCATAGGATATATTGGAGAACGTGCCCATACCTTGAGAAAGTACATGTCGCCCATCAAGGCTCTATATAAAGGGGGGTCTATCATCGTCGGAGGTACGCATGATTACTATTTACGCTTGCATTGTCGTTGCTCGGCTTTTTTCTATATTTTTGGTGACTGACTTGAGCGCCGGTGGGCCAACACCGGGGACCCCTTTCCTGGTTTGACATTGACGTTACTTGTTTTAGAGAGTGGAGCGCGTTCTACAACCAGTCAGCGTAGTAGCCACATCCCCAATTTCCACCCTCTTGTTTTCGGACAAGATCATCATATATATGCAATTATTGACCATAAACAGACGATTGAGACTCCCTATATATCCTCACATGATCTCGCTATGATAATCATTTATAAAGTTAATAGTTAATAAAGACCAAGCGATTGACATTATTGAAGACAATTGTGACTAATGTTAGCTGGGATTAATGGTTGAAGTAGTTGAAAGATTTTTCAATGATCGTGATTACAATCTAGATTGCAAGCAACTCTCATTCTCATATTTATAGGGGCTCTTATAATTTCTAATAGTTACTCTTTGCATAGTACAACCACTAGTGATGTAAGCATTGTCTCCACGAACTGGTGCAGATGGCTCATATAGGAGTGTTGCCACAGATAAGTCTAGGGTTAATTTTCAATTGGTGAGGAATGCCTTGTTGATTGTCTCACCCCTTCTTGCATGCATTATTATTGTTGGGTGAAACTCTCCACAATTTCACCCTTTTCAGAAAGTGTGTGGAGACACCCTGGAGGGACTGTCAAAGTGATTATTTCACCTTTTACCACATACTAGTGGTGTGACCATCGAAGGGCCTTTGTTAAACAACTCTGACGTCCTCTAATGTTTTCGTTTAACAACTCTAGCTTCCTCTAACACTTATTCTAATGTGCATAGTATTAGGACACGTAGAGAGTTAGAGGGGGTGAATAGTTTTGATCACTTCTTTAAACTTGATGTTGCAACGAAAAACTTGAAGCAATGCTAACATCTTCGTTGTACTTAGTATCTACCTTATTGAGGTGATTAATCTAAAGGCCCACTCCTCATTCTCATAGATGTACTATAAAAACCTCCTTCCAGAGATAGAGATGTCTCGTACAAACTCAAGCACGAGAATACAATAAGAAAATAAGAACACAAACACAAAATATAATAAATAATGAATGTTAGGGTTTACAATGAGGAACCTTGTGTTGCTTGCTCTTTTCTTGCTTTGGATTGCCTCTTGGTGAATGTAAATATGACAACACTTTTAACCAAAACTCCTAAGAACTGGCTGAAATAAGTCTACTTTAAATATTCATGAAACCCACTTTTCTAGTGTTAATTTGGCGCTTCCTAATCTGTAACGACCACCCTTCTCACTACTATACTACTCTCTAAGGATGACCGTTACTTAACTACTAACTCTACTTAATCGGTAAGATCGAAACCACGAGGAGTCTCTACCGAAAAATTTCGGCAGCATCTCCCCTGTACCGGTGACCATAAACTGAGGTACATATATAGTATACATCAGCCACAGGCGGCTAGAACATACATCAAACACCCACGCAATTAAATAAGTGTCAAACACCAAAAATACATACCTACTAAACTGAGTTCATCTTAGCATGCAATCTAAAACAAAATAATCTCAAATGACATGAATCTTAAAATACAATTTCAATTGTTTCTTAATCACTAAAATGCGAAAACTTAAAAAAAAAACCCCAAGTCTCTCCCATAGTCCTGGCATCACACACCATCCGCGCCACCTTGTCGCATTCCTTTGCTATATCTTTTCCTTTCTTTTATCTGCAGTAAGAGGAAATGCAAACTATAAGTAAAATTACTTAGTAAGTGCTATCTAACTCACAAAACTCGAATATGCATGTAACTGGAAGAAGTCTAAAACTGAATGCTCAGAAAGAAATACTACTCATACTCATCTAACAGCAAAGGAAACTGTTGGACCCCGTGGGTGTTTTGATGTGATCAATCAAGTTGGTTAGGTCCTGTGTTTTGTCTGATCCCTGTGTCTGAGTGTGCATGAGCTTAGGAGCACAGGAAGTCGAACGGAAGACGCAGATAGCGAGAAGGACGGCACGGGAAGGGAGCCGACGAGTTCGGTGCGTCCGAAGGACGAGAGAGCTGCGGAAGAGTACTCCGGTGGAGCGAGAAGAACGTACGCGGCGTTCGAGGGACGAGAAGCCGGACGGAAGCCTACTCGAGGAAGGCCGGAAATTGGGTTCAGGTGAGCCCTATTTTGGTTGGCCGGAATCACCCAAAAGACCGCAAGTACGGAAGACGTCGGAAGACGAATCAAAGAAGCAAAGGAGCTGAAAAGGCAGCTCAAGGCGCCTTCATCATGCTTGAAGGCGCTTTCAACTTGAAGGCGCCTTCAAGGCTTGTTTAAGGCGCCTTGAGTCTGGTCAAATCGAACGTTTGGCTTCGGATAGAGTTCTATCCGAACACCTGCTTAGAGGCGCCTTGGACCATTGTTGGAGGCGCCTTGGAGCTTCGGGATAGACTTTCCAGGGGCTATAAAAGGACCCCTGGACCTAGGAATTCATCATTCATTCAAGCTTTCAATTCCTAGCAACTTGTGAGTTCATTAAGTGTGTAAAAAGGCTTCTCCGTCTATAGTGAAGGAGACTCTGCTAGTGCGATCTTCGATTGTCCTGGATTAACAACCTCCTTGGTTGTAACCAGGTTAAACCTCGGTCTCCCGTTTTATTTCTGTCTTTTTATATAGTTGCTAGTTATTTTTACTGCTGATTTTATTTCTGAGTTGAAATCCGAGGAGGGTATAATTTATTGTTGGTGCAACATCCCTCAGGTCAAGGTTGACCTGGTTGACCAAGCTTGGTCTTGGTTTGGGTTTCGATGTTTGACAATGCAAGGTTGAATGAAGAAGAGTCAAGTAGGTCAACGATGACCGGATACTTGACTGGGAAGTCCTAGTGAGTGAAGCTAGGCAGGAGGGAAATCCTGGTGAGTGAAGCCAGGTGAAAGACCTAGTGAGTGAAGCTAGGCAATTGGGAAATCCTGGTGAGTGAAGCCAGGTGAAAGACCTAGTGAGTGAAGCTAGGCAATTGGGAAATCCTGGTGAGTGAAGCCAGGTGAAAGACCTAGTGAGTGAAGCTAGGCAATTGGGAAGTCCTAGTGAGTGAAGCTAGGCAGAAGGAAAATCCTGGTGAGTGAAGCCAGGTGAAAGTCCTGGTGAGTGAAGCTAGGCAATTGGGAAGTCCTAGTGAGTGAAGCTAGGCAGAAGGAAAATCCTGGTGAGTGAAGCCAGGTGAAAGACCTAGTGAGTGAAGCTAGGCAATTGGGAAAGTCCTGGTGAGTGAAGCCAGGCAAGAGAAATCCAGATGGGTCAAGGTTGACCAGACATCTGGTGAAAGTCCAAGTAGGTCAAAGGAGTGACCGGATACTTGGCACAAAGAGAAAAGTCCAAGTGGGTCAAAGGGATTGACCGGACACTTGGTGGGAAGTCCAAGTAGGTCAAAGGAGTGACCGGATACTTGGCACAAAGAGAAAAGTCCAAGTGGGTCAAAGGGATTGACCGGACACTTGGTGGGAAGTCCTAGCAGGTCAAAGGAGTGACCAGATGCTACGCATGATGTACCAATAGGTCAAGGTTGACCGGATGTTGGTTTGAGAGGCTAAGGACTTGGTTTTGGGCAAAAACCAAGAGCTGGATCGATCAGTGGATCGATCCAGGAGCTGGATCGATCAATGGATCGATCCAGGAGCTGGATCGATCAATGGATCGATCCAGGCCTTTCCCAGCGAACAGAGAGCCTCTGGATCGATCCAGAGGTCCCAATCGATCAGTCGATCGATTGGGACGCTGCTGGTTCACGCGATAAGCGCTAGATCGATCCGTGGATCGATCCAGGCATTTTCTCCAGAGTACAGAGGCGCTCTGGATCGATCCGTGGATCGATCCAAAGCCTCCCCGATCGATTGGGAGTTTTTGAATCGATCGGGATCCGACCGTTGCGTTGTATTTGAGCTGCAGGCGTGCGATGGCTGCGGTATCTCTTCACCGATTCATTCTAGATTCATCACAGCTCCTCCCCAGCACTCTCTAAGCTCCTCACCTCCTCACCGCCAGTTCTTGAAGGTTCTTGGAGGTTCATCCAAGTCAAGAGGCGAGTTGCAACGAGAAGAAGAAGAAGCTAGGGTTTTTACTGCATCTCTTGTAAGCTTTTGCTTATTCTTTACTACCCTTTCTTCTACTTGTATTGAGAGTCTTGTAGGGCTTCTCCGCCTTCGGTAGTTACCGAAAAGGAGTATTTATTAGTGGAGGTGTGTGTGTGTGCGTGGATCCTTGGACTAGTCACCTCTTGTGAGGTGGATACCAAGTAAAATCCTATTGTTAGCATTGTTGTAGTTTGTTTCTTTGTATTCCGCTGCGCATCACTTTGAAGAAACGAGCAACGCCGACGATGAGCACGCGAAGAGCTATTCACCCCCCCCCTCTAGCTACTTTTCGATCCTAACAAGTGGTATCAGAGCAAGGTTGCTCTTCACCGGAATCACCGCCGGAAGGGGCAAACATAACAAGCAAAGCTAGAGGGTGAAGAAGTTGGAGCAAATTCATCAAAGTCAAAGAATTCAAGAAGCTCAACTTCAAGATGCAATTCCAAGATGGACTTGGATTTGATACAAGGGTGGCTCCACCATACACATCCACAAGCTTCGATTCTTGGAGATCAAGAATTGAAAATTTCTTGATGATGGAGATAGAGCAATGGTTTGCTCTAATGGAAGGTTTTAAGGCTCCAAGGAATTCAAAGGGCAAAGTTCTCAAAAGGAGTAAATGGAGCCAAGAACAAATCCAAAGATGTGAGGCCAATGACAAAGTGACCAAGCTTTTGATCAATCTATTGCCGAGCAACATCTTGGAGAAAATTGGAGAAGTTGAAGATGCCAAAGAGCTATGGAGAAAATTGGAAAAGGCTCATGAGATCCCCTCCACTGTACCTAACCAAGAAGAATCCAAAGAGGGTGACTCATTGGAGCAAGATCAAGAGGAGGACTCCGAAGTTGAGAGATGCTCAACTTCCGAAGAAGAGGAAATCCAAGAAGCTTCATTCTCAAGGGAGTGTAATCAAAAGAGCAAGGAAGGAGCATATTCCTTGTTTCATATACAAGAGGATGAAGAAGAAGGTGAAGCCTCCACCTCTAGGATTGAGGGGGAGCAACTCTTGGTGACATCGGATCAAGAAGAAGGAGAATCCTCCACATCCGGGTCAAGAGAAGAAGAGGATGAAGAAGCTTCCACCTCCACAAGTCAAGATAAATCAATTGGAGGGAAATCAATTTCGGATCAAGAGGAAGCCTCTACATTCATATCAAATGGAGGAGCAAGTGTCACCCCTACACAAGAAGGTATAAATAGTTCAATTAATAATAAGAATCATATTATATGTTTTGAATGTAGGGAACATGGGCACTACAAAAGCAAGTGCCCTAAATTGGCCAAGAAGAAGGGCCAAGTGGCACCTAAGGGCAAGGAGAAGCTAAAGGAAATCATCCCCGGAACAAAGAAGAGCAAGGAGCACATTGTGTGCTTCTCTTGCAATCAAAAGGGGCATTACCGGAGTCAATGCCCTAAGGGGAAGAAGATGGTCAAGGCTCAAGGAAGAAGCTCAAGTCAAGGGGAGCCTCTAAGGTAAAAAGGAAGGTAACTTTTATTGAGCCTACCCCTTTACATTATGGTAAAAAGCATGCTAGTTCTAACTTATATCATTTTAATGCTATTTACCATAAGAATAGAGAGCATGGTAAAATTAAGGAAAATAATGTAGCTTACCATGCTAAAACTACCACACCTAGGATTAGGAAGGTAGATAAAAATCTAGGCAATCACACTAAGGACCTTAGCTACAAGCCTAGAAATAAAAATGCTCATAAATTTAATGGAAAACCAAAAACTAAGGACTTAGTGATAGAAAATCAAGTCTTGAGGTCAAGGCTTGATAAAATGGAAAAGACCCTAAAAAGAATGAAAAATATCCTAAAAGGGCAAAATGAGCATAGCCTAGGTCTAGGAGCACAAAGGTCATCTAATGGCCATAGGGGTTTGGGATACAAACCAAAGGCTAAGAAGGATGTAATCTCTTACCATAGGGTTCCATATAGTTATGGAACCAACCCTAGGTCTAGAGGTCAAGTCAAGGATACAAGGGAAGATATCCCTAGAAGTATCTTTGCAACCAAAGTGACTAAGACTTCTAAGAAGTCTAAGAAAGTCACTAACAAGGTCACAAGGGAGGCTATCCCTAGAGTTGACCTAGAAAATGTGACCAAGGCTTCTAAGAAGCCCAACAAGGTCACTAGGAAGGTATCTAGGGAAGTTATCCCTACTGAGTACCTAGAGCATCCAAGGAGCACCAATAGGTGTTGGGTTCCTAGGAGCATCTTCTCTACCCCATAGATGGGTTAGAGAGTGTCAACTCCGATTAGAAGGGTAGTTAACCCAACTTTGAGGAAATTGACACTCAAGGAGCAGTTTCAAGATTTTTGTTAACCTTTGAAAATGAAATGGAATTATTATTTACTCATTGGAAGAGTAAAATGTGTCAAAATTTGAGAAGTATTAATTTTATTTTTTAAAAAAAATGGCAAAATTAAGGAAAACATAAGAAATACCAAGTTGGGATTTTGGTATTTTCTTAATAATTTAAGGCAAATCTAAGCCTTAAATTAAAGTGCTTCTCTTGTGGAACAATGAAACATGCCAACACTTGGGCAAATCTAGGGTTTAAGTTTTAGGATTAGCTAAGCCTAAGGATACTTAGATAGATAATCTAGGTATATTTTATTTATGCTAAATCTTGCCATGATTGTTTGCCCATTATATGTCATGACATCATGTTTATTTTTGCACTCATACCTTATTATGAAAATATAAAAATATCATGTCATGTCATACATACATCATGTAATTATAGGAATCTTTCTTTTGAAAGTTATTTCATTTTGATGTATGCCATAGCATAATCATGCATTAAGTTTAATTCCTTGTAATTAAGGACATATGACATTTAACAACACTTATTAACAAGTGACATCCTGGGTGGATGTCTAATATCTCTAAAATGCCTAGATAGATATGCATGATCCCTAGAATAGGGCAAAACCAAATTTTACATCTCACAAAGACCTATAAGATGACTTGTATGTGTTTTGTCCACAATAGATATAAGTGAGATGTTAGGATGATGAACAAAACTCAACATGTTGATTTAGTGCATTATTTTGAGTTTTAGGTTCATCAAAACACATAGTTATGTGTTTTCCCATCATTGGGAAAGCTACTGTACAAGTCATGTGCATTAAGCCCAAGGAATGTGATGGGATATTGGTCTTGAAAATTATTTTAAAAGACTTTTGAAAAACCTTGGTGAAGGCTATCTTTTGATAGTAATCACCATTGAATAGTTAGACACAAACTTGAAGAAAACGCTAAAGTTTTAGCAAGTTTTCAAGCTTGTGTCAATCTTTGAAGATATGATATATTTTCATAGAAAACTATTTTTCCATGATAAAGTATGCCCTAAATAATGTCTACACGAAATTTCATGATTTTTGGATTTTTGTAGAATTTTCTAGGGGTTTCTGAAGTTGGCTAAATTTGAAATTCAGCAACTATCAGAGCTCCGATCGATCCATGGATCGATTGGAGTTCCTGAATCGATCAGTGGATCGATTCCGAAGGCAATTCCCGCGAGCAGAAGCTCGCTGGATCGATCATCCGATCGATCCAGGAAGTCTGAATCGATCAGTGGATCGATTCAGAAAGGTTCAATCGATTGGAACCCAACTCCAATCGATCCAAGTTGCTGATTTTGGCTGGGAAAGCCTGATTTCAGCAGCTTTAAACCTAATTTAGTCTAGATAACCTTTCCAAACCCCTAAAAATACATGTGTATACATAAAAAGGGTGTTTTCATGTGAAAACAAGGATGGATTGGTTAAGGAAGGCTAAGTTGAAGTTTAAGTTGAGGTTTGTTTCAAGTTTTGAATATTTGAACCTCAAAACTTCTAAAATTGGGTTTCCTAAAGTTTTAGGGATTCCAAGTCATTGTTGGTGCAATGACAGGAGTTATCACCATGTCTTTAGGGGGAGGGACTCTTTAAAGACATAAAAATTATTTTTCATGAACCTTGGAAGGTGGTTGACCTTCCGTTAAGAACATGCTCAAGGTTGAGCGTTTGAACCTTAATGGGGAGTGGATATCCTCATTGTTCAAGTGGTTTCAAGTGAATAATGCTCAAGGATGAGCATTTGCTTACATTGGAGGAGAATGTAGGGTTAAGGATAATGAAGGGTATGGGACCTTCATCATCGTGTTGATCACAACTAGTGAAGTTGTGAACAACGATGAGCAACTCTTCAGGGGGAGAGTTTTCAACAAGTGAATTTGTTGATGTGTGCACAAAAATGGGGCATGGTTTGATGTGTGCCAATAGGGGGAGAATGAAAAGGAGTAAGTTAGGCTTTCAATACCTAGAGGGAGTTTGCCCTCTTAGGGGGAGAATGAAGGACTTAACTTATGTATTCATTATCTATTGGCATGAAGAAGGTTTAGGCTATGGGATTAGCCTAACTTACATGTGGTATTGTAAGTGATAGTGTTGGTATTGTCAAACATCAAAAAGGGGGAGATTGTTGGTGCAACATCCCTCAGGTCAAGGTTGACCTGGTTGACCAAGCTTGGTCTTGGTTTGGGTTTCGATGTTTGACAATGCAAGGTTGAATGAAGAAGAGTCAAGTAGGTCAAGGATGACCAGATACTTGACTGGGAAGTCCTAGTGAGTGAAGCTAGGCAGGAGGGAAATCCTGGTGAGTGAAGCCAGGTGAAAGACCTAGTGAGTGAAGCTAGGCAATTGGGAAATCCTGGTGAGTGAAGCCAGGTGAAAGACCTAGTGAGTGAAGCTAGGCAATTGGGAAGTCCTAGTGAGTGAAGCTAGGCAGAAGGAAAATCCTGGTGAGTGAAGCCAGGTGAAAGTCCTGGTGAGTGAAGCTAGGCAATTGGGAAGTCCTAGTGAGTGAAGCTAGGCAGAAGGAAAATCCTGGTGAGTGAAGCCAGGTGAAAGACCTAGTGAATGAAGCTAGGCAATTGGGAAAGTCCTGGTGAGTGAAGCCAGGCAAGAGAAATCCAGATGGGTCAAGGTTGACCAGACATCTGGTGAAAGTCCAAGTAGGTCAAAGGAGTGACCGGATACTTGGCACAAAGAGAAAAGTCCAAGTGGGTCAAAGGGATTGACCGGACACTTGGTGGGAAGTCCAAGTAGGTCAAAGGAGTGACCGGATACTTGGCACAAAGAGAAAAGTCCAAGTGGGTCAAAGGGATTGACCGGACACTTGGTGGGAAGTCCTAGCAGGTCAAAGGAGTGACCAGATGCTACGCATGATGTACCAATAGGTCAAGGTTGACCGGATGTTGGTTTGAGAGGCTAAGGACTTGGTTTTGGGCAAAAACCAAGAGCTGGATCGATCAGTGGATCGATCCAGGAGCTGGATCGATCAATGGATCGATCCAGGCCTTTCCCAGCGAACAGAGAGCCTCTGGATCGATCCAGAGGTCTCAATTGATCAGCCGATCGATTGGGACGCTGCTGGTTCGCGCGATAAGCGCTAGATGATCCGTGGATCAATCCAGGCGTTTTCTCCAGAGCACAGAGGCGCTCTGGATCGATCCGTGGATCGATCCAAAGCCTCCCCGATCGATTGGGAGTTTTCGAATCGATCGGGATCCGACCGTTGCGTCGTATTTGAGCTGCAGGCGTGCGATGGCTGCGTTATCTCTTCACTGATTCATTCTAGATTCATCACAGCTCCTCCCCAGCACTCTCTAAGCTCCTCACCTCCTCACCGCCAGTTCTTGAAGGTTCTTGGAGGTTCATCCAAGTCAAGAGGCGAGTTGCAACGAGAAGAAGAAGAAGCTAGGGTTTTTACTGCATCTCTTGTAAGCTTTTGCTTATTCTTTACTACCCTTTCTTCTACTTGTATTGAGAGTCTTGTAGGGCTTCTCCGCCTTCGGTAGTTATCGAAAAGGAGTATTTATTAGTGGAGGTGTGTGTGTGTGCGTGGATCCTTGGACTAGTCACCTCTTGTGAGGTGGATACCAAGTAAAATCCTATTGTTAGTATTGTTGTAGTTTGTTTCTTTGTATTCCGCTGCACATCACTTTGAAGAAACGAGCAACGCCAACGACGAGCACGCGAAGAGCTATTCACCCCCCTCTAGCTACTTTTCGGTCCTAACAATTTTTACTGCTGATTTTATTTCTGAGTTGAAATCCGAGGAGGGTATAATTTATTTTTGATTTCAGAAGCAATTCACCCCCCTCTTGCCGGCCTCCGCTGCACCTACAGAAACAAAGCATACTGGAATGCTAAACATGTAAAGCAAATCAAAACAAACATGCTAGCATAAAAGAAAACTAAACTTGCTGGATTTTAAACTTATGTGAAGCTTGTTTTACTTGTTTAAAAACTTATACTTTAATACTTCAAAATAGTAATCAACTTCTTTTGGGCCCGACAACTGTACTTGCTATGCACGCATCCCTAACTAGACCCGAGGTAGCTAGTCCCGAATCTATTAGGGTTTACTAGGTTATCTAAACCTAGGGACGACTATGGGAGTCCAACCCAAGGACAACTGAGAGTCCAGCATACTAGGTTATCTAAACCTAGGGACGACTATGGGAGCCCAACCCAAGGACAATTGAGAGTCCAGCACAGTGCCACTGATAAAAATAAAATACTGATTTATAAGCTAATTTATCTTATCTTGCTCTTGCTAGGTTATCTGAACCTAGAAGTAGGTTATCTGAACCTAGGGGTGACTATGGGAGCCCACCCATTGGACCGTAGTCCCATATAAACTTAAGCATGCTATTTATAAGAATTGTAGAATGAAATGCTAATTATAAGGACTGCTTTTTATGTCCAATCACAAAGCATAAGCATTTTGCAGTAGCTTCCAAAAACCAACCTACATGCTTTACTACACTCTTTCTTGTTCCTTTGAATCCAAAACCATTTCAAGGAGAATATAAAATCATCGAAACCAACAGAATCTCACAAATATTCAAAGGAATATACTTGAAAACTCTTAATCTACACTAGAAATTTCGACCCATCATCCACTAAATCTGACTTTTGCATGAAGCAAAACAATCTTCCGAAATACGAGCTCCAGCACTAAATCGAATACTCATACAGGGAGCAAGCCATGTCTTCGAAGTTAAACACCAGTAACCAGATCGAATAACCCCCTTACAAGAAACACAAATTTCAAACTGTATTAAGAATTTCATAGAACAAGAACTCATCAAAATTCAATCTAGAAGCTAGCACACATGGTAGAGAACTAGATTAAAGTCCAACACCTATAGCATAAATCCGTAAGCACCACCCATTCTGATACTATCAAAGCTATCTCATCCAAAATCAAGAAAAGTATGAACAGGACATCAATATCATTGTTTCATTGACCCAACTTCCCAAACAACCTAACAACATGGAATTATCTTATACTAAAAAGAACCAAAAACGATAATCCTTCTTCATGTTCAATGCTACAAAGATTTGCTACTAAGAACTTATAAACATAGCTGTTCTTCATATTCTGTTAACAAAGCATACTATTCTGCCGTAAGCTAAAAAAACAAACCTACCTTCCCAGCAAACCCCAAACAATCTGAATTGAATTCACAGCAGTTAGCCTCAAGAACATACTTCTTACAGTATGCTTCGGAAGAACATCAAGAAGGAAACAAAATCCGAAACCTCAATCTACGGCAGAAACTTCAAAGCTCTGTTCCTTACAACTTACTTCGGAAAACAATAAACTAACAGGAAAACTACTCCATAGCTACTCTTACCGTAGGTGAGGAGCAACTTACCTTAGGTTTTCTTGGACTTACAGCCGAGAAGGAGGTTCTAGGGTTCGGAGGAGCTTGAGCTTCCCGGCCTCTACCTCATCCCTACGAGCTCTCCTCAACGTGAGGATCAAAATCACCAAGGTTTGCCGGAAGGAAGCCTTCGCCGGCCGCCTGAGGGAGGAAACCCTAGTTCCACTTCGTCTTCGCCCGAGAGAGGAGAAATCGCGGCGTCGGGAATGAGAGAGGAGAGGAAGAGAGGGATTAGGGTTCGGGCAAAAAAACCCAATATCAACTTATCCCTCTTATAACCTAGCATTTCTGTTATGGTTTAAGACCTAGTCATTATAAATTTGTTTACAAAACGCTTGCGGAACAGTTGGCTGCGTTTCCGCCGAAACCCTTGGTCGCGGGTTCGAATCCTCAGCCGAGCCTTTTTATTCCCCTTTTTTTTCTAAATGTTCCTAACTACTGCTTAATTATATTTCCTTTCCTATTTAATCAGTAACGACCGCTTGCACACTTGGTCAATCGGATTTAATTAAACTTTGGTTCGGCCGGAGGTCTCGGGTTCGAATTTCGGCTTAGACATTTTTTTGTCAAAACTTCTTTCGTCTAGTAAAAATACCAAACGACCTCCAAAAATTACATAAAAATACTCTAAAAATCTCTAGAATATTTCTATAGTATTTTTAAATATTTTTAAATTACTTTTAGGACTCTAATTGAGGAAATTTAGGTTGTTACAATTCCCCATGCCTTATAAAAAGTTCGTCCTCGAACTTAGACTAATTCTGGCCAGTGGGTACTGTTGAAGTGTATACTTAAAAGTTTAGCTTTTGTACACATTTATTTTGAAATAAAGAATCATATTGGTCAAATGTTTACATTTATTTGTTAAATGTAATTGTTCAATTAATTTATATAGTAGATAACATGGAGTGTGGAGTCACACTTAGAAGATCATGTTGTCGGTTCTCTATAAATTATAAATAGTTGCTCACGACTAAGATGAAAAGGAACAAATCAGAATAGACGTAGTGTAATTAAGTATTAGTTTATCTTGACTAATAAATTACACTGATACACTTTAAGTGTATTGAGTAGGATCATTTAGGTAAGTTCTTTTTGTACTGACTTAGTAAAAGAACAAGACCTTAGTTACTATGGAAGTGTGTGCTCTTAATTCTAATATAATAACAAGCATGTATATTTAATATTTATTTCTTTAACTTATCAAAGGGTGAGGTTTAGCTCGATAAATCAATATGCCCGATAAGTTGGGAAATGATATTACTTATAGTATGTGTTGTTGATTATAGAAGGAATCTGTGTCCTAGTTATCTAGGTTGAGAATGTCCCCAAGAGGAGCTCATAAGGATTGCCATGTTAAACCCTGCAGGTGGACCTAGTCCAACATGACAATAAAGTTGAGTGGTACTACTCTTGGAGCTAGATATTAATTAAATAAGTTGTCAGTAACTCACTTAATTAGTGGACATTCGTAATCTTAAACATAGGGAGACTAACACACTCATGATAAGAAGGAGCCCATAATGTAATTTGGGATTAGTGCGGTAGTGCGGTAATAACTCTCTAGTGGAATGAGTTATTATCGATGAACTTGAGTTGTGTGTTCAGGGCGAGCACGGGATACTCAAGCTCATCGGAAGGCCAAAACCAATTTCTCCTCTAGGTCCCTGTTGTAGCCTTAATAAAGTCTCAAGTTCATCCAAAGAAAAGCATATCTTGGTGTCCAAGAAGGGGCCGGTTCATTGCTTGGTGACCAAGCAATGGCCGACCGCAATATTTAAATTAGGAAGGTTGTTTTTGAATTTTTAAATTTCCTCAGATATTTACAATTTGTAAAAAGAGAGATTTTTAAAATTTATAAAATTTTCCTAATTTAAATTAGGCCACAAGGTTTTAAAAGAGAGTTGTAAAATTTATAAAACTTTCTTTTAAAAAAGAAATATTATTAGAGATATTTTAAATTTTAAAACTTGGTTTTAAATTTTAAAACTTTCCTTTTAATATCCACATTAGAAAAAAAAAGAGTTTGTAAAATTTTATTAGAAGTTTTCTTCTTTTAAATTTTATAAAAATTTTTTCTTTCTTTCCCTTTTAATAAGTGGCCGGCCACCTTGCTTGGTGCCCAAGCAAGGGGCCGGTCAAATAATTAAACATCAACAAATAGTTGTTTAATTAATAAATTAATCAAGGGTTGATTAATTAAAAGGAAAGAAAAAGAAAAAATTAAAAGAAAATAGGAATGAGTCTAATTTTTTTATAAAACTCTTTCCATAATTTTCCGTTGGGAAACTAATATAAAAATGGGGGAAGGGGAGGCCTTGAAAAATATAACAATTGATATTGTGTTATTGGAGATCATCAAGTGGTCGGCCCCTCTCCCTCTCTTCCCTTTGCTCTCTTTTGTTTCTTTGTGGTGGTGGTGGCCGAATTCTAGAGAAGGAGGAGAAGCTTTCCGGGTGGTGTTCGTCTTGGAGGATCGTCGCCCACACGACGTCTAAGAGAAGGCGAGGGATACGGCAGAAGATCTCGAGGTTTTTAGCATACAAGGAAGAGGTATAACTAGTATTTAATTTCCGCATCATACTAGTTAATTTTTCTTTGTATAAATACCAAATACAAGAGGCATTCGATTCTTGTTTTTCAAATTTAATTTCGATGTTGTGTTCTTTTTCTTTTTTCCTTGTGATTTGATTGTTCCTTTTGGTTAACCTAGAGTTATATAAGGAAATTAAATATTAACTTTCCTTAAAAGACTTTATCTAGTCGGTGGTGGTTGCTCCCATATCCAAGAAGGCCAAGTGCCTCGCCATGCAGCACTGGAAGTCAATTTTGAAAACTAATATTTAATTGAATTTATAACCTAGGTGATTTGGATCAAACGTGTCAAGTTCCGCAGGAGATCCAAAACTAAACCTAAAAGAACATATAAGTTAAACTTGGAATCAAACGTGTTAAGTTCCGCAGGAGATACAAGTTTAACTTAAAAGAACACATGGTAGCTAGGAAAGGTTCAGATCACGTACAAAATTTTTGTACAGTGGAGCCATTGGGTTTTTCGAGTAGCAACCAACAGGTACTCGTTAAGTTTGGCCAAAAGAAATTGACACAAAAGAGTGGGTAGCCCCCAGTATCAAATAAGACGGTAGCTTAATACTAAAGGATGGCTATTTGACCTGTGACTACTGTGGAGCACCGGCCGCTTCTTCCTTAGTGAGAGAAAATACTCTGGCATTGGTTGAAACGGGTGGGGCCTCCAACCTTCCTTGACTGAGCTGAGGCCCTTCCAGAGTTGCAGGCATATAATGTAACTGAGGCTTGCCTCCACATTGTATTGGCTGTAGTTGAGGTGCTTTGAGCTTGTTAGGGCATTCTTTAACCATGTGTCCTTCCTGACCACATGATAACATCCAGTCATACCCAAAAGACAGGCTCCTGGATGTATTCTCCCACATTTAGGACAGGGAGGGAACTTGGCATGCTTGTCTGTAAAACCACCCTTTTGACCTCCTCCTGTATTCCATCGTTTCCTCTTGTTATCTTTGTCCTTCCAGTGCTGCTTATTTGCCCGAGGTTTCTGACTCCCTGCTGTCTTGAACCAAGCCTGAGCATCCCAGGGTTCAGTCGTGCCTGAGAAACTTTCTGGCTTCAGCTTCAGCCATTGTATCAGGTATGCTTCTTATTTTCTAGGTGCTGTGGCGACTTCCAGGGCGGCTGGTGGAACCTCAGTCACCACTGGAGTCTCCACATTGATAGTTGGAGGAGTGGGAGGGACTGGCTGCCGATTCGCCATCAGATTGACGATCACCTGTTGCTGCTTTGCCACTTGTCTCTGAAGTTGAGCAACAACTTCAGAGATATTAGGCTCAGTTGTTCTAGGCTCTTCGTTCTCCTGAGTCCGGTTCTCAATACGAACGGTACGGGAACGTCTTCTTCTTACCATCTAATTATGTAGAGAGAGAAAAACTGAAATCGTATCCATTCTTCCTAGACGTACATATGAAAGCACAGGAAAAACAAAACAAGAACTTTTTATCTTACTTAAACACATAAGCAAGTATCTTTAAGAATTTCTCTATACTACAAATAATAAGGAAAAGCATAAAAGAAGGTATAAATACATTCTTACTTGAAAACGACAAGGTTGGTGCTGATGTGTGATGCTGGAGAATAGGAACTGCTCTGATACCAACTGTAACGACGACCCTTCTCCCTACTATACTACTCTCTAAGGATGACCGTTACTTAACTACTAACTCTACTTAACCGGTAAGATCGAAACCACGAGGAGTCTCTACCAAAAAATTTCGGCAGCATCTCCCCTGTATCGGTGACCATAAACTGAGGTACATATATAGTATACATCAACCACAGGCGGCTGGAACATACATCAAACACCCACACAATTAAATAAGTGTCAAACACCAAAAATACATACCTACTAAACTGAGTTCATCTTAGCATGTAATCTAAAACAAAATAATCTCAAATGACATGGATCTTAAAATACAATTTCAATTGTTTCTTAATCACTAAAATACAGAAACTTAAAAAAAAAAAAAAACCCCAAGTCTCTCCCATAGTCCTGGCATCACACACCATCCGCGCCACCTTGTCGCCTTCCTTTGCTATATCTTTTCCTTTCTTTTATCTGCAGTAAAAGGAAATGCAAACTATAAGCAAAATTACTTAGTAAGCGCTATCTAACTCACAAAACTCGAATATGCATGTAACTGGAAGAAGTCTAAAACTGAATGCTCAGAAAGAAATACTACTCATACTCATCTAACAGCAAAGGAAACAAAGCATACTAGAATGCTAAACATGTAAAGCAAATCTAAACAAACATGCTAGCATAAAAGAAAACTAAACTTGCTGGATTTTAAACTTATGTGAAGCTTGTTTTACTTGTTTAAAAACTTATACTTTAATACTTCAAAATAGTAATCAACTTCTCTTGGGCCCGACAACTGTACTTGCTATGCGCACATCCCTAACTAGACCCGAGGTAGCTAGTCCCGAATCTAGTAGAGTTTACTAGGTCATCTAAACCTAGGGACGACTATGAGAGCCCAACCCAAGGACAACTGAGAGTCCAGCATACTAGGTTATCTAAACCTAGGGATGACTATGGGAGCCCAACCCAAGGACAACTGAGAGTCCAGCACAGTGCCATTGATAAAAGTAAAATACTGATTTATAAGCTAATTTATCTTATCTTGCTCTTACTAGGTTATCTGAACCTAGAACTAGGTTATCTGAACCTAGGGGCGACTATGAGAGCCCACCCATTGGACCGTAGTCCCATATAAACTTAAGCATGCTATTTATAAGAATTGTAGAATGAAATGCTAATTATAAGGATTGCTTTTTATGTCCAATCACAAAGCATAAGCATTTTGCAGTAGCTACCAAAAACCAACCTACATGCTTTAGAAGAAAACTACACTCTTTCTTGTTCCTTTGAATCCAAAACCATTTCGAGGAGAATATAAAATCATCGAAACCAACAGAATCTCACAAATATTCAAAGGAATATACTTGAAACCTCTTAATCTATACTAGAAATTTCGACCCATCATCCACTAAATCTAACTTCTGCATGAAGCAAAACAATCTTCCGAAATACGAGCTCCAGCACTAAATCGAATACTCATACAGGGAGCAAGCCAAGTCTTCGGAGTTAAACACCAGTAACTAGATCGAATAACCCCCTTACAAGAAACACAAATTTCAAACCGTATTAAGAATTTCATAGAACAAGAACTCATCAAAATTCAATCTAGAAGCTAGCACATATGGTAGAGAACTAGATTAAAATCCAACACCTATAGCATAAATCCGTAAGCACCACCCATTCTGATACTATCAAAGCTATCTCATCCAAAATCAAGAAAAATATGAACAGGACATCAATATCATTGTTTCATTGACCCAACTTCCCAAGCAACCTAACAACATGGAATTATCTTATACTAAAAAGAACCAAAAACGATAATCCTTCTTCATGTTCAATGCTACAAAGATTTGCTATTAAGAACTTATAAACATAGTTGTTCTTCATGTTCTATTAACAAAGCATACTATTCTGCCGTAAGCTACAAAAACAAACCTACCTTCGCAGCAAACCCCAAACAATCTGAATTGAATTCACAACAGTTAGCCTCAAGAACATACTTCTTACAGTATGCTTCGGAAGAACATCAAGAAGGAAACAAAATCCGAAACCTCAATCTACGGCAGAAACTTCAAAGCTCTGTTCCTTACAACTTACTTCGGAAAACAATAAACTAACAGGAAAACTACTCCATAGCTACTCTTACCGCAGGTGAGGAGCAACTTACCTTAGGTTTTCTTGGACTTACAGCCGAGAAGGAGGTTCTAGGGTTCGGAGGAGCTTGAGCTTCCCGGCCTCTACCTCGTCCCTACGAGCTCTCCTCAACGTGAGGATCGAAATCACCAAGGTTTGCCGGAAGGAAGCCTTCGCCGGCTGCCTGAGGGAGGAAACCCTAGTTCCGCTTCGTCTTCGCCCGAGAGAGGAGAAATCGCGGCGTCGGGAATGAGAGAGGAGAGGAAGAGAGGGATTAGGGTTCGGGCAAAAAAACCCAATATCAATTTATCCCTCTTATAACCTAGCATTTCTGTTATGGTTTAAGACCTAGTCATTATAAATTTGTTTACAAAACGCTTGCGGAACAGTTGGCTGCGTTTCCGCCGAAACCCTTGGTCGCGGGTTCGAATCCTCAGCCGAGCCTTTTTATTCCCCTTTTTTTTCTAAATGTTCCTAACTACTGCTTAATTATATTTCCTTTCCTATTTAATCAGTAACGACCGCTTGCACACTTGGTCAACCGGATTCGCTTAAAGCTTGGTTCGGCCGGAGGTCTCGAGTTCGAATCTCGCCATAGATATTTTTTTGTCAAAACTTCTTTCGTCTAGTAAAAATACCAAACGACCTCCAAAAATTTTATAAAAATACTTTAAAAATTTCTAAAAATCCATAGAATATTTCTATAGTATTTTTAAATATTTTAAATTACTTTTAGGACTTTAATTGAGGAAATTTAGGTTGTTACATAATTGATTGGCTTACAACCAATCGATTGTCATGTCAGTTTGACTGTTCAAAACCTACATAACAGTTCGTTTTTTCCTAACTAATCGATTTGTGAGTCATATCAATCAATTCAACAACTTTTAATCGATTGCTCAATCGATTCAGAAGTTTACAGTTCTTGCGAGAATCTCTCAATTGATTTCTTAACCGATTCTAGCACCTACTGTGATGTCACGAATAGGCTCCAATCAATTACCCTAATCAATTGGCGAAACCTGAATCGATTGTCCCAATTGATTCCAAACTCTTTTGTTCTTACACAAAAATTGTTGTATCCAAAGGATGTCCACATATCTCCACAATGAAATGATATTGTCTACTTTGGGCCTATACTCTCATGACTTTGCTCTTGGACTCTCCTCAAAAGACCTCATGCCAATGAAAATATCCTACATCCTTTTAAACTCATGATCTTTACTAAATCTTTTCAATGTGAGATTTTAATTGAACCCTAACAATCCTCCCCTCAAACGAAAGACCATAATTACTCTCATGGTCCGGGCCTCCGCATGAGCATCCGGTCACCCTGACCTGCTCTGGGCCTCCCCGCAAGCATCCGCACCCGGTCACCTTGACCTACTCCGGGCCTCCCCGTGAGCATTCGGTCACCTTGACCTGCTTCGGGCCTCCCTGCAAGCATCCGATCACCTTGACCTACTCCAGACCTCCCCGCAAGCTTCCAGTCATCCTGACCTGCTCTAGGTCTCCCCGCAAGTATCTGGTCACCCTAACCTGCTTCGGGGCCTTTCCCATAAGCATCTGGTCATCCTGACCTGCTCTAGGCATCCCTGCGAGCATCCGGTCAACCTGACTTACCCTGGGCCAACCCTTAACTTCGTTCAAGGTCACCCCACATTGCATCTGGTCTGGACCATGACTTTGATACCATTTGTTGGGACTGAAAAGATGTCCACATATCTCCACAATGACATGATATTGTCCACTTTAGGTCTAAGCCCTCATGACTTTGCTCTTGAGCTCACCCCAAAAGGCCTCATGCCAATGAAAATATCTTACATCCTTTTAAACCCATGATCTTTACCAAATCTTTCTAATGTGGGACTTTGATTGAACCCCAATAAAAACACTCTTAATCAATTAACATAAGGCATAATTGATTAGCCAATCTATTTAGAGACTTACTGTGTGATCCTGTCCGAGCGCTGAGTTGATGGACACTGGGGACGTGGTGCTCTCCGCTGTCTTCGACTGGTGATGTAGATCTCCGACGAACCTGCAAAGAAGCCGAACTGGGAGGGGTTTCCCGGCGATGACCCTCCGATGCTCAAGTCAGGCAGCGAAGAAGAAGAAGAACAAGGCTACGCTACTGTGGCTACAGTGATCAAGATTGCATACCTCCGTCGAAGTCTGGGGGTCCTTATATAGGACCCCGGGGAGGCGTGGGCACGCTTCCCCAAACATACCTCGGTAGGGTTGTGTCAGAAAAGCATGCTTGACGCCATTCCGCAATCGTCCGAGCATATCCTGGATGTGACGGTGGAAACTTCCGCCGTACGATATCCTGTCCACTCCGGCCGCCGACCGTGCTGTTTGTCGGCGGCAGGTGTCTCGAGGATGAAGCTACCAGCTGTCCTTTTTGTCTCCTAGCACTTTCACCTGCTCCCGGGCCGAGCGGACCAGCCGCTCGGTGCTCATGGTCTCCGGGAATGCGCCTACCTTAGCCCGGGCGGTGGAGCCCTGCTCATGTGCTCGGATGGAATTGCGCCTTATTGTCATGCGGCTCGTCCGAGCGTTTCGCTCGGCCCATAGACTCTACTTGAGCATCGGAAACGCAACCCCTGGTCGGGTTGTCTTTCGTCCGATCCGGGAGACCCCTGTTTGGCTGACCGGTCGGTCTGCTACTCCGCTCGACACGACCTTGGGGTTGATCTTCTTGACCATTGACCTCCACGCGTCGTTGACCTCCCGTCAATGAGGGTCCGCCGTCCTTACCACCGGATCACTGTGCTTCGCGAAAACCTTCCAATCAATTAGGTAATCAACCTAATAAATTAGAGTAGATCTCTACCTAATCGATTGACCTTGGGATAATTAATTAAGCTAATCGATTGTCCAACCATGAACTCTGAACTCGAGTTTAGGTTCCTTTGCCTAACCCTAAAGTCATCAGTGACTCGTTGGAACTTCTTGTTGTCTAACATTCGGTCAACCTTGACCCGCCAGGATTTCTTCACCAAGTGTTTGATCAACCATTGACTCACTTTAACTTTTGATCTTATGTTAAATTCTCATTGGACTTTTGATCACCAAGTGTCACATCAACTTTTGACTCACTTGAACTTTTTATCTCATGTCAACTTCCTATCGAGGAGGAGCCTGAGGACGAGGAGCCAACTGTAAAGCATGTTGACGTACTCGTTGATATAATCCCTCCAGCTCCTGTAGTCTCTCTATAGTTGGACGATTGATACTCCAGCCTTAGACAGGAGATGCAGGAAGGATTTTAGCATCTACATAAGCAAATGAATGAGCAATTTGATAGCCTAGTAAAAAGTCAGCCGGAGATGTTTGACTTTATGCGAGCTGCACATGAGTCAGTAGCCTACTCCATCATAGATCTTAATTTATCTGACTTTTATTTTGCTATATTCTGAATTTGGATTACTAGGTACCTTTATTTCACTCTATGCTATTCAATTATCTTGTAGTTTGACTTGATCATGTTTTACTTATGTTGGTTATGCATGTTCAGTTTATCTTTTGTATGCCTTGTCTTCAAAAGTTACCTTATTACACTCTTTTGTCAGTTTTTTTCCTTTTCTATAATTATGTAAAAGATGAAATTTATCATTCTTACGGTCCATACTATTGGGAGGGAGTAAATTAAGAAATTGAAGTTAGTCATCATAAGTTTTTTTCTTTTTGATATATGTCAAGGGAGAGAGAGGTTAAAGTGAACTTCGATAAACTTAAGCTAATGATATACAAGTTAAACTCTTAAGCACAAACTAATAACTTTTTATTTTTGCTTAAGAGCAATATATCAATTTACTTTCAAGGTTAAGTACTTTAGATATATTTTATTCAAACCATGTTAAATTAGGTTGTGAAAGTATTTTTATCTAACTTTCAACTATGTTGCCAAATATAAAAAGGGAAGATTGTTAGTGCAATTAGCACTAATAATCTAACATATATTTTGATGTATGATAAAAGGTTTAAAATTAGACATTATGTATTTAATGGGTAAACTAAGTGTAGGTCCCTAAACATGGAAAACTCTATGGGTTAGGAAGATCAGACATTAGACATCAGAAAGACCTAGTGGGTCAGAACGACAAAACGCCAGGCAAGGAGTCTTGGTGGATCATAATAACCAAATATCAGGTAAAGACCAGATGAGCTGATATGGTAGTACACTTGATGAGTTTACTGGACTAGACATCAAGTAAGAAAAGTCCTGGTAGAATGATCAGATACTAAACAAAAGATAAAGTCTAAATAGATTTAAAGGACCAAATCATAGGCGTTAATCCGATTGAAGAAACCAACAAAGTTTTATATGTCAAGATCAGATAGTCCTAATTGTCATATTAATGTATGCATATTTACCTGATTTTAAATATGTTTTACATAATTATTATTATTATATCATGCTAACTTTATTTTGTAGGAAAACAAAGTTCAAGTAATTAAAAAGAGATCCGATCAAATTCGAATTAAGCAGAAAATGAAAATGTTGATTCAGTCGACCGATAGATGATTCAGTCAACCAAATATAGTTTAGTAACTATAGATCAAATAAGATCGAATCACACAACAAAGAAAGTTAAAGAGTTTGGTCGACCAATCAAGGTGTTAGTCGATCGAACGCTTTTGGCAAGAGTGGATCGAATTGTGATGAAGAAGGAAATTTGAAAGTTTCGTCGACTATCGATAAATGAAGATTTCATGAAAGATACGATCTGGGCAAATGTTGAACATGGATGTGAAATTGGGCATATTATAGAGTTCGGTCAATCGAAAAGAGGTTCGATCGATCGAATAAAAAACTTATAAAAGAGCCTCAGGTCAGAGCCTGTTGTTGGTGCGGGTAGCACTAACGGTATAACCTAGGTTTTGATGAATGACAAATAGGTTAAGTTAGTTTTGTTGTTGTCTGACACTTTGATCGAGTGTGCAGGAGAAGTCCAAACAGGTCGACGGGCTGACCGGATGTCTGGCACGAAGTTCAGCTAGGTCGACGAGCTGACCGGATAGCTGGCGAGAAGTCCAAGCGGGTCGACGGGCTGACCGAACACTTGGCAAGAAGTCCAGCTAGGTCGACGGGCTGACCGGATAGCTGGCGAGAAGTCCAGACGGGTCGAAGGGCTGACCGGACGTCTGGCAGGTAAGTAAGGTAAGTCACTGGAGGGGAGTGACTGCGAGGACGCGTTCCCGGGAAGGGAACATTAGGCGTCGATCCGGCTTAGATCCATTTCGGAAATCTAAGTCGAGATCGTGACTAGATTCCGGTCTCGGAAAGACGGAATCTAAGTCATACTTTTTCTGTTAAATTCATACTTTATAAATTGTGCTAACAATCTGTGTTGCAGGGTATATCTTGCCTCGGACTAACCTTGTTTTGCAGGAGAAGGAATCTCTGGAAAAAGGTGGTCCGGGCGCCCGGAGGCAACTTTTATCCTCTGCGTCGCCTCACCACGTGGAGCATCCTGACTGGACTTACCACGTCACACCAGGGCGCCCGGAAGGGATCCAGGCGCCCGGAGCAGCATATAAAAGAAGCCCCAGGGGTGGAGCTTCAAACAGAACTGAGAACTCTTCGACTGCTTGTTCTGCTGCTCTACACTCCCATTGTTGGTTGCTACTCGGAAAACCTAGAGGTTCCACTGTACAAAAATTTTGTACAAAGGTCTGAACCTTTTCCTAGCTACCATGTGTTCTTTTAAATTAAATTTTGGATCGCCTGCAGAACTTAACACGTTTGATCCAAAACTTAATCTATTCGTTCTTTTAGGTTTTGACTTGGGTCTCCTGCGGAACTTAACACGTTCGACCCAAATCACCTTAAGTTATTAATTCCATTAAATATTAATTTCCATAATTGGTTCCCAGTATTGACGTGGCGAGGCACACGACCTTCTTGGATATGGGAGCAACCACCACCGACTAGACAAAACCTTTTATGGAAAGATAATATTTAATTTCCTAAAATAACTTTAGGTTAGCCGAAAAGAATAATCAAATCACAAGGGAAAGAAAAACAAAAGAACACTATATCGAAAACAAATTCGAAACTCTAGAATCGTATGCCTCTTGTATTTAGTATTATTTCCAAAAATAACTAGTATGATGCGGAAACAAAAATTACTAGTTATACCTTTTAGAAAGACCTCTTGATCTTCTACCGTATTCCTCTTCTAACCTCGGACGTTGTGTGGGCAACGATCTTCCGAGATGAGAACCACCAAGCACCTTCTTCTTCCTTACAAGTTTCGGCCATCAAAACTTCTCCTAGGATAAAGAGGTTCGGCCACCACCACCATGCTCCAAGGGATGCTAGAAAAGAGGCTTCTCCTTCTTCTCCTTCTTAGATCCGGCCACCAAAGCTATCTCCACCATGAGAAGGTTTCGGCCACACAAAGGAGAGGAGAGGAAAGAAAGGGCTGGCCACACCCAAGGAGAAAAGAGAGGAAAAATAGAATAGAGTCGTTAGCCTTGAAGCCTCCTCTACCCCCTCTTTTATAATCCTTGGTCTTGGCAAATAAGGAAAATTTAATAAAAACTTTCTTAATTCTTTTTCCATTGAAAAGGAAAATTTATTTAATTAAAATAATTTTCTCTTTTCAGCCGGCCACTCTTCTCCCCAAAACAAGGAGAGTTTTAATTAAAACAAAAATTAAAACTTCCTAATTTGTTTCTAGAAATTTATAAAAATTTCTCCAATAATTTTAATCCCTTCATGATTGGTTAATAAAAAGAAATTTTATAAATTAAAATCTTTCTTTTAAACATGTGGATAATTTCCAAAAAGGAAAGTTATCTCTAAAAATTAAAATCTCCTTTCAATCTACAAATAAGGAAAGATATTAAATCTTTTCTTAATCTTTTGTAGAAACTAATAAAAGAGAATTTTTAATTTTTAAACTTTATTTTAAATCATGAATATAATTAAAAGGAAAGTTTTTACCAAAATTAAAATCAACCTTTTAATCTACAAATAAGGAAAGAGATTTTAACTCTTCTCTTAATCTTTTGTAGAATCTTATAAAAGGAAGGATTTAAATTTTTAAACTCTCTTTTAAATTATATTATCCACATAAGAAAAATTTTAAAATTAAAATTCATTTTTATTTTAATAGGGACGGCCACATGAATTCACCCATGAACATACCCATGGCCGGCCCTAGCTTGGTCTCCAAGCTAGCTTGGCCGGCCCCTATAGGATGGGTAAGAAGGTGGGTATAGGTGGGTATAGTACTCTATAATTAAGAGGCTACGATAGGGACCGAGAGGAGGAATTGGTTTTGGTCTCCCGATAAAATTAAGCATCCCGTGCTCGCCCCGAACACACAACTTAATTTTATCAATAATAATTCATTCCACTAGAGAACTATTATTGAACATCGCACCAATCCCAAATTACATTTTGGGCTCCTTCTTATCATGAGTGTGTTAGTCTCCCTGTGTTTAAGATAACAAATGTCCACTAATTAAGTAAGTTACTGACAACTCACTTAATTAATATCTAGCTCCAAGAGTAGTACCACTCAACTGCATCGTCATGTCGGACTAAGTCCACCTGCAGGGTTTAACATGACAATCCTTATGAGCTCCTCTTGGGGACATTCTCAACCTAGATCACTAGGACACAGTTTCCTTCTATAATCAACAATACACACTATAAGTGATATCATTTCCCAACTTATCGGGCTTATTGATTTATTGAACTAAATCTCACCCATTGATAAATTAAAGAAATAAATATCAAATATATGTGCTTGTTATTATAATAGGATTAAGAGCACACACTTCCATAATAACTGAGGTCTTTGTTCCTTTATAAAGTCAGTATAAAAGGAACGACCTCAAATGGTCCTACTCAATACACTCTAAGTATACTAGTGTAATTATATAGTTAAGATAAACTAATACCTAATTACACTACGACCTTCCAATGGTTTGTTCCTTTCCATCTTGGTCGTAAGCTACTGTTTATAATTTATAAGGAACCGATAACATGATCTTCTGTATGTGACACCACACACCATGTTATCTGCAATATAAATTAATTGAGCAACTACATTTATCATAAATGTAGACATTTGACCATTGTGATTCTTATTTCTAGATAAATATTTATACCAAAAGCTAGACTTTTAGTATACACTCTAACACCCATGACGCTCACAAAGCTCCGACAAAGTGCTCCTTCTTCTTTGGTTAATTTCCTTGTCGGTATTACTTTGTTTCATTAGCATTTCTTGTACTCCTTTTGTAATCATATTCGAATTGCTAGTGATTGCCCAACGAAAGTGGTCAAGGACCACGGGCCTTCGAGTAGGAGTCGTCACAGGCTCCGAACGAAGTAAAATCAACTGTGTTCATTTACTTTTCCGCTGCGTACTTATACACTCAAGTTTTCGAATCGATATTCACCCCCCTCTATCGAACGATCACGGTCCTACAAGTGGTATCAGAGCAGGTACCGCTCTGATTTGGTGCAACCACCAATCAGACAGGGGGTGAAAAATTAATTCTTTTTTCGGTTTTCAGTTTTATGAATTTTTTTTTCCGTTGCAATTAAATCTAAATTGGTGCAACACCAATTTAGATACTTCCATAATTTTTTTTCTTCCGCACTACTAATCCAAGACCAAGTCTTGGGATTTTTGTTTTTCTTTTCTTTCTTCTGTGCGCAGGACTAAAATGTCTCAGACAGAAGGATTCAGCACAGTACGACCTCCACTCTTCAACGGGGACGATTTTCCGTACTGGAAGAAGCGCATGGAGGTCTACCTCAAAACAGACTTCGACCAGTGGATGAGCGTTACGAGACCCTATAAAATTCCAGCGGACAACTCCGGGAATATACTGGATCTTGAAGACTGGACAACAGATTTGAAGAAAAAGGCGTCAATAGAAAATAAAGCGATCAACACTCTACAGTGCAGATTAACAAGAGAAGAACTGAACAGAGTCGGTCCACACAAAAACGCTAAAGAGCTGTGGGACAAATTGATCGAGCTGCACGAGGGAATGAGAGACGCCAAGGTAACAAAATGAGACCTGCTTTTGAATAAAATTCTTAATATAAAAATGCAGAAAGGTGAAACGGCGAATCAGCTCCACGCGAGGATCAAGGACATCCTCAACGGGCTTCATGCGATAGGCCACCAAATGGAAAATAGAGACTTGATAAGCTACGCATTAAATGCTTTTCCACGTAATAGTTTGTGGGCATCAATCGTAGATGCCTACAAAATTTCTAAAAATCTTTCTAAGTTAAAATTAGACGAGCTTTTCTGCGAATTAGAATTACATGAACAAACTAATGCTGGAGCCGAGAAGGGTATAGCATTATTTGCAGGTTCCTCCAAAGAAAAGAAGAGCAAGCCTGAATATGAAGAAGATTCCGACCAAGACTCCGAAGACGAAGAACACTTGGTGAACTTGGTAAGAAAAATGTTCACCAGGAGAAAAAGGAGCTTCAGCAAAAAGGACCTTCAAAAGATCAGTTCTCCCTCAGAACAAAGGAACGTGACTTGCTTCGGCTGCAATAAAAAGGGACACTACAAGAACGAATGCCCAAAACTGAAGTTCGACAAACCGAAGCCAACCAAAAAGAAGGCACTCAAAGCAACGTGGGACGACTCCTCGGACGAATCGGAGGAAGAAGAGCAGTAACATCAGAGCCACCTCACACTGATGCCCCACGAAGCTGAAACAGAAGACGAGTCGGAAGATGAAGACGGGTCTGAACCCGAAACAAGCCACGAGTCCGTACTCGTTTTCGAATGCCCGAATGAGGTATATTTTAATTTAAACAAAAAAATTTTTAGAATTATTTCCTGTTTAAATAGTAAATTAATTAAAATAGAAAATGAAAACAAATCACTTCTTGAGGAAAATCAAAACCTCAAGGAACAAATCAAAAATTCAAATCCAACTCAAGATCTAACACTTGAGGAGGAGAATTTATCATTAAAAAATGAGATTAACAATTTAAAAGAAATGTTAGAAAAATTCACAACAAGATCAAAAAATCTAGACTTAATCCTAAATAATCAAAAAGCATGCTATAATAAAACCGGACTAGGATATAAGTCGAATTCAAATAAAACCTTCAAATCATTAATAACCCAATACAAATCAACCAATCTAGCTTGGGTTCCGAAAGCGTGCTTAACCACGCAAATAGGACTTAATCAATATTATATACCTAAAGAAAAAATACATTATATAAAATCGAATAAACTAAACCAAAATCCAAAATACAAACCTAAATCAAATTCAAAATCTAAACACTTTAAAAATCAACAAAATTATCACCAAGTTAACCATAACTATAAAAGGAATCGACACAAACCTAAAACCAAAATTTAAATTAATGGCCAATAATTCAGGGGGAGGCTCCAGAATAGCTGGCACCTCCAAAACTAACTTACCCGACAGGGTAACCTAAAACAAACTAACCCGGCAGGGTAATTAGGATTAGAGACCAAGTTTAACTTGAATCATGGTACTGGTGAAGTTTTTAGATGATAGTACGTTAGGGAAACTTGGGCATCGCATGTCTAGAAAGATATGGTTTCGATCTGGTGCATTTGGCCAAGTGGAACTGACCGAAGCTACCCTTAAATGAATCCTAACCAGTTAGACCAAGATTTAGTACTAAGCTCCGTGGATAGGACTATTCGGAAAACCTCGAAAGGTTGGTTACTTCTAATGACGTCCATGTGACTCACCAAGCTTAGAAGTTTATCCGAAGATTGCCTATTTATGGAAACCAAAGCTAAATCTGAATCTAACACAAGTTAAACCAAAACTCCATAATTAACAATTCAATTTCATCTCACAAAATCATAGGATTCCCTGATTGATAATATAGATCGGGTGAAATGAATAAGGCTTAAATTTTAATTTTAAACTTAAAAATTATTTCAAAATTTCAATTTTAAAACTTAAAAATTAATTTCAAAATTTTAATTTTAAACTTAAAAATTATTTCAAAATTTTAATTTTAAACTTAAAAATTAATTTCAAAATTTTAATTTTAAACTTAAAAATTATTTCAAAATTTAAATTTTAAAACTTAAAAATTAATTTCAAAATTTTAATTTTAAACTTAAAAATTATTTCAAAATTTTAATTTTAAACTTAAAAATTAATTTTAAAATTTTAATTTTAAACTTAAAAATTAATTTCAAAATTTTAATTTTAAACTTAAAAATTAATTTCAAAATTTTAATTTTAAACTTAAAAATTATTTCAAAATTTTAATTTTAAACTTAAAAATTAATTTCAAAATTTTAATTTTAAACTTAAAAATTAATTTCAAAATTTTAATTTCAAACTTAAAAATTAATTTCAAAATTTTAATTTTAAACTTAAAAATTAATTTCAAAATTTTAATTTTAAACTTAAAAATTATTTTCAAAATTTTAATTTTAAACTTAAAAATTCATTTCAATTTTTTAAAAAAATAAAATTTAAAACCTAAAAATTAATTTCAAAAACTTAAAAATTAAGTTTTAATACAAGGGGCGGGCGCCCCTGGTATTCACTTCCGGGGCGCCCGAGAGGGCATCTGGGCGCCCCGCCTAAAATCAACTCCGGGCGCCTGGAATGGCTCCAGGCGCCCGGAGCTCCCTATAAATAAGGGGCAGCGGGCGCCCCCAACCTTTGCCCCACAAACTTTTCACTTTTGCCAAGGTTCACTCCGAACCTCAGTGCGAGAGTATTTTAAATCAAAATTTTCTTGCGGTGAAGACGCTGCTGCGATTCAACCGAGGTCGTCAGATCTATATTTGTTGATGGCTCCTCGGTAAAACTTCTTCCCCTCTCTAAAAATTTATTAGAATTTGTCTTCTCATTTTTTCTTAGAATATTTTTTTATATATACAGTAGGAAACGAACAAATACTGGTGCTGGACCCTCTAATGCTAGCACTGACCCTAGGTTTCCCACAGATGAACTAAGGATTAAGTTTGAGTCAACCATTTATAAGGCCATTAGGACTACCTGCATAGATAGATCGTTCTTTCTAGGTTCATGTCCCTCCGTTATAGAGGTTATAAACCACTATAACTTAAAGAACCTTGTCGAATGTACCAGTCCAGTAAACAGAAGTCTGTGTGCTGAATTTTGCAATAACCTAGTGAAAGTAGACGATCTCACCTATACCACTAGGGCAGCGGGTACTGATATCACATTTTCCCCTACGACTATCCGAGAGTTTTTAGAGTTACGTCCATCTACTTATTTTTTTTTGTGCTATCCTCCCAGGGATCTACCATTCGGAGATCCCTACTCACATATTACTCTCGATACGATTTATTCGTATTTTTTTGGGGGAGAGCGAGATCCCACTGTGACCCAGTTTAGGTCGGTAGAACTTCGAGTCCAGGACTACGCTCTTTATAGGGTCTTAGTCCTTTGCATTTTACCACTGACTACTCGGGACATCGCTGTGATGCGCCCATTCCATTCATTTTTACTCTATGCCCTGAGTCATAGGTTAGATATTGACATCAGCCTACATATCTTCTCCACCATTATCTACTCGGCTGGATACGTGACTGATAGACGAGTCCACATGCCATTCTGTCACATTCTGACAGCCTATATGTCCTCGTTGCACATTGATGTCACTAGAGGAGACATTGCCTATATGACCGAGTTCGATGTTATAGCAGCTCGGAACTTCTCCCTAGCTGGTATCCACGTAGATAGGGATGACGGGACTATGTCTTGGCGGAGGGGGGCACAGCACCAGCCCGATCCAGACGCACAGGTGGACGAGTTCATGCTTGCACTGTTTCCAAAGGAAGCCGCACCGGATCCACCACCTCCCCCAGCTCGAGCACCACGTCACGCTCCCCGCACTCTAGCCGACCGTATGATCGGACTAGAGAGAGCTATGGCGAGTCTCCAGCAGGAGAACTCTGATTTTCATCGGGACATACGGCGAGAGGTTGCCGAGTTACGAGCTGCCGGGGAGACCCGACACACTGAGCTGATGGCGCTTCTCCGATCCTTGGGATCTGGACCACCCCTTTCATCATCTTAGTAGCTCTAGTTATGACTCACTTCTGTAGCTACACTACCTGTAAAAGATTTTGGATCTATCTAGTGATATTTCAGACCTGCATTGATTACGTTCTATCTTGGTAGCCTAGGAATTTTGAATTTCAGAAATATTTTCAAAGATGATTGTTTTTAACTCATAAGTTTAAACATGTGTCAGTTTTTAAAACCTTCCTCTTTTTAGATTTTCAAATAAAGTTTTGGCCTTAGACTAGTTTTGAATCCTTAGAAAGCATGTACCCATAGGACTAGTTTTTGAGCATCTCACCAACACCTTAGGTTTACCTTGCTTGTGTTTGACAAACATAGAAAGGGGTGAGATGCATAGGCCAACTGTCTGGACTTAAGATGCTTATTTCAGTGCATCGGCATAAGTCTGGACGTTAAATACAAATCAGACATTAATCAGATTAAGTTCATCAGTCAAGTCAAACACTGACTGCTTATAATCAACTTAATCTGACTAACCAAGTGAAAGCTACTATCTTCTGATAGTTAGTTAGTACCTAATTGGTTAGACAGCTGTTTAATTTTAAGTGTCAAGTTCAGGGGGAGAAATTAATTAAAATTTTGTATATTTTTGTACATCTATTTTAAAACTAACTTATTTTTGAACACTAGTTTTCAAAAAGTTAAAATTAACTGAGTATTTGAAAAATTAGAAGTTTAAAAATCCTACCAAATTTTTAAACTTGATGTTAAAGTTGAAAATCATTACAAACTTAATCTTATTCAGTTTTGTAACATATGCTTGAAAATTAATCTTTCCAAAACTTAGCTTTTATCAAATTAGCCTTAATAAATTTATTTTGGCTAAAACTTTACTTGTTTTTGAAAAATTAAATTTTTTTTTTTGATAAATCAAATTTGAAAACTTGATTAACTTTAAACGTATACTTTTTTAATTCAACTTAAATCCCCCAAGTCAACTTGACTATCTTTTTAACTTGGTTTTAAATTTGTACTTTTATCAGTATTTTTGAATTTAGAATCAAACTTAAATATTTTCCAAAATTAGCTGTTTCTTAACAGTAACTCTACACTATGCTTGTTTACCCTTGCCTATTTTTGCTGAATGCCAAAGGGGGAGGGTTAGGTGGTTAAGTTAGCTAAACCAAATTGAAAACACTAAAACTAACTACCTGTTTTATTTATTTTTTGCGTCTTTTCACTAACTTAACCAGGTTGTCATTCCATCAAAAAGGGGGAGATTGTTGGTGCGGATAGCACTAACGGTCTAACCTAGGTTTTGATGAATGACAAATAGGTTAAGTTAGTTTTGTTGTTGTCTGACACTTTGATCGAGTGTGCAGGAGAAGTCCAAACAGGTCGACGGGCTGACCGGATGTCTGGCATGAAGTCCAACTAGGTCGACGGGCTGACCGGATAGCTGGCGAGAAGTCCAAGCGGGTCGACGGGCTGACCGAACACTTGGCAAGAAGTCCAGCTAGGTCGACGGGCTGACCGGATAGCTGGCGAGAAGTCCAGACGGGTCAAAGGGCTGACCGGACGTCTGGCAGGTAAGTAAGGTAAGTCACTAGAGGGGAGTGACTGCGAGGACGCGTTCCCGGGAAGGGAACATTAGGCGTCGATCCGGCTTAAATCCATTTCGGAAATCTAAGTCGAGATCGTGACTAGATTCCGGTCTCGGAAAGACGGAATCTAAGTCATACTTTTTCTGTTAAATTCATACTTTATAAATTGTGCTAACAATCTGTGTTGCAGGGTATATCTTGCCTCGGACTAACCTTGTTTTGCAGGAGAAGGAATCTTTGGAAAAAGGTGGTCCGGGCGCCCGGAGGCAACTTTTATCCTCTGCGTCGCCTCACCACGTGGAGCATCCTGACTGGACTTACCACGTCGCACCAGGGTGCCCGGAAGGGATCCAGGCGCCCGGAGCAGCATATAAAAGAAGCCCTAGGGGTGGAGCTTCAAACAGAACTGAGAACTCTTCGACTGCTTGTCCTGCTGCTCTACGCTCCCACGATGCTCACAAAGCTCCGACAAAGTGCTCCTTCTTCTTTGGTTAATTTCCTTGTCGGTATTACTTTGTTTCATTAGCATTTCTTGTACTCCTTTTGTAATCATATTCGAATTGCTAGTGATTACCCAACGAAAGTGGTCAAGGACCACGGGCCTTCGAGTAGGAGTCGTCACAGGCTCTGAACGAAGTAAAATCAACTGTGTTCATTTACTTTTCCGCTGCGTACTTATACACTCAAGTTTTCGAATCGATATTCACCTCCCCCCTCTATCGAACGATCACGGTCCTACACCTGTAACATCCACTTTCAAAATGATTCATCTTGCTTTTGCTGCTCAAAACCTGCAAGTGCTGCTACTATGACATCGAAAGGCTCTTCAATAATCTATGCTCATTTTCTACTTCTTCGATTGTCGGTATACTATTTTTATTACTTACATTTACTTAAAAGGTGATAGTAGGTTGTTATTATCCATCTTCATTCATTATACGAGTTTGCTTCGTCTCATATAGTAGATTGTCCATCGAAGCGGTCAAAGATTATAAGTTTTAATGTAGTAGTCAGCTAGGCTATGAACCAACTTAAATCGCCTGAGTCATTCTTGTCTTATTTTATTCTTTTCGCTACGCATCTTTGTGTTTGCATTTAAAAGAAAAAGAAGGTTTTTAAATTAGCGATATTCAACCCCCCCCCCCCTTTTATTGCGCTTTTTGGTCCTACATATAAATGCAACAACACTTTGCACCAAAACTCTCAAGAATCGGCTAAAAATAAGTTCTCGCGAAAACCCTTCTGTTCTTACACGAAAACACCCTTAATCGATTGTCCTAATCGATTAACATAAGACCGGTACCTAATCGATTAGTCAATCGATTTAGAGTCTTACTGTGTTTCACGAAAACCTTCCAATTGATTAGGCAATCAACCTAATATATTAGAGCATGTATATGCCTAATCGATTGGTGTTGGGCTAATCGATTGAGATAATCAATTGTGCAACCCTAAACTCTGAACTTGAGTTTAGAGTTCCTTTGCCCAACCCTAAAGTCATCCGTGACTTATTGGGATTTCCTTTTACCTAGTATCTGATCAACCTTGACCTGTCAAGGCTTTTTTGCTAAGTGTCTGGTCAACCTTTAACTCACTTGAACTTTTCATTTCATATAAACTTTCCATTGAACTTTCAATCACCAAGTGTCCCGTCAAGTTTTGACCCACTTGGACTTTCATCTCATGCCAACTTCTTATTGGACTTTCAATCACCAAGTGTCTGGTCAACTTTTGACCCACTAGAACTTTTCTCTTACCTAGCCCCACTAGGGCTTCCACTGCCTAATTTCCAACTAGGTGTTCACTGTTGATCCTGTCTGAGAAGCTAGACAAGACGGAGATCCGGTAAAAAGAAACCCACCGCTGGTGAAGAGTAACGCCTAGAGCATGTCGATCCGAGAAACCCAAAGCGGATCGGGAAAAATAGGGTCACCGAATGCCCTCCTTACACGAAGATCTAATGCCGAGAGGGAAATCCGATCGAAGAGAAACCTAGATTCGGAGCTTCCAAGACTTCCTGCGCACAAGAGACCAGCCAACACTATCGTTAGTGACCTAAGACCGAGGTGGGAATCCCTGGCTAGGCCCTCTGACGCTCAAATTAGTGATCTCTCTTGGTGTGGAAGAAGGAATAAGAAGATGAATAGTAGCTGGAAATTAGGGTTATGAATGTGCGCAATGATGTGTACTTACCTAGCCAACGGAGAGAATTCCTCTTTTTATACCACTTCATATAACCTCCGTAGTCATGAAGTGGACCCCGATTTGTTAGAGTTTGTTATGAGATGACGTAAGCTGCGTACTTGGGGTGAATGACTTTTAAGGAATCTTTCTTGTACCCCAGATGTACCTTCTTTGTCGTTTAGCATCTGTAAAACAATCTAAAAACATATTTCCCGCCAAAATATATAATACCTGTCATAGAGTCGCATATTGAAGATATCTTCATTAATTATCTTATTTGAAATATTTACCTCTATCCTACCTCATGAGTTCCTTTAAAGTGTTTCTATCGTTTCTTCCCGCCCCTCCTGCTTCTATTATATCATGGATAGCTCAATGTACCGATGTTCCTTGTATTGGTCAAAGTTAATCATGACTAGGTTTAGTTAACGATTATTATTCCTCATGAGGCTTCTATCGGCGACCTTCTATGTTACATATCCTAACTAGCCCTAGGCTATATTTTATCAAGTATCTTTCCAAGGTATTGGTCAACCGACCGGTCTTCGCTTTCCTCCTGGGAAACATATTTCGGTCGATACAAACCTACCTCCTTTGGAGGTATATCCCGGTCGATATTAGCTTACGTTTTTTGAGGTATATGCCAACTGATATGAGTCTTCCTCTTGGGAAACATATTTCGGTCGATACAAACCTACCTCCTTTGGAGGTAAATCCCGACCGATATTAGCCTACCTCCTTTGAGGTATATGTCAATTGATATGGGTCTTCCTCCTGGGAAGCATATTTCGGTGGATACAAACCTACCTCCTTTGGAGGTATATCCCGGCTGATATTAGCCTACCTCATTTGAGGTATATGCCAACTGATATGGGTCTTCCTCCTGGGAACCATATTTCGGTCGATACAAACCTACCTCCTTTGGAGGTATATCCCGGCCGATATTAGCCTACCCCCTTTGAGGTATATGCCAATTGATATATTTCGGTCGATACAAACCTACCTCCTTTGGAGGTATATCCCGGACGATATTAGCCTACCTCCTTTGAGGTATATGCCAATTGATATGAGTTTTCCTCCTGGGAAGCATATTTCGGTCGATACAAACCTACTTCCTTTGGAGGTATATCCCGGCCGATATTAGCCTACCTCCTTTGAGGTATATGCCAATTGATATGAGTCTTCCTCCTAGGAAGTATATTTCGGTCGATACAAACCTATCTCCTTTGGAGGTATATCCCGACCGATATTAGCCTACCTCCTTTGAGGTATATGTCAATTGATATGGGTCTTTATTCTAAGAAGCATATTTCGGTCGATACAAACCTACCTCCTTTGGAGGTATATCCCGACCGATATTGGTCTTCTTTCCTAAAAGTATGTCTCGATCGATATTGGTCTACCCCTTTTGAGGCATATCCCGGCCGATATTAACCTATCTTCTCTGTTTGATTATCTCCTTTCCCTTCTTTATCGGGGACCCATGAAACCTAACCCATATCAACTGTCTAGCCCCGTTAGAACTTCCATTGCTTAGTTCTTCACTATGTCTTCACTGCCTAACCCTGCTAGGATTTTCATTGCCTAGCTTCACTAATGAGAATTTTTTTATTGTCTAACATACGGTTAGAATTTTTCGTTGTTTAACATCCAGTTAGGAATTTCTATTACATAACCTCTGATTAGGACTTTCTCAGATAAATATCTGATCCTCACTTGATCTACTTGATTTCTCTTTTATATATTGTTAAATATCGAAATTCAAACTCGAGCTAATTCGAATCTAGTCAAATTGATTAACCTTAACCCGAAGACAAATATATTGACCTCTTCATTATCCAAAACTTAATTTTCATACTAAATGTTAAAGTGAGTGACGTTGCATATTGATCTCTTATATTATATTTAAATGCGACTAGTTGAACAAGTAAATTGATGAAATAAATTTTTTTTTTTTTTGTGTGGCCTGAACTTGACATCGCATGATAAATATAGAGAAAATTATATTTTTAGACTTAAATTACACTTTTTCAATTTTAATCCGATTATCTATAAAATCAAATTCTCAGTATATTAACTTATATTATTTTTTAATTTTAATCTTTTTTTTTATCTAAAATTCAAATTGTCCACCAGTAATTGTCTAGATAGCAATGGCGACCATATTAATATGAAAAATAAATTTAGACATTTTTATTTTTATGGACAAATCGCCTTTGTTTTATTTTTTTTTAAAATTGACCTTGGTATTAAAATAAATAAGAAATGCAAAATCTAAATAATATCATCTTACAAATAAAATGCTTAAAAAAATATTACAACCATCATATTTTTGTAATACATTATTCAACATTTACAATAAAAATAGATCAAATAAAAAGTCCCTAAATACATTAAAAACTTCAAATTTACAAAATCACCCATTAAACTTTATTCTCCCTCGCCCATTTTTGTATATTAACTTTATTCATCATATTTTTGTATATTAACTCACTTGAACTTTTCGTTTCATATAAAATTTCCATTGGACTTTCAATCATCAAGTGTCCCGTCAAGTTTTGACTCACTTGGGCTTTTCATCTCATGCCAACTTTTTATTGGACTTTCAATCACCAAGTGTCTGATCAACTTTTGACCCACTAGAACTTTTCTCTTACCTAGCCCCACTAGAGCTTCCACTACCTAATTTCTAACTAGGTCTTCACTGTCTAGCCCCATTAGAACTTCCATTGCTTAATTCTTCACTATGTCTTCACTGTCTAGCCCTGCTAGGATTTTCATTGCCTAGTTTCACTAACTAGAATATTTTTATTGTCTAACATACGGTTAGAACTTTCCGTTGTTTAACATCCAGTTAGGAATTTCTATTACATAACCTCCGATTAGGACTTTCCCAGATAAGTATCTGATCCTCACTTGATCTACTTAACTTCTCTTTCATATATTGTTAAATATCAAAACTCAAGCTCGAGCTAATTCGAGTCTAGTCAAATTGATTGACCTTAACCCGAGGATAATTATACCAACACAAATTAAACAATTATTGTGTAAACGATCAATATATAGACCTCTTCATTATCCCCTCCACCTAACAGCATCTACACTCATGAGAGCACCTAACGATCAATATTATATTTTAATAATAAACTCGAATGAAGGGTTCCGTAAGCCAGTTCTTGTCCAAATCGAAGTAGCTCCTCTCACTCCCTCCCCTTGACCATGTAAGTAAAGTCATAGATTCTGAAGCATATAGTTTTTCTTATTATTTAAATGCGTGACTAATATAATCATACCTTAATTAGGACAGATGTTTAAATAGTATAGATTTGCAATTATTTGTCTCGTATTAACTTCAATGCGTTTCCCATCAATTATTTGGGCATCCATTAAAGAATATCCATCCAAAAGTCATCATACCAATAATTATAATCTATAAAGTGATATATATTTGTATCATTTTTCTTTTGTCGTAACATTATATTGGGGGAAATTCCAAAACTTAATTTTCATGTTAAATGTTAAAGTGAGTGAGGTTGCATATTGATCTCTTATATTATATTTAAATGCGACTAGTTGAACAAGTAAATTGATGAAATAAAAAAAAAAAAAAATTGTGTGGCCTGAACTTGACATCGCATGATAAATATAGAGAAAATTATATTTTTAGACTTAAATTACACTTTTCCAATTTTAATCCGATTATCTATAAAATCAAATTCTCAGTATATTAACTTAAATTATTTTTTAATTTTAATCTTTTTTTATCTAAAATTCAAATTGTCCACCAGTAATTGTCTAGATAGCAATGGCGACCATATTAATATGAAAAATAAATTTAGACATTTTTATTTTTATGGACAAATCCCCTTTGTTATATTTTTTTTAAAAAATTTACCTTGGTATTAAAATAAATAAGAAATACAAAATCTAAATAATATCATCTTGCAAATAAAATTCTTAAAAAAATATTACAACCATCATATTTTTATAATACATTATTCAACATTTACAATAAAAATAGATCAAATAAAAAGTCCCTAAATACATTAAAAACTTCAAATTTACAAAATCACCCATTAAAACATTCACAAAACAAACAAAAGCATGACAACACAACCAGTAACTTCATAGCTTTATTCTCCCTCGCCAATTTTTGATTTTCTTCTTGGCACGATTAACTTCTATTTTAATCTAAGAATTATGGTCGTAACTCTAGAGTACATTGGTGGATTTTTTCAAATAAAAAAGTTACAATCATCCTTCTATCAATAATAACAAGAGTGTGAGACATAAACATTCACAATAACATTAATAATGATTAAAAATAAATCAATAAGAAAAAAATATCATATTCCAATCAATATAGTCATGAAATCTCCTATCGAGATTATCGTTTATCTATGAAGTTTGTAACACTGAATGTTTCACATATTTATATAATATGGTGGTAAAAGATTAATATGCTCACCCTCAACGTCCCTGTCAATTCATCTTAGGACAAACATGGAAGAGGTAAATCACGGATGACTACTAGTCTTTAGAATAATGACTAACACATAAGGGAGTCATTTACCTCGACTTTATCGAAATTCGAATCTCAGATCTCATGATGACAACATCTCATATGCTAATCACTAGATCTTCTTGTAAAATAAAAAATAATGATGTCTATCTATAAAATAGATAGGGATCATTATTCTCTATCAATATAGAGAATCTCCTCTCCATTTTATATCTATCTTTTTCGATAAATTAAACTGAGTTAATTAATAATGTAGAAGCATGCCTGATCGGCCAAGCGCACATGTAAAAACGAATCTTGTTCATGTGCGCCCATAACAAATAATTATAATTGTCCATGTCCTTTTCTTGCTGCATCATCGTTATCTATCCAAAATTAATCCATATTAAATAAACGTTTATGATGCGGTGATTAATAGGGACCATGAGTCGGGTCAAAGTTTAGAAAATCAATTGGTACGATGATTAAAGTTAAAAGACGTTCAACATTTTGAGTGTCTATTCGACCGGATCAATATTTTGAACCAGTCTATTCGATCGGACCTTTTGACTGATCGAGTCTCGAGCCTTGATTTCTTAAATTTTGAGGAAGCGCAAAGCTAAAAATTAACGAGCTCAACCGAGTGCTCTAGTTGGTCGGACATACTTGATGTTTTGTCCACCCAAGCGAAGGTCAAGTCGTCAATTGTATTCACCAAAGTCGACTAGGTGACTCTTACGAGTGATGGCCGATCGGACTATATTAAAAACTCGATTGTGGACCCCCCACAGTCCAACGAAGAAAAGAGAATATTATAGATGTTAGCTACACATTTGAAATTTCCAACTTATCAATTGCGAGATTACGGATTTATATTAAGAAAAATGTCAAAATCCTTTTATAGTCTATCCTTATTTAAAAATGCTTGCACATACATAATCTAACATTAAAAGGAGTCTCTAATTGCAAATACAAATACGCGATGTTACATAATTTTATATATTCATCATTACTATTTTTCCACTATTCATTTTTAGAAATCGAGTATTGACTTGAATATTGGCGGATCAATACCGGAGATCCACTCATTAGTCTGATACGATATCTATGAGATTATGAATAATCATTATCTCCCTTATGTGTTAGTCACTATTCCAAAGATTAATAGTCGTCCGTGATTTATTTCCTCCGTATTAATTTTGAAACAGATTGACAGAGACACTGAAAATGAACGTATTCATCTTTTCTCAGCGTCATGAACAATCATTGCCGAGATAACTTCAAAGTCATGTTTTTAGTCAGTCGTCGTCTTTCGTTTCGAACCAGATCAATTTAGACTTAGACATACATACTAGGGGTGTAAACGAATCGAATCGAGCCGAATATGCTGAAAAATTTAAGGCTCGAATTCGGCTCGAAATAAGTATATTCGAGCTCAAGCTCGATTCGAAGCTCGAAAAATTTAAAATGTTTGGTTCGAGTTCGGTTCGAATTAGGGTTCGAGTTCGAATTCGGCTCGAAATATTCGAACATGTTCGTGAACTATTCGAATTATTACTCGAAAATATGTTCGAAAGGCTCGAAATTTATTTATTTAATATATATTTAACTTATATTAATAAATATTAAGGCTCGTGAACGGCTCGCGAGCGGCTCGAACAATATAATTTGGGCTCGAGTTCGACTCGAAAAAAAGTTCGAACATGTTCGAATTCGGCTCGAATTCGATAAATTCGAATACGAATCGAATATTTTTCGAACTGGCTCGAAAAGCTCGCGAGCCGGCTCGATTCGTTTGTAGCCCTAATACATACCACATACAACCTGTAATGGATAAGATGATTTTACATAGATAATAAATGTATCCTTGATAATTATAGCCACAAAAGTCCTTATTTTGTTCTTTACCCAAATACCATAAATGACAAGTCAAAATCAGATCGTACTGAATTTCAGAGACCACCCATAAAAAAACGCATCGATTTTCCTCGCACGCAACTACCGTATAATTAATTGGAAGTTGGGACCAATTCGATTCGATGGCTTGGAGGAATTGTTTTCTCTAGCTCCCATGATAAGGGACTTCACTGTGGCGACCCTCCAATGTCTTCCACGAGTCCACGTCATTCGGATTCCACATTTTATCAAAGGAGCCATTGGAGTTTCAAAATTTGTTACAAGGCCCATCGTACTTTTATATTTTTTTCAAAATAATATTTTTTAAAAATATTCTTCTGAAATAATATGGTTGTGGGGCCTCCTCCCGGCCATGGTCTCTTGGACGCGTGGCCTTGCGACCTTTGGCCGTGTGTGAGCGTTTGGCTACGTGTGGCCGCATGCGACTTGGCCTAGAGATTGTCTAGCCACACGACTGCTTGGCCTAGTAGCCATTTGGACTAAGGATCGTCTGACCACAGATATTTTTTAGAAATTTTTCAAATAAAAAAGTGTTTTAAGGGAATAAAAAGTATGTTTTTGGGGAATCATAAAATTATAATGTGCTTTTTGAGAAATTGCCGAATATACTTTCCATTAAAAAAGGAATTGTTGATTATGTAAGTAAATCTCTTGTTAGTCAATTCATAATAAACAAGGCGCAAGAATTAGTCATCGTCTTTATTCAATACTTAAATTCAATTATTGTATGCTGTCTTATCACCCTCCTGTTTCAGTTCTCAAATACACGTCTCAATCTTTTTCCTGCCCTTTCGTGTCAGATCAATAAAGATAATAGTTAAATATTAGAAAGTCAGATGATTCAAAATTATTTAATAAGAAAATACCCTATCATTTATTGATTAGATGTACTGAATTTTATTTATTTCAATGGTGAGATCTAATTTATCTAATCAATCAATAAGGAGAGGATCAAAGGATTTCTGTCCAAATATTAGATATCTAAATTTTCATAGAACTATCATCTTTAATAGTAATAGATTTGAAGAATTGATCTTGGATTATAAAGAAAATAAAAGATTCAAATATATTTAAAAATTCAGAGCTAAGAAATATCTAAAAAATAAAGTTGATGTGTGATAATCCAAAATTGTATAATTAGTTACCATTTGCCTATTGATCAGTTTGTCATTGATTCTTTCATGTGATTGAATATCGCAAGCACATGATCATCTCAGATGTTAAAGACAATATACATGTGGGAGCATTTATGAAAACTTTGTCAGCTCCCTATGTGAATGTTAGGTCATTCTGTGTGTCAGTTATTATCATATAAAGTTTCGGGATCAACATTTGACATATCTGATCATATTTTTCTCTATATATTGGCCACTTATATTCATGATTAATAATTATATTTATCTTCTTCCGGTGAACGAATAGATGAAAATATTAGAGATGAATGAATCTTCTTTTACCTTGGTTAGCATGTCCGAGTAGGTGTCACTGACTGACCTTAGACACGTAAGTCACATCATTTTTGGTCAGAATATTTTTAAAATTTAAATTATACGATTAAAGAATATATAATTGAATGCAATTGTTAGATAGATCTAAGATAACGAACACTGTTGGATAGATTATTTATAATAATAATAATAATAATAATAATAAATAGAGATAATGAGATTTTTTGTTAATGATTAGAGGTGAGATGAACTCATTAAATAATCAAGATTTAAATCTGATAGAGTATGTTTGGGGAGTTTAAAATTTATGACATTAATTGGGCGTCTGTTAGAATTTATTTATATTTCTTGATTTATTTTAATGATCTATATAAAATTTTACGTGAGATTGAGTCAATCATCTTCGAGGTTAGTCGATCGTAAAAGCAAAATATAATAATAATAATAATAATAATAGAGACCTCTCAGGACACATCACTACGATAAAAGATAAAAGAAGCTCACATGTAACGACAGCTCAAAATTCACATAGGTCATTTTATATGCCAATGACGTTCGAACAACCTATGATGTTGGGTTATCCGTAAGGACCCATCTGTATTTCTCATATTTTCCCTAATGATCGGTGAGAAATTTCCACATAGTTGAATCGATCATTTCTAGAACTAATTTGTTAGAAAAGTTGTATACCCGAATTAACAAAAAAAAAAAAAATAGAGCCCCTGAGACATGTTGCGATGGTAAGTGGCGAGATTAGTTCTCATGCAATGGAGGTTTGAATCTTAGGTTGGGCCCACAGAGTTCGAATCATTAGTAAAGTTGACCATCAGTGTTTTTCTGATTTATCTAATGGATGATTCATAGACCTGAACTATCTACATTTAGGATTAATCGGATTGTAATAGCGAGAAAGGAAGTCACAACCTAGTTTGCACCCGAGAGTGAGGCCTCCCGTGGTCATGAAGTCACTCACGGTAATTAGCGAAGCTAAGTAATGATATCCTAATTTCAAGAAAATGCTCAGAGATAGACACATAAATTCATAACACACTATTTCACTTTTTGTGGGCTCTATCATTTTATGTGTAGCATGTCCTTAAGATACTTTCTCTGTGCATATCATTTTTTTATTTTATAATAAGTAAACAATCATTTAGTAATAAATAACCTTCCCCTGCTTAGAGTATCCACATTAATTATCTCATCCAAAAATTTTATCTTAAATTTCGGATAGAGTACCTAAAAAGTTTTTACATTAACTGTCCTATCTATTTTTTAAATTTAGTATTTATGAATTGTACTTTTCTAAATTTAGTAACTAAAATTTATTTCCTAAATATTATAAAAGAGAGAGAATAAATAGGGAAATTGATATATTATAGAGTAAAAAATAGATATTTAATTTTAATAAAGTAATTTTTTTTACTCTAAATTATATATTTTGGATAAGAAAACTTATATGAATATAACAAATGAAACTAGTACTTTAGACGGGCTCATTCAGCCCATTAGGTTTGTTTGAAAAATAATAAGGTTTGGGCTAAGAGTTGTAAGATCCAATGATGGAATGGATCTGACCCAACTTCCGCTCTTCCACCATGCTCTCCTTCGATCATAGAGCTAAGGAGCGATGTCGCTGATTCCTTCTCCAGCAGGAGGGGTGCACTTGAGCGCCGGCAGGCGATTGCGTACTTGCGACCATCAAATTCCCATGGTCACTTGCCGGCAGTGGTGGATCCAAAAATTTAAATATGAAGGGACAATTTTTTACATGGAACAAAGGACAGTATCTTCTATCTCCATCGTGGAACCCCATATTACTAGGGGTTTCATTACCATTAAGGGGGGCGACCGCTGATGTCACCTCTCCACTGGATCCGTCCCTGCTTGTCAGTCTCAGTTTGCCGATAGTGATGGCCTTCTTTGGTAAAGTAGCACTAACAACCCCAGCGACTCGGATCGTGCCGAAATCTTTTGCCCTTTAATTTGAGTATTTGCTTAATCCTTAGTTTTTTTTCTCTCTTCTAAGTCTTGCGCAACCTCATGGTGCTAATATTAGTAATACAAATAAAAGGGCGCCTTGGAAATTTTGCCGTTATCTACAGTGACACCAGTCGGAGAAGATCTGCCCAGTTTGGAGACTTGTAGTTATTCTTCTTCCACGTCGACCCGCCAACGTTACTAAAAATGGGCACATCCTGTCGTCGCTGATTGTGGTGAGAAAACGAGCCAGTCTGACAGAGATAGGTCAAATTATTCTCGAACACAAATATTCAAAAAATGTATTAAAAGTTTTTTTTTTCAGAAAAAATTAATTAAAGAACGCCTCTTCAATATTTTTATTTCGAAAATAACATTCAACTCAGAGATGGTAGAAACGGTCGGATAACTATTACAACGGACGGGTAAAAATTATTGGGTAGATATTACAACGTGGATTTAAGATTTAAAATTTATACATATAATTGTCATAGGGTGAAAAAATTATTCAATAACTATTATAATATATTTAGAATTAATTTAAGATTTAATATTTTTGAATATTATTTATCAACTAAAGGGTTGTAAATAAAGCTAAAATTTATTTGAAAAGATAATTAAATCAAGCCGAGTCCAAAATGAATTAAACATTCAAAATGATTATTTAAGTTTGACTTTGATGATTTTTATAAACTTGAATTTGGTTCATTTAAATATTATCTAGTTCTTAATTTAAATTTATTTTAAGTTTAGTCATTTAGATATTATTGTCAATTTAAATTTATTAGATTATTTAAAATTATTGAGTTTGGAAACTCAAATTCATTTATTCATTTTATTTAATTATTTATTTAACATATTAATAATAATTTTATTAATAAATATAAATTTATCTTAAATATATTATAATCATAGCTCGTATATGTTTTAACTATATATATATATATATATATATATAAATTCATCTTAACTGCATCCTAGTAAATAATGACCAGCATCTATACAAAACAATGAGTACAGCTGTCAAACGGGTCGATCGTGGGACGGGTCGGTCTATGGTGGACCAACCATTTGACAGGACGGGGCGGGCCGACCCGTCAACTTGACGGATTGAAAAATCTCCAACCCAACCCAATTGAAGGCGGGTTGAGGGTTTGGCGGGCCAACCCGCGGGCCTATAAATTTTTTAAAAAACTTTCATATTTTCGACGAGCTTCTGCAGCTTGATATGCAACCTTTAAAAGGAGAATAAAAAATTACAGCTTGAAATAAATTCACAGAAAATATTGCTGGAAGAAGAGATTGATGATTTGCAAGAGACAACTAGAAAGATCAAAGCAGTGAAGGGTGAGATAGATGGATTGTGGGCTATATAAAAGTTGATAGTTGTTGACTAGCAGAAGCAAATTTAAATGCTTCAAGCTAAAAAATATTCAGCCATCTATGAACTCAATCACATGATCAATAAAGTTGATAGCAAACTAGAAAAACTTTCATATCTTAAATCATATTGTATCCTTCTCCACGTCCATGAGTATGTGTTTATTAACCCGCGGACCAACCTAAATCCATCGTGGGCCAACCCGTGCAGGTCGCGAGCCTAGATGGGTTGGCCCGCGATGAATTTGGATTGATAAAATTTTAACCCAATTTACTTAATTGACTTGACGGGATATGTCAATCCAATCGATCCAATCTAAATTGACGATTCTAATATCGTCTTGGAGAGTTTTCTTTTTTTTTAAACGTCCGTGTGATATTTATCGAGACACATTTTTTATTTTTATCTTTAAAATTTTTAAACGTAACCAAGCAAGATTCCTTAGAAATATATATCTAATAGGTAAAAGAATTCCACCCCACCAGCACCAAGTCTCTTTCCCAATCAGTGGTTAGAACAGACAAGGGAGAGGAAGCAGCGTGGTAAAGTGGTGCATACCATGATACCAGTGGGTGGATGAGATGAGAGCCTATTAAACCAGAATGCCGATCTGCCTCTGGTTTCTGATCCTTTCTTCCTCCTATAACCTACACGACGAGGAGATAGATAGAGGGGATTGGGAAGGAGGAGGGAGCGAGAGAGAGAGAGAGAGAGAGAGAGAGAGAGAGGGCCGGGAAAGCACGTACCTTCGGCCCCGGCGATGGCGAGTTGGCCCCTCTCTCAACGCTGCGTCTTCAGGCCTCTCCCTGCTGCCTCCCCTCGCCCCAAATCCGGCAGCTCACCTGCCTCCGGCCTTTTCCCTCCGAGTCGCGGGCCCCTTCCCTCCGCTGTCCCCGGGTTTTCACGCGGCGCTGCCGGCGGCATCGATATCCGCCGCTCCTTGGGCCGCTGGGAGTGGGCGTTCCGGGTCAGCGCGCCGTCACGCGTGGCGCCGCTGGAGGGCGAGAGGGAGTCGCGCAGGAGAAGCGAGGAGCCTACCGTCGCGAGTGGGGGCGATGAGAAGGAAGAAGCTTTTGATCCAGCGATGCCGCCGCCGTTCGGTCTGGCGGAGATCCGCGCGGCCATTCCCAAGCATTGCTGGGTGAAGGACCCGTGGCGCTCGATGAGTTACGTGGTGCGCGATGTGGTGGCGGTGCTAGGGTTTGCGGCGGCGGCCGCGTACATCAATAGCTGGATCGCGTGGCCACTCTACTGGGTAGCCCAAGGGACGATGTTCTGGGCTCTCTTCGTTCTCGGCCACGATTGGTAAGTATTTTTTTTTTTTTTTAAATTAACTTGTAGATCATATAAACATACCTCCGATTTTGTGACAGTGGGCACGGGAGTTTCTCCAACGACCCAAAGCTTAACAGCGTGGTTGGCCATTTGCTGCACTCCTCCATTCTCGTTCCCTACCATGGATGGTAGCTTCTTTCTCAAATTCTAATTTAGGTCATTTTTATCCGCATCCCATCACCAATGTCGATTAATCCTTCCTATGCTTTTGAGCTCTTTAGGAGAATTAGCCACAGGACTCATCACCAGAATCACGGGCATGTCGAGAATGACGAGTCTTGGCACCCAGTTAATGCCCCATCTTTCATCCTCGTTTAAAACTTGGGATTAATTAGTGAAAGCTAATTCTTCTTGCTCTTCTGCTTGCAGTTGCCTGAGAATTTATATAGGAGTTTGGATTCTTTAACCAAGATGCTTCGCTTCACACTGCCGTTCCCCTTGCTTGCTTACCCTTTATACCTGGTGAGCAACAAAGCAGATATTAATTACATTTCGATTATGCTCAGACTTAATCTCGAACTCTTGACAGTGGGGGAGGAGCCCTGGGAAGTCTGGTTCGCATTTCCACCCGAGTAGTGATTTATTTGTTCCTAGCGAGAGGAAGGATGTGAGAACATCGACTATCTGTTGGACAGCAATGGCGGTGATCCTTGCAGGGTTAACCTTTGTGATCGGTCCTATTCAGATGCTTAAGCTTTACGCTGTTCCATATGGGGTTGGTTTCTCTCTGTTCTTCTTTCCATCTTTCTGTGAATAGACACGGCAGCCGGATGATGATGAAATCCCTTGGTTCCAAAATAGATTTTTGTCATGTGGCTGGATCTTGTGACATACTTGCACCATCATGGACACGAGGAGAAGCTGCCTTGGTACCGTGGAAAGGTATGAAGTAATTTCAAATAGCCAAATGTCATTCTGCTGTTTTGATTGCTAGAGAAATTAACAACCATAATCTAGTTTCTTTGTTGTCAGAAGAGCAAATCTTGTTGTCTGATAATCTCGTGCTCTTGTTATATGCCAGGAGTGGAGTTATCTTAGAGGAGGATTGACTACACTCGATCGAGATTATGGATGGATTAACAATATCCACCACGATATTGGGACGCATGTGATACATCATCTCTTCCCACAGATACCGCACTACCATTTAATAGAAGCTGTGAGTACTGCCAGCTTTCTCCTTAGTCAGTTCTCGCATGGCTATATTCGACAAGCGTTGCTCATAAAAAAAACTTGTGTTCTTGCATCAGACTGAGGCAGCAAAGCCCGTGCTTGGAAAATACTACAGGGAACCAGCAAAATCTGTTCCTTTGCCATTTCACCTATTTGGGGTCCTTCTAAGGAGCATGAAACAAGATCATTATGTTAGTGATACTGGAGACATTGTTTACTATGAGACTGATCGCCAACTAAGTGTGGCTTCTGAAGCCGAGTGACTTTAGTAAATCAAATCAAATCTTGGATGCCTGTGCCGCCACATTCTTTTCTCTTTCATTATCAGAGAGATGTCTCTGTCTCATTTGATGTATTTACTACGTAATTACCCTGGAAGTGTATCGATTTATGTTGCCTATATGGCCTCGTCAACATTTTAGAAGCTATTAGTCATTGAGGTAAGACGTCCAAGGAGAAAGAAATGTATTAATTGTAGCTCCCTTTGCTCCTTATTGTCATTTGGTTTCATAACTTTCATGAGTTCCCGAGGATGAGAATCATAACTTTCGTACCGTTATTATTGAAGATAATGACTGGCCTTGGTTGATGAAGCGTCTTATCTTTCTGATGTGACAACCCGCTACAGCCATTTGAAACTGTGGTCCATTTTATTCGCGTGCCAGAGGATCGGAATAGAAGGCGACAAATAGCTTTCGTCGTGGTCGGCGAAGGATAAAATCGTGCTGCATTTGAGAAAATAATACCCATCTGAACTCTATAAAATCGTGGTGTAACTCCCTCCCTCGGTCTGACACCGCACCCCCTCTCCCCTGCTCCTCCCTCCCCTGTCAAATGACAGTCCTATCCCTTTTTTTTTTTTTTTTTTTAATTTTATTTAATTTTATTTTCTTAATTAATTTTATTTATTATTTCTTCATCAATACTTATATATTTTTTTAATTTTATTTTTAATTAATTTTATTTATTATTTTTTAATATTTATTTAGTTTTATTTTTTAATTAATTTAATTTATTATTTTTCATCAATACTTATATATTTTTTAATTTTATTTTTTAATTAATTTTGATTATTATTGTTAAAATTTATTTAATTTTATTTTTTAATCAATTTTGTTTATTATTTTTTATATATATATTTTTATTTTATATAATTTTTTTCCTTTAAATTATCTTTCTAATTCAATACTTAAATTATCTCCATCTAACTCTTTATACATGTTAGAACTTTCTCTCTATTTAAATCATCCCATCCTTCAACCATTGACACCTGTCAAAACACCTTCCTTTAACTCTTGACATATGTCAGAACCTCTATTCCCTTTAAATTACCCCCTTTCAACCCTTGACATATATCAGAACCTCTATTCCCTTTAAATTACCCCCCTTCCAACCCTTGACACATGTAAAAATCTTTTATCCATTTAAATTACCCCACTTCCAACTCTTGACACATGTCAGAACTTCTCACTCTCTTTAAATTACTCTCTCCAATCCTTGACATATGTCAAAACACCCCTCGCCCTTTAAATTACCCCTTTCAATACTTGACACATATCATAACCTCCCCTCCCCTTAAATTACGCACCCTTCAACTCTTGACACATGTCAGAATCTCTCCCTTTAAATCATTCTCTCACACTTCATTTTTAGTCATTTTTCAGTCACACCTCCCTCACTGCTATCTCCATCTCAGTCTCTTCTTTTTTTTTTTCATGAAATATAGTTATCTTCTTAACCATTACAAATATTAACTCCTCAAATTTATAACTAAGAATAAACAAAAGATTATAAATATATAATAAAAAATTATTAAAAAAAAATAAAATTGATAAAAATTTAAAAAACTGATTAAAAAACAAAAACAAAACAAAACTTAAAAAAAAAAGGGAAAACGAATAAAGGACAAAATTAAAAAAAAACGAATAAAGGAAAACAAATAAGGATAGAAATGGAATCCAATGAAAATAGGAAGTGGGGCCTGGCGGAGGGACGTGAGGGGGTGCGAAAAGCAGCCCTCAATCATGGTTCATCTTAGGTACAGTACATAATTAAAAGGAAATGGAACATTTTGGTTTTTTTTTTAACACTTGGACAGAGCCAAAATTGTGATGACTAATATTTGACTAACATAGTTATTGATTCGAAGAGTTAACGTTATAAAGCTAAATAACAAGTTCTTGAGTTTTGGGATACAATCACGTGGAAGCTTGATTATTGTTATGTTGCACGGCAATTTATTATCAAAAGCATCATTGATTATTATTTATCAAAGGGCACATTTCCACTCTTGGCATCTTAAAAAGATTGCTACCTACCTACTTTAGTCTATTCAATTACCGCATGCATTCTAAATATGAAATGTTTTGGAAAGAAATGTTACAAATACTGTAAGACTAGGAAGGAATAAATACTATTCTCTATTTAAGTGTTTATCAACAAGGTTCAGCTAACTTCATTTGTGAATTTCATGACTCAAACTTAGAAGAATAAGTTGGCAGATCTGAAGATCTCGAAAACAAGGTCTGATTAGCTCATACCAAGTTTAAATACAAGAGTCAGGTAAATCTGGCCGGGCCAACCAAAAAATCAAGGACCGAAACCAAGAATGCCCATGCACTTCTTGCAAAGGGGAAATGCATGACCTAACCAACTCAACCAGTAGGCCTTGGTTGATCTGTGTTGACTAGGTCAATTTTCATTATTTTTCCAATTTTAGAATTTCCAATATATTTAAATAATATGACAGAAACTTGGTCAGCTTGATTCACCCATTAATCCAACAAGTAAACTAGTGATCTAAAACTCAATACGATATAGGATCAGTATGCAATCTGCATCTGTGTCGACCTCAAAAAGAGAAACCACTGCATCTAACCAATTCATGAAATAAGCAAACTCCAATTTTTAAATGTGGGACTGAAGCACTCGAAATGAAGTCCACTACAAACAAGGTATAACTGACTAATTGTTGCTTGTCTAAACTGGTGCTTCCAAGCCAGCCAATTACAAGTTCCACACATAATAAATCCAATCTAACAAAAGTATTCCTAATTGCATATTGATCTGACAGTTACAAAGGGCTTAGAATTAGGAGACCTGAAATCCAAGCTATTCATATTTTAATTGAAAATTTTGCACGCATTATTATATTATGTTGTTTATCTGTAATTTATTTTTTTGTTCAGATCGTCAGAAAAAAATACAATGAAGATATTTACAGGTAAAAAAGCATAAAAATTGCATGACAAGATTCACCTAAACCCTTTGCCGCAATGCTGCCTGCTTACACTATTTCATGTAACCATTCTAATGACCAATGCACAATGATTGGGCTTATTGCTCAATGCTTCGGAATTATTCACAAAGCAGTAACATCTACAATGAAGACAAATGCAGCACTATGCCATGTCATGGTAGCAAGTTTGCAATTGTGCCACTTTGGGTTCAAGCAGATGATATTAATTTAGTTACTACTTAACCTTCATCAAAAGTTAATCTATATGGTGTTACACAAGTTAAATTTTCTAGATCTATGATGTAAAGTAGTAAACTTAGTTACACTTCACCAAAAGTTATCATTGCAATCAACATGCTTGGTCCTTTTTGTGAAAATCTACTTCTAATCAGTGTTTCAGATCATGGCAAGTTGCAATGGTGCCCTCATGTTCAATGTTCTCATCCTGAATAGCAAGTGAAAAAATCATTTGCAAGTTATATGGTTCAAAACCAGTGGCGTATCAGTTAGCACAATCATCAATCTCAACACCTCAACTTAATATTGTATGCCATGAGATGAAATTGTAGAACAGGGACTCAAACGCATTCTGAAACCACTTCTTTTCTGAGCATGATCATGGTAATCAATCTTTGAGACAGATATATCCAAACATATTCATGTCATGCTTATAGACTGAGAAATAAATAGCTTGCAAAAAGGAAAAAAAAAACGATAACGTTAATTCCCTTCCTCGTTCTTGCTTAGATCTCCAAACTTGTGCTTGAAAGCGTCTTGCCTCTGGATCCACATCATGTGACCCTGGAGAATTGTTTCGAGAACCAGTTACACATCTAACCAGCAGCGAAAGTCCAGTAATCGGAAAAGGATATAGCCTGGATTGAATTAGGAACCGAGAGGAAAGGAGAGATCGACAATCACCTGAAGAGCAACGGCCCAAACAACAATGAGGGAAGCGGCCCAAATCTTCTTATCTTTGAAAAGTTTCGAGATCTCCATCCCTTTAGAGAGCGCAAAGAAACCAAAACCCTAGAAAATCTCGTCGGAGGAGACGAGAAGCGATCGGGATTTTGTTGGCTTGAAAATGGAGTTTTTGCAAAAAGGCGCCTCAAAACACTGCATACTACTGTTGTCTACTAATAATAAAAATATGGATAATAGTTTGTTTCACATTTGTCATCTACGATTAAAATACATCAAATCACATATTATACTTACATTAATTTGATTTATTTTTATCAAGATATAAATTGAAATTGAATTGAACCCCGATTCACAACCCCCAACTAAAAAAAAAAATTCCACCATTTAGCGACGGACTTAGAGACGGAATTATCGTTCTGTTTCTAAATAGAGACAGAATTATATTTCCGCCTCTATTTTGATCGTTTAGAATTAGAAAATAAATTAATCAGTAAAAATTAGTAACGAAAATAAATTATCCGTCTCTAAATGGAGATGGACATTTTAATTTTGTCTCTAACTAGAGACGGAATAAATCTAATTAGAGACGGAATTAAACATCCGTCGTTAATTAGACATGTGGCCAACAAGGTGAGAAAACACGATTTGGACCTAAATCGTGATATTAGTAACGGAACTATTAGTTATGTCGCTAAGTAGAGTCGGAACTACTAATTCCGTCGCTAATTAGAGACGAACCTCTTAGTTATGTCTCTAATTAGCGACGGAACTATTAGTTTCGTCGCTAATATCATGCCTTCGTCTTCCTCTCCATCGTGCATGTCTGTGAAACCCTCCGGCGACCGTCTCCTCCAGTGTGCTCTATTCTAGTGGCCTTCCCATCTCTGACATCCTTCTCCTCTAGCATCCTCTCCTTCTATGACCTTCCCACCTATTGATATGATTTCTCTTTCCCTCTTCGATCTCCATTTTACCAGTTAAACCATAACGGACATGATCTTGGTCGTCTGCGACCTCGTGGCGATGACTTGCCTGGTCCCGAGCTCACGGCGGTGACCTTCACCGGCCCTGATCTCAACTGGCCCCGAGCTTGGCCGACCCCAAGGTTGCGGCAGGGAGCTTGGGCAGCCCTAAGCTCGTGCCAGCGACTCTGGTCGGCCTTGAGATCATGGCAGCGAGCTTGGGCTGACTCGGGACTCGCTACTGCTTCATCTTGGCCAGCGCTGCCATTGGATTGGCTGACCCTCTTGGCCACCCTTGAGCTCACAGCCAGGAATTTGCTGCTTCTAGGTTGTAGAATTATATTCTGGTTGATTTTAACCTAGTTTATCAAGTTGTAGAATTTTAATCTAGTATCATTGCTTTGAAAGGACAACTTCTTAATTATATACTTAATTTTTTGTATTCATGGTATGGTTTGTGAATACATTGAATCATGTGTGTAGTACCTCTATTGTATTAATTACATACTTATTAAGTAATCAATCTTATGTTTATTAGGATACAATATACATGAACAAAGATTGGATGTACAATAGATTAGAAAATGAATTTATCCAATATGAATATTTTGCTGGAGTTGAGGACATTGTAAACTTTACAAAGAGTCATCCAGAATGTATGGATGGTGTCACGTTACAATTGTTGGAGCAATCTGGGTACCCTAGGTTTTAATGTTTAGGCAAAGGTTTAAGTTATGTTTATTATTGTATTTAATATGCATTGTAAGTGTGCACGATACAGGTACAATAAGGAAAGTCCAAGTGTGATCTTGACAAAGGAGGAAAATCCAAGGATGAGTCTTGGCGGTGTAAGTCCAAGCATATAGTCTTGGCAACGTAAGTCCAAGTGTGACTTGGCAATGGACGAAGTCCCGGAGGTGCAACCTCTTGGCAAAGGAAGACCCAACAACAATGACAAGGCCGATGAAAGCTCCAGAAGGCAAGACGTGAAGGATGAGGAGACATTCGAGGGACGCAAGGCTGATGGAGGAGGCTAGAAGGCTAGGTCTAGGTTGGTCAGGTGATGTGCGTAAATATTATGATCGTTTATGCATGTTTCAACGCACATTCACTTGCTTTATACGTATATATTTTTTGCATGATCGCCTATTTTATCATGTACTCATCATATATACTATTTTGTTCAGGTATCTACTCTTTGTTTAGTTTTGTGTTGACAGAGACAACTTTCGGAGCAAAAATAACGATTGTTGAGACATCGGAACGAGCTAGAGAACATGACCGTGCAACCTCGCATGACCGTGTGGCCAAATAGAAGAGGAGCAGTGCACGGGCGTGCAACTCCTGCACGACCGTGCAGCCAACTAGAGGCAGATCAGAGCATGGTCGTGCAAACCTGCACGACCGTTCCCCCCATGACCGAAGCCAAGCAAGGAACGACTGTGCAACCCTGTACGACCGTGTCCCAGGAGCCGAACCCGAAGTTCACACGGCCGTGCCAATTGGCACGACCGAGCAGAACGGCCAGAGACAAGAAAGGGCACAACCGTGCCATATTGGCATGTCCGTGCCGCCGCAGCCGTGCCCTAGCCTATAAAAGAGTTTTAACCCTTCTCGTCAAGGGGGGGGGGGGGGGGGGGCCGGAAGCGGGCCGTCAGAGAGGGAATCAACTTGGTACTGTTCCACGTCGTCCAGGATCTCCGTCCAGCGATTTTTCATCACCACATCGACTCCAGAAGCAAATGATTGGATCCGAAGATCACTCGTCATCGTTGAATACGCATCCTTTCTCTCTTCTTGTTTGAGATTGTATGCTTAATTACATCATGTCTTCGGGGTTTTCTCCGGCGTCTATGGAGTAGATTTCTTGTTCTAGGATTAGGGAGTAGTAGTGGATCGGTTTGATGTAAGACTCGTACTTATGCTTATATTCATGTAGCTTGGTTTGCATTTCTTGTCTTATATTTAGATTAGCTTTCTACTTGTTTGTTTGTATTTCCGCTGCACACAAACCATTGTAGGAAGCGACGTTTTGGGTGAGACGCTATTCACCCCCCCCCCCCCCTCCTCCTCTAGCGGACGTCAAGGTCCCAACAACAATGTCCTTGTAATAATTCCAAATGTAGAAATAAAGCTTTTCGTAATGAAGAAACTATTAAAGTACATCTTTGTAAACAAGGATTTGTTCCAAATTACTATAATTGGTATTATTATGGAGAGCCTTATTTGTCTCACCGTATTAGAACTTTGGTTGCTTTTTCATTTGGCACAACCTCTTAAGGGGAATCATCATCTAATGAGAATGCAATGCAATCAATGGTTTATGCCGCTATAAATGCTATTGATCATTCAAATATAGATGAAATACCAACACTTAAAGTTCAACAAATGTATGACATGTTAAAGACTAGTGAAAGAGAAGTGTGGGAAGAGATTCTGTCTAATCATTACTAATTATCAACTACTGTAAGGTTATTGAACATCAAGTAGAGCATCATTTTTTAGAAAGATGTTATGATAACATATGTCAATTGATGTCTGAGTTACTTTCTGCTGATAACATAATGCCTGATAGCTTCTAAAATAAAAAAAATTGGTGAGAGGTTTATGTTTTCTTGTAGAGAAGATTGATTGTTGCTGTTGGTGCGGGAAGCATCCGACGATCGAACTCGTGTTTTGATAATGGCAAAAGATTCAAAGTTAAGGTGTTTTGTGATCTAACAAGTCTGCTTGAGTATTTCAGGAAAGTCCTAGCTGCGGTTAGGCAAAGGGAAAACCCTAGGGGGTGGTAGCCCTAGGTCATAAGGGGTGGTAACCCTATGCGGAAATTCTTGGCAGGTCGATGACTTCAGGCAAAAGTCCTAGGGGGTGGTAACCCTAGGTGGAAAGTCCTGGTGTCGCGAACCAGGTGAAAGACCGGACTAGCCGGGAAGCGGATGTCCAGCAGAAAGTCCGGAAGCGTCGAGTGCTGAGCAAAAGTCCAGTCAATCTGGAGGATCGCACTGGCAGCAAGTAAATCTCCTGAGTGGAGTAGGTGAGGACGCGTTCCCCGTAGGGGGAACAGTAAGCGTCGGGTCGACCTAAGGTTTCCGGACGGAAATCCGAAGTCAGACCCGGACAGTCCGGAGACTGTCATTACTCATTATCATATTTATTATGTTTTATGTGCTAACTTTGTGCTGCAGGGTATATTTGGGATTAATGTATCTTGCAGAGACGAAAGTGCAAAGAATAGCCTCGGATGAACAGTGTCTGAGGCGCCTCCATGGAGCTTGGAGGCGCCTCGGGTGTTAAGGTGACATGGCTGCGCAGAACCACTGGAGGCGCCTTCATGGTGCACGAAGGGGCCTTGGATGCTCCATTGGAGGCGCCTTAAAGATGGATGAAGGGCGCCTTCAAGGCGATAAGCGCAGAATGGTCAACGCTCATCAGCACGGTGGACTCGGAGCTGTGGAGGCGCCTTCGGAGGCTGTCAAGGCGCCTTGGATGCTCTATATAAGGGTACTTCGAGCAGCAGTGAGGTATAACAACTTTCAAGTGATTCTTCTGCATTCAACAGCTAACGAACTCATTCCGAAGTGCTGCAACTCGACACCGACGACCTGGAGCTTCAATTTAGCAGTTTAGTTGTCGGTATAAAAGTTTATTTACGTTCTTTATTTTGCTTCTTGTACTTAAACTTGTAAATCTATTCGAGCCTATAGTTGTTGCCCACAGTAAGCGATCAAGGATCGCGGACCTTCGAGTAGGAGTCGCTACAGGCTCCGAACGAAGTAAATTCTCCATGTCCTTCTGTGTGTGTTTGCTATCCTTCTTATTTACTTTCCACTGCGTTATTTCTGAACGAGTTTTTACGATTCCGATAATCGAATGAAATAGCCGCGAGCGCTATTCACCCCCCTCTAGTGCGTCTCGATCCAACAATTGGTATCAGAGCGGGGTAGCGTTGATCTGGTGCAACCACCAATCACGCAATTTTTCGCGGTGTTTTTAATTTTTCGGAGTCAACTGAAATTAGTATTCTTACTATATTCCAGTTTTTTTTCGATCGTATCGATCTCGCTCGAAGTTGGTGCAACACCACTCGAGTTAGTTCCTTTTTTTTACTTTACTCCCGCACTACTAATCCAAGACATAGTCTTGGGACATATTTTTCTTTTTCGTTTTTTTTTTGCATATTCTCTCAATGACCCATCAAGAGGGTTTCAGCACTGTCCGCCCCCCGCTCTTCTCCGGAGAAGATTTCGGATACTGGAAGGGACGGATGGAAACGTTTCTAAAAATCCAGTTCAAAATGTGGATGATCATTCGAACTGGATTTCAACTACCGACTGGCACTGATGGCAAACCTACTCCCTGCGAAGACTGGGAACCTTCCTTCATCAAGAAAGTGAAAGCCAACGCCAGAGCTACCTGCACCCTCCAGTGTGGACTGACCAAAGAGGAGCTCAACAGAGTCGGTCCATTCTCATCAGCAAAGGAGCTTTGGGAAAAGCTGATCGAACTCCACGAGGGCACATCGGAAACCAAGGTAAGTAAGCGTGACTTGTTATTTAATAAACTGTACAATCTAAAAATGCAGGAAGGAGATACGGCGAGTTCGCTCCACGCACGGATTTCAGACATTCTCAATTCTCTTCATGCAATCGGGCAAAAAGTCGAGAATCGGGACGTCATAAGGTATGCTCTAAACTCATTTCCGAGGAGTACACTGTGGGCATCAATGGTAGATGCCTACAAAGTCTCCAAGGACTTGTCTTGTTTAAAATTAGATGAGTAATTTTCTGAGTTTGAACTTCACGAGCAAACTAATGCACAACCAATCGAGAAGGGGGTTGCTTTGGTTGCAGGTACCAGTCGAACACGGGAACCGAGATTACGGCGAAAAACTGAACCAGAATCAGAAGACGGACCCGACTCAGAAGATGAAGAAGACGAACTGACCAATGAACTCGTGAACCTCGTAAAGAAGCTCTACAAGAAGAAGAAGGGCTTCAACAAGAAAGACCTGAAGAAGGCGGTACAATCCAAGGAGGCCCAACCGAGTTCTAAGGTAAAATTTGAAGTAACCTGCTACGGATGCAACCAGAAGGGGCACATCAAAGCCAACTGCCCCAACCAAAAGGAAGCCAAAAAGCAAAGAAGAAAGAAGGCCCTGAAGACGACGTGGGACGAATCTTCTTCGGAGGACGACGATGATGAACTCGATCAGACGAGTTTACTCGCATTGATGGCCCAGGACCAGATCGACGAATCCGAGAGCGAGAGCGAGTCAGAGGCCGAGTCCGAGGGAAGCCACGGATCTGCATCCGTTTCCGAATGGCCAGACTCCACTGTAAGTATTCCTAGACTTAATAATTTAGTCAATTATTTATTACGCAAGTTAGCTAAGTCAAACCTTAAGATTAAGTCACTTCTAAAGGAAGTAGCTGTCCTTAAAGAAGTGACTAACTCTAAATCCTTACCTGATCAAGTTCAGACTGGAAATTCAACTCAAGTTCAAAAACTTGAGGAAGAAAATTCAAGTCTGAAAAATCAGGTCAAGGATTTAAAAAATACCTTAGAACGGTTTTCTTTAGGCTCCAAGAATCTTGACCTAATTCTTGGGACACAAAGAGCCGTTTACAATAGAACTGGGCTAGGATATAAAACTAAAAAGAAATATAAATCTTATTTACCCTTAATAAACAAACCAAATAGAAAGGTAATCCAAGCATGAGTCCCCAAGTCCAAATGGTCAATCAAGTTGGACTTGGCCAATACTGGGTCCCGAAAGATCAAATACACTACCTTGATAGACCATATCGAGGTTATGATCCAAGGGGAGTAAACACAAAAACAATTCAAATTATAAATTAAAATTCAAATTATAAATTAAAAATTCGAAATTAAATTCAAAATTCAAAATCAAATTAAAAATTCAAAATTAAATCAAATTCAAAATTAAATTCAAAATTCAAAATTAAATTAAAAATTCGGAATTAAATTAAAATTCAAAATTCAAAATCAAATTAAAAATTCGAAATTAAATTATAAATTCAAAATTCAAAATCAAATTCAAAATTCAAAATCAAATTCAAAATTCAAAATTAAATCAAATTAAAAATTCGAAATAAAATTCAAAATTCAAAATTCAAAATCAAATTAAAAATTTGAAATTAAATTACAAATTCAAAATTCAAAATCAAATTAAAAATTCGAAATTAAATCAAATTAAAAATTCAAAATTAAAAATTAAAATAAAAATTCGGAGTTAAATTAAAATTCAAAATTCAAAATCAAATTAAAAATGCGAAATTAAATCAAATTAAAAATTTGAAATTAAATTCAAAATCAAATTAAAAATTTGAAATTAAATTCAAAATCAAATTAAAAATTTGAAATTAAATTCAAAATCAAATTAAAAATTCAGAATTAAATTAAAATTCAAAATCAAATTAAAAATTCGAAATTAAATTATAAATTCAAAATTCAAAATTTTAAATCAAATTAAAAATTCGAAATTAAATTCAAAATCAAATTAAAAATTCGAATTCAAATCAAATTAGAAGGAGGATCCAGAATAGCTGACACCCCAACTAACCTACCCGAAATGGGTAAACAAAAGTAGACTACCCGGTAGGGTAATTAAGGTTAGAAAAAGTGGGTTATGTTTAACTTGACCCATGGTACTGGTGAAGTTTTTGGATGATAGTACGTTAGGGAAGCTTGGACATCGCATGTCTAGGAAGATATGGTTTCAACCTGGTGCATTTGGCCAAGTGGAACTGACCGAAACTACCCTTAAATGGATCATAACTAGTTAGACTAAGGTTTAGTATTAAGTTTAATGGGTAGAACTATTTGGAAAACCTCGAAGGCATGGTTACTTTAATGAGCACCTTGTGACTCACCATAGCCCAGAAGTTTATCCAAAGAATGCTTACTTGTTGAACCCAAAGCTAAACCTAAATCTAACACAAAGTTAAACAAAACTCTAAAATTGAACCTAAATTCATCTCACAAAAATTATAGGATTACCTGATTGAAAATTTAGATCGGGTGAGATGACTAAGGAATTTAAAATTCAAATTCAAAATTAGACTCATAACTATAATTAATTCAAATTCTATAATCAATTAATTTTTAAAACTTAATTTCAAAATTATTTTAAAACTTAATTTTAAAATTATTTTAAAACTTAATTTTAAAATTATTTTAAAACTTAATTTCAAAAATCTAATTTCAAAATATTTTTTAAAAACTTAATTTCAAAATTATTTTTAAAAATCTTTACAAAATCATTTTAAATTATTTAAAACTTAATTTCAAAAATCTCATTTCAAAATCTTTTTTGAAAACTTAATTTCAAAATTATTTTTAAAAATCTTTACAAAATCATTTTAAATTATTTAAAATTAATTTCAAAATTATTTTAAAACTTAATTTCAAAAATCTAATTTCAAAATCTTTTTTTTAAAAAAAATTTTCAAAATTATTTTTAAAACTTAATTTCAAAAATCTAATTTCAAAATCTTTTTTTTTAAAAAACTTAATTTCAAAATTATTTTTAAAACTTAATTTCAAAAATCTAATTTCAATTTTTTTTTTAAAAAAAAAAGTCTTTAAAACTCAATTTCAAAATTCTTTTAAAAAAATTTTCAAAATAATTTTAAAAATCTTTAAAACTCAATTTCAAAACTCTTTTAAACATCTTTTCAAAGTTATTTTAAAAATCTTTAAAACTCAATTTCAAAATTCTTTTAAAAATCTTTTCAAAATTATTTTAAAAAAAATCTTTAAAACTTAATTTCAAAACTCCTTTAAAAATCTTTTCAAAATTATTTTTTTTTAAAAAAAAACGTGGCACATGAATGAAGGCGCCTCCCACACGAGGGAGGCACCCTCAACAGCGGCGGGAAATTTTCCGCCGCTTACTTAAGGCGCCTTAAGGAACCCTTTAATGCGCCTCCAAAGGAACCCCAAAGAGCCCTTAAAGGCGCCTTCACTCTTCACTTTTGCCACGAACAGAAGCGTTTCCTTCTGTTCATGTTCTGCCGAAACATAACTCAAATCCGAGTTTTCCCAACCAAGGCGCCTTCAACCCATCTCTTCCTCCTTTAATCCTAGCTATGCCTCCGAGGTATAATCTAAACTCTTCTCAATCATCTATTTCCTAAATTTCTTGCTAGTTTTGCAATTTTTTTTGTATAATGTCAACAATACGAAGCGTCGTATTGTGGATCCCACACCGGCTAGGGCTCCTTCCACGGACCCGAGATTCCCCTCGGAACAGCATAGGATAGATTTCGCTAGGTTCACCTTTGAGTCTATTAAATCTAGATATATTGGTTGAGAATTTCTATCCCAATACTGTCAACCCGCAATCCAGATGATAAACTACTATCATCTAGATAAACTGGTTGACTGTACCACTACAGTCAACCAAGATCTGTGTGCCCAATTCTATCACAACCTTGAAAAGGTTGATGATAGTACATATTCCACCAGAGTTGGTGGTACTGATCTTCAGTTTACTCCCTCCCTACTTCGCACCAGCTTAGAGCTTAGAGAGTCACAGTGTACATTCTTATGTTACCCGAGTAGGGAGCTACCTTTTGGTGATCCCTATTCCCACATTACCTTAGATAACATCTACATGCATTTTTTTGGAGATGAGAGACCCTTGGGCCTGACCGAGTTCAGATCCACTCTTCTTTGTATTCAGGATTATGCTATGTACAGAGTCCTGACAGCATGCATCCTACCCATCTCATCTCGAGACGTCTCGAAGATGCGACCATCCCACTCGTTCTTTCTGTACGCCCTCAGCCAGCGCCTAGATGTAGACATAGCCCTCCATATGTTTCATAACATCATTCTTGCATCTAGTACAGTTACATCTGGAGTAATTCATATGCCTTACTGTCATATCCTGACCCAGATATTCTCCAACTCTAGGATAGACATCACTAGAGGGGTACTCATCCCACTTACCATTTATGATGAGTTAGGTCAGCGTAGCCTTAGATTAGCGGGGGCAGAGGTCACTGCCGAGGGGATTCTGACCTGGAAGGGCCGACCACCACCAGTTGCTGCCCCTGGTGCTCTAGAGGCTGAGGGCGTACCAGATGCGGATGAGGAGTGGCCTGATTTCCTGGCAGAGGACTTTTTCACAGATCCTTCTACCTCTGCCGGACCCTCCACATCAGCCAAGCCTTCATCTTCGGCACCACTCTCTGTCGAGGACAGACTCACTCGGCTCAAGATCCAGTCCACTCAGACGCGATGAGCTGTGCTAGATAGCCATCCTTCCTTCGATCTATGCGATCCGAGATGACTACTGGTTTCGCATCTCTCTGAGGTGAGATTCGACGTCAGGGATAGCCTCAGCCACCACCCGAGCAACCTCTAGCCGATCCTCCAGCTGACGATCCGCCTGCTTGATTTTATCTTTTAGTCTGTCTGGACATGTCATTCACTTCTTGGATTTGCCTATCTTACTCATCTTTTGGATTGTATCTTGGAGTTGGTTATCTGATGTTTAACTGCCTTATATTTAATTGAGTACTTATATGTTTTTTTTTCTTTTCAAAATTGTGAGTATATTTCAAAATAACTTTTAAATTGTTTTTTAAAATTCTAGGAAAAATGATTTTAAAATCTCTTTTTTTCTTAGAAGTTTCAAAAATTGGATTTAACTTAGGCTTTCCCCCTAGAAATCATGTTCCCCTAGACTTAAGCCAGAGCATCTCACAAACACCTAGGTATTCCTTGATTGTGTTTTGAAAGACATATATAGAATGGCGTGAGATGCATATGGTACAGCCTGGACTCAAGAATGCTTATATCTGTGCATCAATATGAGTCTGGGCGTTAAACACATAATATACATCAATCAAGTCAAGTTTTCCAGCTCTAGTCAAATCTATCTAGACCAAATTGACTTAACTTGACTAACCAAGTGAAAGTTGTTGCCCTCTAGGCAATCAACAAGTAGCTAAAGGTTAGACAGTTGGTAAAGGATACACAGTTTTCAGGATACGCATGTTTGATCTTTAGGGCTCTGATACATCTTAAAGTAAAACTGGATAATTTGAAATCTATTGAACTTGACTCATGCTTGGACTTAAGGCACAACTGACTTTTGAATTAATAACCTAAACCAAATTTTTAGCTACTCCACTCCCTCCTTGTCCTAAAATTTAATAAGTATTGTTCAAAACTAAGTTTTTTTTAACCTAAGTGATAGCTTTCAAAATCCAATACTTGCAAAGAAGCTTAGCTAAGTTCTAAATATTTCTCTAACAAATTTTCAAAATCTAGACTAGTACTTCTCTACATATAATTTACTCTTAGATATTTATTTCACTTAGCTAAAAGGTAAGAAAAGAAAATTATAAAGTGCTACCAAAGTCTTGTTATCCCTCTTTAAAAATCAAATGACTATTTTTGATTATTTTTTGATATATGACACAGGGGGAGAGTAGCAAATTCAAATTTAAAATAATGAGTAACAAAATATTAAAGGGGGAGTAACAATTAAGGGGGAGCCTAAACTTAATGCTATGCTTGCTTTAAATGTTTTTACTTACATCTACTCTTTATTTGATATCTGTTTACTTAACTTTGATTTTAAGTTGCCATAATCAAAAAGGGAGAGATTGTTGGTGCGGAAAGCCTCCGACGATCGAACTCGTATTTTGATAATGGCAAAAGATTCAAAGTTAAGGTGTTTTGTGATCTAACAAGTCTGCTTGAGTATTTCAGGAAAGTCCTAGCTGCGATTAGGTAAAGGGAAAACCCTATGGGGTGGTAACCCTCGGTCATAGGGGGTGGTAACCCTATGCGGAAAGTCTTGGTAGGTCGATGGCTTCAGGCAAAAGTCCTAGGGGGTGGTAACCCTAGGTGGAAAGTCCTGGTGTCGCGAACCAGGTGAAAGACTGGACTAGCCGGGAAGCGGATGTCCAGCAGAAAGTCCGGAAGCGTTGAGTGCTGAGCAAAAGTCCAGTCGATCTGGAGGATCGCACTGGCAGCAGGTAAATCTCCTGAGTGGAGTAGGTGAGGACGCGTTCCCTGTAGGGGGAACAGTAGGCGTCGGGTCGACCTAGGGTTTCCGGACGAAAATCCGAAGTCAGACCCGGACAGTCCGGAGACTGTCATTACTCATTATCATATTTATTATGTTTTATGTGCTAACTTTGTGCTGCAGGGTATATTTGGGATTAATGCATCTTGCAGGGACCAAAGTGCGAAGAATAGCCTCGGATGAACAGTGTCCGAGGCGCCTCCATGGAGCTTGGAGGCGTCTCAGGTGCTAAGGTGACATGGCTGTGCAGAACCACTGGAGGCGCCTTCATGGTGCACGAAGGCGCCTTGGATGCTCCATTGGAGGCGCCTTAAAGATGGATGAAGGGCGCCTTCAAGGCGATAAGCGCAGAATGGTTAGCGCTCATCAGCACGGTGGACTCAGAGCTGTGGAGGCGCCTTCGGAGGCTGTCAAGGCGCCTTGGATGCCCTTTATAAGGGGCCTTCGAGCAGTAGTGAGGTATAACAACTTTCAAGTGATTCTTCTACATTCAACGGCTAATGAACTCATTCCGAAGTGCTGCAACTCGACACCGACGACCTGGAGCTTCAATTTAGCAGTTTAGTTGTCGGTATAAAAGTTTATTTACGTTCTTTATTTTGCTTCTTGTACTTAAACTTGTAAATCTATTCGAGCCTATAGTTGTTGCCCACAGTAAGCGATCAAGGATCGCGGGCCTTCGAGTAGGAGTCGCTACAGGCTCCGAACGAAGTAAATTCTCCGTGTCCTTCTGTGTGTGTTTGCTATCCTTCTTATTTACTTTCCGCTACATTATTTCTGAACGAGTTTTTACTATTCCGATAATCGAACGAAATAGCCGCGAGCGCTATTCACCCCCCCCCCCCTCTAGCGCGTCTCGATCTAACAGTTGCATTAACAACTGCATGATATTTTGAAAAGAAGATAGTGAACTGATTGAATGTAGAATTTATACTCACCCTAGTTATAAGCATAATAGTCGCATACCAGAGAAGAAAAAGGAAAAGAAAAAGAGTGCATGAAAAATTATGTATTATTTCCCGTTAGCTCCTAGACTCCAACGCTTGTACGTATCTACTACAACAGCAAGCTACATGAGGTGACATCATGAGCATGTGTACAAAGAAGATATAATGTCACTACAAGAAAAAAGCTAATAGACAACGCTTTTAAAGCGTTGTCTTTGTGCCTGAAAAAGCGTTGTTAAAGGCACTGTTGTTAAAAGTCTGCTCAACGACAACGCTTTTAAAGCGTTGTCTTTGTGCCTGAAAAAGCGTTGTTAAAGGCACTGTTGTTAAAAGTCTGCTCAACGACAACGCTTTTAAAGCGTTGTCATTTGTAGCGAAGACAACGCTTTTGTAACGCTTTAAAAGTGTTGTCGATTTATGCAAAGACAATGTTTTTGCAACGCATTTAAAGTGTTGTTTTTGGTAGAAAAGACAACGCTTTTGCAACGCTTTAAAAGCGCCATCGTTTTAAAGAAAAAAATAAAAAAAAATTATTTAAAAATTATTATTTTTATATTTATGAAACTATTATTTTTCTTTTACCATGTCTAGATTCGAATTTTACATATAATCAACTCAGTTAATGATTTCAAACTCATACCAAAATAATATAATTCTGACATTGAAGTAATATTAGTATTTAATTACATGAGAAGCTAGTAAATATCAAAATTAACACTAATTCTGTTTCAAAGTAGATAGTGATATTCACAAATAAAACAAAAGAGCACAAAATAATCTTGTGAGCAATTGGATTTTGTTTAGGATCTTTGTGAGCTTTGAACAGATTGAACAGATTGAACAAAAAATTACAGTCAATAGTTTGAACCAAAAAATTACTTCTACTAGCTATTTTCTATAAATGAACCAAAACTCATTACTCAGAAATGAAATGCTTGCAGAAAGAAAGAAAGAAAGCTTGAAGAAATGCAACGTTTCTTCAAACTGCAGAAAGCACTGTTGTTGCAGAAATACAACGTTTCTTCAAACAGCAGAAATAAAGCTTGCAAAAAGAAACAACTATAATATGATAAACTGTGGTTCCATACATGAGCATTACTGATGGCTCTCAAAAGAAACAAAACAATCAAAATAAACGAGTTCAAAATGTGAAACTTTACTAGATAATCAACTATAATATGATAAACTGTGGTTTGTAGTACTCAGTATAACATCCATTTCTCAGTTTTTGTCTTATGTTGCATCTGTATTTTTTATTTCATATTTACATGAAGTATATATCTTATAATACAAGCAAATATCCTGAAGTTCAATAATACAGATCTATAGTAAGCTTCTACGCCTACAACCAATGAAGTTCTATAAGAACTTCTTATGAGACATCAGTTGAGGTTTGTGTTGTTTACATTCCTTTCTAATTTTATTAGAGAATGATCATGGCCAGCATGCGAGTGAATAACTTCAAGGAAATTCAACAGCGTTATACTTTAACAAGAACCTTAACTAGATTGAATAACTTACTTAAAAGAAGTAATGTCTACCTGAACATTGCTTTCTTCCATTAAAACCTCCTTAGCTTTTTCGCAAAGCACCCTAACCTGAAATTTTATTTAAAAACTTATAAATATAGTTATTAACTCACAATGATAAACTGCAAGAAATTCCAAATATTATTTTCATAGGGAAAAAAAGAACACTAAACAAACATTGGACTGCAAAACCTAATGTCTTAACAATATGAACTCATTGTGAACTTTTAGCAATTAGCAAGACACAAGAAGGGAATAGAAGCATTTACCTCTATTCCTTGTCAATAGAACAAACAGTTAATGCATGTAACTAGAGGGAGCCCTCCTATAACTTGAGTAATATTTCATAAATTTCCAGAGGCTTATGAAAAGATACAATAGAAACCTCTACGAATATTTTTTCTATATAACTTACAAGAAAAATCAGCTCTATCAAAAACTGAATTCCGAATGACATGCTGATCAGATAAACTATTTCCCATCGTCTCTAACAAATTAAAGCATTTATAATTGTATCAAGGAGAAATAATTAAGTCACATTGGATAAATAAATCATCAGATTATTCATTAACAAGCGACACTAACACATCCCATAGTCCAACAAAGAAAATCATTACAGTCCAAGAATGAAATATGGACTGGCCAGTTCTACATTAGCAGTTTCAAGTATGGAAAGAGCTCAAATTTCTATACAAACTTCATTGTTTAAAGCTTGAATCATAGGATATGTGGAACAATCCAAGGAACCGGATCAAAGACCTGCAACCTGTTGGTCCCTTTGGAGGCCGACAAGAGGGAAGGGGTGAATTGCCCTACAAAATAAAACTCGAACATTTCTCGGATTTCAACTATATCATAAACACTTGTAATAAAAAGTAGAGACTAAGTAAAGAAATCATACACCAGAGAGCACAAATGAAAAGAACACAACTGAAAGCACAGAAAGAATTGATTACAAGTGAGTTAAATGATCTGTGCAAACCAGTGCTATATTTATAGCACTGGTCGGGGCGCCCCGAAGGGGTTCCGGGCGCCCTGGGGGGATAAAACTTTATCCCCCAACGTTCAGATAGAGTTTGACTCGATCTGGTCAAAAACTTCGGTCCGGGCGCCCCGGACCCCAAAAGTCAACTCTGGTTGACTTTTTCCGTCCGGTCGCTCCGCTTCGGTTCAGCTCGTCTCGGTCCGGGTCTTCTGTTCCGGCTCCACTAGCTTGGGTGATCTTGGACATCCGGAATAGGGCTCACCCGAACTCATGTTCCAGCCTTCTCCTCGAGCAGCTTTCCTTCCCGGTTTCTCATCCCTCGAACGCCGCGCACGTTCTTCTCGTCCACCGGTGTACTCTTCCGCGGTCACCTCGTCCCTCGGACGCACCGAGCCCGTCGGCTCTCTCCCGTGCCGTCCTTCTCGCTAGCCGCGTCTTCCGCTCGACTTCTTATGTTCTTAAGCTCCTGCACACTTAGACACAAGGGTTAAACAAACACAGGACCTAACTTAGCTTGTTTGATCACATCAAAATACCTTGGGGTTCCAACAATCTCCCCCTTTTTATGTGAGCAACCCAAATTAAGTTAGGGTAAACACATGCAATAAAAACAATTTATATTCAAATAAGTCCAAATATTTTTCAAATGAAAAATTATATTACCTCCCCCTAGTCTTAACATACTTCTCCCCCTTTGATCACATAAAAATTGAGGTTATAAACAAGTCTAAGGTAAATTCAAACAAAACTTTGAGTGTAAAAAATGTCTAAGTAAAAACACTCTTCATAATTTTTCTTTCGAGAAAAATTTAAGTAAAACAAAAAATAGTCATAAGTGTTAAAAAAAAATTTAAGTTTGAAACTTATCTTAACATTCCCAAAAAAAACTTTTCTAATTAAAAAAAAATTCTAAGTTAATATTCATAAGAAACAATTCTAAGTCAATTTTAAGAAAAATTATAAGGCAATATTATCATAAAAAATTCTAAGATAACTTTCATAAAAAAAAAAATTCTAAGTCAATTTTTATAAAAATTTCTAAGAATTTTTTTTTTAAATATTTTCTAACACAAATTGAATAACTCTTTTAAAGCATTAAGTAATTAAAATTAATGCTTTTTCAGTTAGTCAATTAAACTTTTCATTTCGATACTTGGCTTCCAGGTCGTGGCGAGGCACTAGGCCTTCTTGGTTATTGGAGCAACAACCACTTCCTTAGACAAAACCTCATAAAGAAATTAGTTTTTTAATTTCCTTGTTGAAAAATGCTAAGTCTGACTTTAATTTTAAATTAAATAGGTTTTTGGAACCCGGTAGAGGTTCCTACCTACAGGATTAACCAAGTATTTCTTAGGTATATAGATTTTTGATATATTTCTAATTTGACTTTGATGAAATCTATAATACCAATTTAAACCTCTATAATTTCTAAAAGTAGAAATATTTGAACCATTAGATTTTTTCAATCTTTTTATTTCTTCTTTTAGTTTTTCATTTTCAATTTTTAATTTTTCAAAATCCTCTATAAGACATGATTTTGCCAAAATTCTCTTTGTTTCTAGAATTTCATTTTTTAATTTGGCATTTTTATTTTCTAATTTATACATGGATTTAGTCATAGTTTTGATACCAAAGTAAAGTTCATCAGGGGGTAAGAGGCATACCTCACTTGCCATATCAGACTTGAAGCCTGAATCTCCCCCTGCTTCGCTACTTCCATCTGAGGTCGCTCCCCCTTCATCGATGCTGGGTTCTGATATACTTTGTCCTTCGTAGCTTGCCATCAGTGTTATCCCGGCATATTCTTGAGCTTCTGATTCGGATGAAGAAGTGTCGTCCCAAGTTGCTTTTAGGTTGTGTTTCTTGGGTGTCTTCATTTTGACCTTCTTGAGTTCTGGGTAGTCTTCCCTTAGGTGTCCCTCCTTCTGACACTGGTAGCACCGTACCATGTACGCTTCTTGATCGTCTTCGGAGTCTGACTCAGGTTCATCCTTGTTAGTTGCGTTCAGCGCCATAGTCTGGGTTGTGTCATTTGATATTTCTGCACATCTAGTTTCGTGTAATTCAAGGGTAGAAAAATATTCCTCTAATGTACTTACCTCCAGGTCCTTTGAGATGTAGTAGGCGTCGATGATTGACGTCCACTCCGGAGTTCTTGGAAACACGTTGAGTGCGTAGCGTATGCTGTCCCAATTTGTTACCGTTTCTCCGAGGTTCTCGAGAATAGTAATCAGTTCTTTTACCTTTGCATGTAGATTGGCTACTTTCTCACCTTTTTCCAAACGAATGTTCATCAACTTGTTCCGGAGGATGTCTCTTCTAGCAAGCTTCGCTTCAGACGTGCCTTCATGGAGTTCCAGGAACTTCTCCCAGAGTTCTTTAGCAGATGAATAGCTTCCGATGCGGTTGACCTCTTGAGGTGGTAACACACTCAGCAGGTGATATTTCGCACGGTTATTTGCTACAGATTCACTCTGCTCCTTTTTCGTCCAATTGCTCTCTTCTTTTTCTTTTCCATCTTGATTCGTCGGAGCTAAAAAACCATACTTCATTATAAACCGAATTTCAAAATCAGTTCTTAGGAATACCTCCATACGACGCTTCCAGTCTGCGAAGTTCCCCTCGAATTTTGGTGGGACGATGCTTGGTCCGACCATCTTGTTGTTTCGATCGGCGGTTAGTCCTCCTGAAGCGCCTTGCTCTGATACCACTTGTTGGTCCCTTTGGAGGCCGGCAAGAGGGGAGGGGTGAATTGCCCTACAAAATAAAACTCGAACTTTCTCGGATTTCAACTATATCATAAACACTTGTAATAAAAAGTAGAGACTAAGTAAAGAAAAGAACACAACTGAAAGCACAGAAAGAATTGATTACAAGTGAGTTAAATGATCTGTGCAAACCAGTGCTATATTTATAGCACTGGTCGGGGCGCCCCGAAGGGGTTCTGGGCGCCCTGGGGGGATAAAACTTTATCCCCCAACGTTCAGATCGAGTTTGACTCGATCTGGTCAAAAACTTCGGTCCGGGCGCCCCGGACCCCAAAAGTCAACTCTTCCGTCCGGTCGCTCCGCTTCGGTTCAGCTCGTCTCGGTCCGGGTCTTCTGTTCCGGCTCCATTAGCTTGGGTGATCTCAGCCATCCGAAATAAGACTCACCCGAACCCATGTTCCATCCTTCTCCTCGAGCAGCCTTCCTTCCCGGTTTCTCATCCCTCGAACGCCGCGCATGTTCTTCTTGTCCACCGGTGTACTCTTCCGCGGTCACCTCGTCCCTCGGACGCACCGAGCCCCTCGGCTCTCTCCCGTGCCATCCTTCTCGCTAGCCGCGTCTTCCGCTCGACTTCTTGTGTTCCTAAGCTCCTGCACACTTAGACACAAGGGTTAAACAAACACAGGACCTAACTTAGCTTGTTTGATCACATCAAAATACCTTGGGGTTCCAACACAACCGAACCAATTCGTTACGAAGAAAGATCGACTAAAGATTAAAATAGATCTAATGACAATATCTACCATTTTACATATACAAAGTATATAATTATAAACAAAAAATCAAAGCTAAAAAATGTTTGCTACTCTAGAAACAAAAAAGAAACATTGTAAGAAAAACATGATGGGAGTCAGAGATTTCGAGTATACAGTGGCAAGTAGTGCTCCAAGGCGATCGCCAAAGGCTACCTCGATTATGGTTGCATCTAGGTTTGAGTCTTGATCAATTATCACTTTAGGTGTTGGAATTCTGTTAGTCTCTTTGGAACTGTCATCCTATCACAATTGAATTCAGGGAAAATCAGAATGGATTTCCAGATAAATGCATCAAGCAGGTGCTTGAATACCTCAACAGCAGTTGGGTATGTAGCTCTAGGAGTGCGTTGGGATGGACATCTGACAATATCCCATAATACAACATCAGCAGAAAATAAGACACACGCAAAGAACAAGCATATGCTCCAATCCAACAATCGAGGGTTAAGAACAAACACGACATGGTATATAGAACGATCACACATCAGTAACATCTTGATGTGCCTACAAGTTCTCGATTCATCCGTAAGAAAATCCTAGATTAACAAGAAGTCGAGATCTACATTTTTTGATCTATTTAATTGGGGATAAAAAGCAAAGATTTCGCATCCAACATTTTTACACATGAATCTATAAGGGGGAAAAAAATAAGTCTATAGTCAGTAATTAGGCCATGAACATTTCAGCCAGGTAATTTACATTAAACATAATTGGTCAATTCTCTTTGCTGGTCGGGATGCAACAATCGATGTACCTGTAAATGGAACTGCAATTGGGTCCATTTTCTCACTGGCGGACTCAATACAATGAGTATGCTATTGGACTTTTGCTCTACCGACAAGGGACAATTTTCCATAGCATAGACTTTGATCCTTGAGGATGTCAAACCTTCGTGGAAATTGAAACCAACAGAGAATGTCTAGATAGGTCAAATACTTCCATAGATTTTGCTTAATCAATTCCACACATGGTTTAGGTTTCTTATATGGTTAATGGAAACGTCCTATTAGTTCGAGTTGCAACAATGGATGAGAAGTTAAATTCTTCTTCTGAAGAAGAGAGGTATAACAGATTGACACACTCATGCTTTGTTACAATGCATCATTAAACCTAGACAAACTTCCGGAAGGGGATACGAAAATGAAAAACGTTTATCGATGATAAAGCAACAGAAGAGCAGATCCTTCTAATCCATTTTGCTTGGAGTTATCAACAACAACAACAAAACTCTTAACGCTAAGGAGGAAGAACGAAACCTAACTTTAGGATAAAAAGAATGGATTAGGCCTATTCAAAACCCTAGCTCCGCTATTTACACTCAAAAGAAAAAAAAAATCCAAACTACGAGGATAAAGATCGAATCATTGAACTCAGAAGCCACAAGATCCAGTTCGCCAAGTAGTATATCTTCCGTGCAAAGAATCCATGAAAGAGGAGGTGGAGATTTACCTCCAAGAGATAGTCCGGAGCTGGATGGCGTCGGAGTGATCAGCCACTTTCCTGGCGAGCTCCTCGCACTCGGCGCAGTAGAAGAGATTTACCTGCTTGTCCACTCTCTTAGCCATCGCCCACAACCCCACAGCCACCGCCAAGGTCGCACCCTCGGACAAAATGAGAGAGTGACAGACAGAGAGAGAGAGAGAGAGAGAGAGAGGAGAGATCAAGGTCTAGGTCGTCCACGCCAAATCTTTTTGGCCGCTATTAAGGCAAGAAAAAAATGGCAGCCACTAAAATCATCAACTCTGAGCTCTCAGGCGTCGTATCCCCCGTGTGTTGTGATGCACGACGCAGCGTCGGAGAAAGGCTGCTCCACTACGCGCAAAAGCGAGTGGCTCAAAAGGGTGGGCCACAAGCCAACACCTCCCGGCTCCAGATTCAGACCAAGGCTCGGCCGGAGGACCCCGGAAGCCATCGCAAGCACCGCCATTCTTTTGCGTTAGCCTGAGAGGAGGAGTTTGAGCAGAAAACCCACTCAACTTCAGATCGGTAAAGAATGCGCATGAATTGAGCAGAAAACCCCCCCAAAACAAACATCCTGACTAGAGAGGGAATAAATCGAAGGAGCGATCGGACAAAAATAAGCGAGGGAAAGGGCGAGATGTAACCTCCTGTACGGCGAGCGGCTTGCATTGCATGAGCTGCGCGATCTGCTCGTCCAGATTGCCATGGGTGTCCGAGGCCGGCACTGGACTCACGCTCATCTTGTCCTCCTTATACCAGTCACCGCCACAACGTCGGGGGCGAAGGAGGCGAAGAGATGGGTCGATCTGTCGTGGTCGTTCGCCTTAACACCGGGATCTGCCGCTTGACGAAGGTGTGGTCTTGACGGAGAGTTCGGAGAAGTGGTTCGCCGGAGAGGAGTTGGATGGAGAAGGCCGCGTGAGATGAGGAGTTGGGAGAAGGGTTCGGGATCAAAAACGATCGGAAGATAGGAGTTGGGAGAAGAGTTCGGGTTTTCTACTCCTTACTTAGATCCAACGGTTTGTATTAATCAAGATTTAGATGAGAATTTAACAATAGACAACACTTTTTAAAAAATGTTGTCGTAGACACTAAAAAAAGTCTAATAGACAACGTTTTTTACGAAGCGTTGTCTTTGACCCGTAAAAATCACTAATAGACAACGATTTTTAGAAAAGCGTTGTCTATTAATAAGAAAATAATGAAATAGACAACGCTTTTTATAAAAAGCGTTGTCGTTTAAGTGTTATAGAATCCCAATTTTCTTGTAGTGTGTGTCATCCTTGTGACTCCCCTACATGGAAACATTTTGATACAATATTTTTCACATTTGTAATAGAACCACGTAATGTGAGACTGAGACTTTTTGCAGATGAATTTCAACCATTTAGTCAGTCAGGACAACAATATTCATCTTGGCCAATTATATTAACACCTTACAACTTACCACCATGGATGTGCATGAAAGATAAATTCATGTTCCTTACTGTACTTATTTCAGGGCCAACTAATCCGAAAGAGAAGATAGATATTTTTTTGCAACCTCTGATTGCCGAGTTGAATGAATTATAGAATGTATGGTCGGTGACTTATGATATTACAAGTAAAACTAGTTTTAGATTGCATGTTGCATTATTATGGATGATTAGTGATTTTCCAACATACTCAATGTTGTTGGGATAAAGTATGACTGATAAATTAGCATGTCCACACTACATGACAGAGTCTGATACATTTTCATTACCCTACAATGGGAAGATATCTTGGTTTGATAATCATCGTAAATTTTTACCAGTTGATCACCGTTTCAGGTGAAATAAGAAAAATTTTATTAAGAATGTTGTAGTTAGAAAAATTCCTCCAACAATCAAGTCAGGTAAAGAAATCCTTGACCAAATAGACAACTATGATTTTCTACCAGTATTTGAGACTAATTCTGATGAGATAAATAAATACATCGTTAGGTAGTGCAAGTGTGGTTGAAAGAAAAGGAGTGTTTTTAGCTACCATATTAGAAGTATCTACTCATTCGTCATAATTTAGATGTGATGATATTGAGAAAATTTTTTTTGATAATATTTTCAACACTGTGATAAATGTGCATGGAAGAACTAAAGACAATACAAAATCACACGAGGAATTAAAAGAACTAGACGGCAGACTAGAGTTGCATTAGGATGAAACAACCAATAAATTCCCAAAGGTTTGTTATACATTGGACAAAGATGGTAAGTAAACTTTATTTAATTGGTTGAAAGCAATCAAATTCCCAGATGAGTATGTCTTGAATATGACTCGATATCTGGATATGAATAGGTTAAAGATGTTTGAAATGAAGAGTTATGACTGTCATATATTCATGCAAAGACTTATTCTGGTAGCTTTTCATGACTTACTTGCTCCAAATATTTGACAAACACTCATAGAATTGAGTCTATATTTTAGATATTTGATAGTGAGAAGTATTATGATGGATGATATGCTTCGACTAGAAATAGACATTCCTGTCATACTATGTAAGGTAGAGCGCATTTTCCCACCCAATTTTTTTGATTCAATGGAACATTTACTAGTACATTTAGCATACGAGGTATGAATAGCTAGTCCTGTGCAGTACAGATGAATGTATCCATTCGAATGTTTTTTAAGAAAATTAAATAATAATGTTCATAACAAAGCAAGAGTTGAGGGGTTAATCTGTAATGCTTATCTAGTTGAAGAAGCATCCTCTTTCTGCTCCTATTATTTTGCTGATAATGTGAAAACCAGACATCGTAAATGTCTTAAAAATTCTTATGATACTCAGCCGATAGACCAATCTATGCTTTCTATTTTCAAGTTTCCTGGCAAGCCAATGGAAGCATTTGTTTCTAGATGGTTAACTTAACAAGAATATCATGTTGCAAGGACATACATACTCTTAAACTGTGATATAGTTAAACTCTATATAAAGTAAGTTGACTTCTTTAATCAAACATTTATCCAATTTAAGTTGTTTCCCGATATCCCATTTTTTTAAAAAAATTACCTTATTTTCTAGCTTGTATGAACAACAACTTCAAGTACAACATCCATCAATTTGTGCAAGTGAGCTAGCTGAAAAGTTAGAGACGGAATTTGCATTATGGTTTCAAATCCATATAAGTTAGAGGATAATTTTAATTTCTTACATCCATATTAAATTATCATAGGCTTATTTTATATCATAACTATTGTTATAGGTGTCTGATCGGAGAATATTTAATGTGCAAGATTCTAGAATAATCAATCTTGCATCTGAATAAGATAATAGTGTACTCTAGCTACTATGTTAATGACTTTAAATTTCATGTGACACAACGGGATTCACATAGAATAACTTTCAATTAAGGTGTTTGTATGAAAGGATCTATCGACAACAATAATTCTGAGTTTGATTATTAAGGAAGACTTGAAGAAATCATAGAGGTTGAATATCCTGCCTTATCCATCAAAAGATGTGCATTATTTAAATGTTCTTGGTATAATCCGACTCCAAAAATAGCTACCAGAATACATCCAAACTACAATTTAATTGAGGTAAACATAAACAAAAGCTTCAACAAGTATATGTTGATGTAGTTTTTGTTGATTAGTCCTAGGAAGATCGTACCGGTTCCACTGTATAAAAATTTTGTACAAGTGTCAAACCTTTCCTAAATAACCTATTGTATTATTTAGAAGTTAAATTAGAAATCGTAAACGGAACTTAACATTATTGATTCTAAATTTAACTTATCTGTTCTTAATGGTTTAAACTTGGATCGCAAGCGGAACTTAACACTATTGATCCAAATCCACCTACGTTATAAATTCAATTAAATATTAATTTCCAGAATTAGCTTCCAGGACTGCATGGCGAGGCACATGGCCTTTTTGGGTATGGGAGCATCCACCACCACCTAGACAAAGCCTTTTAAGGAAAGCTAATATTTAATTTCATTATATAACTCTAGGTTTAACCAAAAAGAACAATCGAATAACAAATTCAAAAAATAAAGAAAAACACAAACACGAATTACTAATTCGAAAAATTAGATCTAATGCCTCTTGTGTTTGGAATTCATACAAAGAAAAATAACTATCATGATGCGGAAAACAATTGCTAACTACACCTTTTTCTTTGCAAGCTAATGACCTCGAGATCTTCTGCCGTATTTCTCGCCTCGCCTTGGACGTCGTGTGGGCGACGATCCTCCAAGATGAACATCACCCGAAGCCTTCTTCTCCTTCTTCTAATTTTCGGCCACCACCACCACAAAAGAAAAGAGAGCAAAGGGAAAGGGAGAAGAGAGAGGGCCGACCACACTAAGAGAACCACCAAGCAAGAGAATAAGAGTTGTGTCTCATGAGACCTCCTAAATAATTTCCTATAACCATCCATAAAGGAAGTTTGATCTAGTGATCCGTAACAAACTCATCCGTTGTGGAGGGAGACACTCAGAGCTAACACGCAAGCTTGTTGCATCACTTATAAACCAGTAATGGAGACCGTGAAATTTATTAAAATCCCTCTCCCACATAGTTATTTAAAAATGAGGATTTTAACCTATGCTAGCATACATCACATGCACATAAACAACACAGTAAATAAAAGTAATAAATTTGGAAATTAATTTTCCAACTATTATGACATTTTCCATCACTGTCTTCAGTATGCTCCAACCCTAGCTGCTGCCATTTTTATCCACCGCCATCGGGTTGAGTTGTCACATCTATCTTGCTTCTTATTCCGCTACGTCTCTGGTCCTCCAAAAGCACCACGCCTTACAAAGATACGATCCACGACAAATATAGAATTTTACATATATCGATCCTATATTCCAAAAAGGAATGTACATGTATTCTAGATCGAACAAAAATAAAATTCTAAAAATAATACAGCTCCTGTTGTATTTGATACATACAATCATGCACACAAAATAATGCCCTTGATATGTCCAAGGGTCCAATCACACACAATATCTAAATGTCATAATAGTTGGAGTCTGCAACCACAAAGTTAACACATCCTACTAATATCATGCCTAAATTATTTATGACATGTGCATAATTAATTTGAAAACCAAAACACACAGAGGCAAACTCTAGCTCTGATACCAATTGTTGGTTAGTCCTAGAAAACGTATCAGTTCTACTGTACAAAAATTTTGTACAAGTGTCGAACCTTTCCTTAAATAACCTATTGTGTTCTTTAGAAGTGAAATTAGGAATCGCAGAGGGAACTTAACATCATTGATTCTAAATTTAACTTATCTGTTTTTAATGGTTTAAATTTGAATCGCAAGCGGAACTTAACACTATTGATTCAAATCCACCTATGTTATTAATTTCATTAAATATTAATTTTTAAAATTGGCTTCCAAGACTGCATGGCGAGCCACATGGCATTCTTGGATATGGGAGCAACCACCATCGCCTAGACAAAGCCTTTTAAGGAAAGCTAATATTTAATTTCCTTAAATAATTTTAGGTTAACCAAAAAGAACAATCGAATCAAAAATTCGAAAACAAAGAAAACACAAATTCGAAAAACTAATTCGAAATACTAGATCTAATGTCTCTTATATTTGGAATTCTTACAAAAATAAATAACTAGCATGATGTGGAAAACAATTGATAATTATACCTTCTCTTTGTAAACTAATGACCTCGAGATCTTCTGTCGCATTCCTCGCCTCGCCTTGGACGTCGTGTGGGCGACGATCCTCCAAGATGAACACCACCCAAAAGCTTTCTTCCTCTTCTTCTAAAATCCGGCCACCACCACCAAGGAGAAGAGAGCAAAGGGAAAGGGAGAAGGAGAAGGGGCTGACCACACCAAGATCTCCAAGCAAGAGAATAAGAATTGTGTCTCATGAATCCTCCTCACCCCTTCTTTTATAATACTTGCCTAAGGAAAATAAGGGAAGAATTTTTACAAAAATTAAAATATTCCTCTAGTTTTTCCTTTTCCCTTTTTATTTTCCTTTTCTTTTTTCTTGATTGAATCAATCACCAAATCAATTTGGACGATGATTTATTATTTTTTCCTTTTTGGTCGGCCACCTTGCTTGTGCACCATGCAAGGTTGGTCGACCCCATAAGAGGAAAGAAATATAATAATTTTTTATCAAGTTTTACAAGAAGAAATCCTTTTATAAAATTTTACAAGCTCTCTTCTAATTTCCTAAAGTAGGAGTTAAAAAAAGAAAGTTCTAAAAAATTAAAACCATGTTTTAAAAATTTAAAACTTCTCTTATAAAATTTCTTTTTTTTAACATGGTGATAAAAAATTTAAATTTTAAAACTTATCTTCCTTTTTTTTTCTTAAACCATGAGGATGATTAAAAAAGGAAAATTTTAAAATCTTTTAAATTTTCTTTTAAAACATGTGGCCTAATTCAAATAAAGAAAGTTTTTAAATTTAAAATCTCTCTTTTAAAACTTGTAGTTTTCTACAAAGAAAAGATTTTAAAAATTCAAAACACCCCTCCTTGTTTGAATTATTGTGGTCGACCCCTACATGCTTGGGTACCAAGCAAAGGGCCGAGCCCTGGCCCTTGCTTGGTCACCAAGCATTGGACCGGCCCCCTTCTTGGACACCAAGATGGGCTTATATTTGGATGGACTTGAAGCTATAATGAGGCTACGACAGGGACCTAGAGGAGAATTGGTTTTGGTTCCGATGAGCTTGAGTATCCCGTGTTCGCCCCGAACACACAACTCAAGTTCATCGATAACAACTCATTACACTAGAGAGTTATTATCGCACTACCGCACCAATCCCAAATTACATTATGGGCTTCTTCTTATCATGAGAGTGTTAGTCTCCCTGTGTTTAAGATAACGAATGTCCACTAATTAAGTAAGTTACTGACAACTCACTTAATTAATATCTAACTCCAAGAGTAATATCACTCGATCTCATTGTCATGTCGGACTAAGTCCACCTGCAGGGTTTAACATGACAATCCTTATGAGCTCCTCTTGAGGACATTCTCAACCTATATAACTAGGACACAGATTCCTTCTATAATCAACAACACACACTATAAATAATATCATTTCCCAACTTATCGGGCATATTGATTTATCGAGCTAAACCTCACCCTTTGATAAATCAAAAAAATAAATATTAAATATATGTGCTTGTTATTATATTAGGATTAAGAGCACACACTTCCATAATAACTAAGGTCTAGTTCTTTTATTAAGTTAGTACAAAAAGAACTTACCTAAATGGTTTTACTCAATACACTTAGAGTGTACTAGTGTAATTTATTAATCAAGATAAACTAATACTTAATTACGCTACGACTATTCCGATGGTTTGTTCCTTTCCATCTTAGTCATGAGCAACTGTTTATAATTTATAAAGAACCGACAACATGATCTTCTAAGTGTGACACCACACAATGTTATCTACTTATATAAATTAATTGAACAATTACATTTAACAAATAAATATAGATATTGATTAATGTAATTCTTTTATTTCAAAAATAAATATTTATAAAAGCTAGGCTTTTAGTATATATTCCAACAATTATGATTCGACATTGTTTGTCAGATGTACGAGTGCAAGTCATATTTTTTTATCATTATATGTTGATGATATGATTATTACTGGTGATGATTCTGATGGAATTGCTTTCTTGAAGTCTGAATTGGCTCATTATTTTTCTATGAAAGACTTGGATATACTACGCTACTTTCTGGGCATTGAGGTTGCTTATTCTCCGAAAAATTATCTTTTATCTCAGTTAAAGTACATATCTAATCTGTTTAAGCATGTTCGTCTTACTGATAATAGAGTTGTTGATACTCCTATTGAGACTAATGCTCTATATTCTTCATTTGATGGCTCACCTTTGTCGAATCTTAGTTGTACAGAACTATTGTTGGAAGCTTGGTTTATCTCATCGTGACTCGTCCAAATATTACGTATGTTGTTCATGTGGTTAATCAATTTATCGTTACACCAACTACAGTTCATTGGGCTGCTGTTTTTCGTATTCTCAGGTATCTTCGAGGTACTCAATTTCAAAGCATTTTATTTCTTTCTACTTCATCTCTTGAACTGCGTGTATACTCTAATGCGGATTGGCCCGGTAATCCTACGAATCGCAAATCTACCACTGGATTCTGTATTTTTCTTGATGATTCACTCATTTCTTGAAAGAGTAAAAAGCAAAATGTTATTTATAGATCTTCCACAGAAGTTGAGTATTGTATCATGACCTCAACTACATGTGAGATAGTTTAGTTGCGTTGGTTGCTTACTGATATAAGTGTTTCTCTTCATCAACATACTCCGTTATATTGTGATAATCAGAATGTTATGCAAATTACATGCAATTCAATTTTTCATGAGCGGACGAAGCATATTGAAATTGATTATCACATTACTCGTCACCATCTTCAAATTGACATCATCACATTATCCTTTGTTCCTTCAAAGTTACAGATTGCTGATATGTTTACGAAGGCACATTCCGTTTCACGTTTTCGTTTCTTAACGGACAAACTCTCAATACTTCTAACTGTAGAATCGTGAGTTTGAAAAGAAATATTAGATTATATATTTATTTATTTATAACTTTTTTTTGTGTAGAGTTTAGGATTTCTTAACTCAACTATATAAAACCTTATACTCTGTATCAATTTTAAGATCTAATAATATAATTAATTTTTTCCTTCTCTTAATTTCTACCAATTCAATTGTTAACACACAATATAGAGATAAAATCCTGCATAATTTCCTTATTTCAATCAAAATATAAGATCGATATTCATCAGAATATATCATTTTACCATCCTTGTTACATAGCTACGTTGGAATGACAAATCTGCTATTGTGTACGGTCCACAAGCAGAATACACACAGAAAACACTGTTCTGGATGGGCCAATGGGGCTCGCATTCTTAACGACTCCTATAGCTGCTCCCAGAAGGAGACGTCCACAAACATGGCTGAGGAAGGGAAGATTGAATTTAATCAAGTGCACATGGCTGAGGAAGGGAAGATCGAATTTAATCAAGATCGATAGAAAGACAATGTAGAAATATAGTTTTAAGAATCCTTTTTATGTGTTTTATCTTAAGAGGAGATTATAACCCTTTATTTATTTATTTTTTTTTTTTTTCAATTAGACTCAAATATAATCTAAATTCCCCTGAACGTATCACGAGGAGTCAAAAGCAGTCTTCACCTGAAAGAAGCAGCAGGATTCTAGTGGAGCTCCAGTTTGTCCTGTAGCCTCATCCTAACAGAGTCGCTGTCCTCCATCGAGCCGTCCGTTTCTTTTGCGCGGCCCGAATCGCGCCCTCCACGCGTCCTCACGTTGCTCAGCGCCGACCTGCCATCGTGGTCCCTGGTCGTCACCGAGCCGCAGGAGAGGAGGTGTATCAGCGCCGCCGACGCTCGCGTCCGCTCACCGGCGTAGCTAACAACCGCCGGATTCTCATTCTCCGTCGAGATAATCTCCGTGCTCGTCGACGACGACGGGGGCGGCGAGATCTCCTTCCGCTCCAACTCGGTGGTCGCGGGATCCACTGCCTCCGTCACAGGTGTCTCCGCTCGATCGGACCGCCTCCTGCTTCTCCAGTCCTCCGTCTGTGTCGACGCGTCCGCCGCCTTGGTCGCGGAGGAGGCCTCCATGTCTATCTTATAGACCCTGTACTCACTCAGGCCGGAGGAGCTCCAAGGCGCCCTGTTTCTTCGGCTCTCATCATGCGACGATTTGGGAAATCGGAGCAGCGGCTCCCGAGCCCCAAAGGAGCTTTTCTCGTGGGATCTCAACAAGGAAACGGGTCGGAGAAGCTCGGACCCCTTGAGGACGTACTCGTAGCCGTGCGCCGGACGGATCAGATCGTCCTCGGAAAGATCATGCCACACAAATCCGTTCTTGTAGCTCCTGCGCGCATCCCAAATCAAACATAAAGAAAGGCAACCCTAATTCCCTAAGGATAAATCAAACGAACGCAACCTTTTGGAAGACCAAGAGTACAAATCGGTCATTCCCTCGCCTCTAAGGAGGTCGAGACGATCGATTACGTCTGCGAAACAACAAAGTTCGGCGTCAAAGTAAGAATAAAAAGAGAGATTTAAAGAACCCAGAGGTTTAGGGTTTAGGGACACCTCGGAGGTAGAGGCCGTCGGAGGAGGAGAGGGCGACCTCCATGAAGTGGGGGTGCTCCAAGTGGCCATCGCGGGAGAGGTAGTAGACGACGGGGACCTTGCTGGGCTTGGGCTCCTTCCACACCTTGTTCCTCTCGGGGCTCGTCTCGCGGTCCCTCCATGGCCTCCCGCGGGAGAAAGGCCCGCCGGACATTTTCGTTCCCGATTTGAGTCGCAGAGTGGAAACGGAGAGAGAGAGAGAGAGAGGCGCGTGGTATGTGCAGAAGCAGGAGGCGAATGGACAGCGTACGTCTTGTTGGACAGCAGCAGAAGACAGGACAGGAGAGATGACTGCAAAAGAGACAAGTTTGCGCTACTCGCTCGGGCACACTGTAAAATGGGCGTCTTTCCCGCGCAAAGGTACACACTGTAAAATGACGAGCGAGATCTTTGGATCGTAATTTACATTAAAAAATGGATTATATAAATTAATTAATTAATAGAGATGGACCTCATCTGATTAATTGATGAAATTCATCTCCATCAATTAATAGATATAATGATTCATTCTTTGCACCGTAAATTACGATCCAATAAATCTGTGCTCGTTAAATGATAGATCTCCGGTCCACTTTGTGTGACTGATAATCCATAATTTAATTACGGTTAGATAATTAAGTTATAATTTATTCAATAACAAAATTATATAGAAAATATGTTCGAACATATAAAATTAATTAAAAATATAATTTTTATAATATTTATGTCATGTAATGCTAAATTATAATAATATTAATATTAGTTTAAAAATATATTGGTATAAAAAAATGGAAATTATTCAGATTTATTTTTGTGATTTTGTGACAGCTTACATATTTATTGGTGATTAAATTAAAATTAAAAAAATAAAAAAAGGTTTGATAAAAAGTAATTTTAATTCTTTTATATTCTTAATTATCCTAAACTCCCTATGTTAAAATTCAACTACCTCGTCCTGTCTTGTGTTAGACAAAATTTATTCTCATTTTCTATATGTAAATGTTTTTTTACTTCAACTTTTTAATGCATGCCTATTTATTTAATTATTTTTATTTTTTTATAGATAAATTTTTTTAAAATAAAATATAATTTCTTCTAAATTCAGTATATTTTAACTTAGAATTTAATATATTTTTATTAAATTAAGCATTACTTTTTTTAGCATAATCAATTAATTGATATATTCGATTCTAACTAAATGATACTCAAGAAAAATTATATTTCATTTTAGACTTTTTGTATCTATAAAAAATAACGAGAGATTCTGTTCTAAAAATAATGGTATAATTCTCACAAATTCAGCATCATTTAACTAGAATAGAATATATCGATTGATTGGTCAAACGAAAAAAAAGTTGTGCTAAATTTGATAGAACATATATTATATATTTTTTTAAAATATGTTGTAATTAGGAGAATTATATCTCATTTTAAATCGAATATATCAATTGATTGGTCAAACGAAAAAAAATCGTGCTAAATTTGATAAAATATGTATTATTTTTTTTTAATATGTTATAGTTAAGAGAATTATATCTCATTTTAAATTTTTTATATCTAAAGAAACTAAAGACAATTAAGTAAATCGATATGCATTAAAAAAAAGTAAAAAAAAAAAGTTTATACGCAGAGAGTTAGAATAAATCTTTTTAATATAGAGACTAGGAGCAAGTTGAGTTTGCTATTAGGGATTTTAGGACAATTTATCATTTAAATAACTACATTTTTTTATATTTTATATTTTATATTTTATACATTTTTTATTTTTTGTGAAATATATGTAAATAATAACCAGGTAACCACGGAAGTGTCACCAAGTTAATCGAAAAGCGCTTGATCCGGATATGTGAGGGGGTCAAAGGCAATTAAGAGAAAGAAGAAGGGCATTTTTGTAATTGGACATTGAGGGTTTTCTTTTGGTGATTAAGGCAGGCACGAAAAGGAGAGGGGGAGGGGGGGCTTGCTCGCGTTTTTTGGGGTTCCGCCGCCGCACACAGGAAGAACCTCTCTTCCTCATCCTCTCTGGTGCTTCCCACCGTTGGACTGGCACTGCCACCGGCGACAGGCACTTACAGCTGCCTCCTTCTCTCCGCTGTCGTCGAGCTCGGGGGTTTCCTTCGTGCTTTTCCGCCGCCACCACCTGCAGTAGCAGGATGGCCTCCACTGCCATGGAAAGGAGCAACCGGTTCTTCATCATCCATGGTCGCCTCCTTCGAGGATGGCCGCCGACGAGCCACCTCTTCCTCCCTCCTCTCCACTCACCGACGCCGATGCCATGGAGGATCTGCCGTCTCTAGCGGGCGTACCCGCTGCCGCCTTCTCCCGCAATAGCTGCCGCCTCCAGCAGGCGCCAGCTGCTGGCATTGCCACCGGCGACCCTTGTCGTCGCCCCAGGCCACCTCCAGTGGCTGCGGATGTCACCGCCGTTGCCACCGGCGACCATTGACACCTCTCCCCTACTGCCGGCAGTGAGTGCCTCCGCCGGCCGTGACTTCCAGCGGCCGTCAGCGCCTCCCACCGGCCATGTGCCTCCTCCAGAGGTTGCCGCTACCGGCATCTCTTGCTGTAGCCACTGCCGCAGCCGTCTTTGGCGGCCAGCACCTCCGGCGTCCCGAGTCGTCATCTCTGGTATCCATTGCCGCAGCCGCCGACAACTCTGGGCAGCATCGTCACCCTCCGAGCAGTCGCCTGCCGAGGGCTCAGGTATCGTACTTTGTCTATATGCCGGCCTGCGAGCCGAGAGTGTATTCGGCCTTCGTGCCACTATTGTATGCTGGCTTGCGAGCCGAGGTTATAGTCGTACCGCGTGTCGCCTTGCGGACCCATATCGCGCCCGGCTTCAAGTCATCATGGCCAGCTATTCGCCTGGTGGACATTTATCTATTATTTGGGGTCACGACGACGCAGTCAGCTCATCCATCCTTCCGAGGGCGCCCCCCTAGTTCAGGGTAAGTTCTCGTACTCGGTATCTGTTCATTTTATTACTATACTATTATGCGGTTACTTATATATCTGTGGGATTCGCCTCGAGCACCGAGGTACCAGAGACCGGGGGAACCCGGTCGCTGGATACAGGTACAGTTGACCGGAGGAGGACTTCTAACGATCTGGTCAACGTAAAGGACAGCTCGCCACCGGGTCAAGAGGATGCGGTCAACCCTCCAGACACGTCATACCGGCAGGTTCGTCTTCTCAGCTTCCAGACAGGAACAAATTGGCGCCGTCTGTGGGAACGCGCCTGATCTGGAACGTGAATGATCCTGTCCGAATCGCCGAACCAAAGGACGCTGGGCACGTGGCGCACTCCTAGTCGAGGGTGTAGGCCTCCGTCTGGTCGCACGAATCTCCGACGAACCTGCACAGAAGTCGGGCCGGGAAGGGGTTCCTGGCGGCGACCCTCCGACGCTCAAGTCAGGTAAGCGAGTGGTGGAAAAAGTGGCTCCGTAGCTTGTAGAATGCGTACCTCCGGCTAAGTAAGAGGCTCTTTATATATAGCGGTGAAAGAACTAATGCACGTCCACCGAGGCACATACGTGTCCGCTGCCCATACCTCGGTATGTACCTGTCAGAGAGCTTACCTGACACCATACTGCTACAGTCCAATCACGTCTTCGATGGGACAACAGAACACCTTGTTGTCAGACTTAGAATATGGCCTAGACATAGGACTTGACGGCTGTCAGAAGATGTTCCTATCCTTCACCCACCGCCTGGCCGGGACGTCCGGCCGGCCGGCTCGAAGAGCGTCGTCCGTATGGCCTTAATTCCCTGCGCCAGCCGGCCGGCACGCCCATTGTGTCCTGCCTTCTCTTAGGCCTTGCGTTCGGTCATTATTTACTACTTCATTGAGCGTCGGAACCCCGACCCCTGTCAGGGCGTCTTTCACTATCAGACGTTTACGGGCAGGCCGATCGGCTTGCCCTTTTTTCATGCGTCCGGTCGGCTCACCCTTCTTCGATGGACCACCTGGCCCTTTGACCTCAACGTGGCGTTGACCCCTCGTTAGGGGGTCCCAGGCTCTTACCACCGGATCACTTGCCTTCCCCTCGAGTCTAGTCGAAGGAGGCGAAGTCCGACTGACTGGACTGCCGATCTGACTGAGCAATGATTGCTGCATTGGGCCGCTCGGCCAGGCGTAAGGATGCTCACCCGTTCGGCGGTATCTTGTCCATGCCTTGTGTTTTCTTGGCATCCATGTTCGATGCTCTCCCCTATTACCCATCATGTGCATTGCGCACGGTAAGGGGAGTTCATTAAATGCGGTCAGTATCCTGCTGACACGTGGCGATCGTGCGTTTGTCAGCGTATGGCGGTGGCGTCACTTCCGATGGGACAGCCGCCGTTTGAAATGAACGGCTGGATGACGACCTTGATATCGGTGACCTGAATCGGACGGTGGAAATTGATGGCGGCCGCCCATATAAAGCTCCTGACCCCTGCTCTTCGCCGCATTTCGACCTCCTCGTTTCCAGACATCCCGCTGCTCCTCCTTTCGCCGGCGACCCTGTGTTTCGGCTTTCCGACGACCCTACAACTTCTTCAGACCATCTTCCTTGCTTGTAAGACCCTTTTTCTCGCTCCCAACGTTTTCTTCTTTCTGTTAATCGTTTCCTTCAGTCGGTTTCCACCCATTCCTTGCTTGAACCTTCTCCTTTTGTCCCGCATTCTTGTCTTTCGACCATGACTAGCACCTCGCAGTCGACCGGCGGTGCTCCGGGTCTATGGTACTCGACCATGGAAAGCCGTTTTGACGAGGAGGACGCGTTGCGTCTCGCTCGGACTTACGACATTCCTTCCGACCACCAAATAGTATTAGCCACACCGGCCGATCGGCCTCATGAACCGCCGATCGGCACAGTTCTTTTTTTCTGAGACCAATTTCTGGCCGGACTACGCTTCCCACCCCATAAATTTTTCCTGTAAGTCTGCAATTACTTCCGCATTCCGCTCGGCCAGGTAGTTCTCAACTCTATTAGGCTGCTGAGCGGAGTAATAGTTTTGTTCAAACTGAACGACATCCCCTTAGACCCAAAAATTTTTCACTACTTCTACTATCCCAAGCAGGCCGAGTGGGGAACTTTTGTTTTTCAATCTAGGATAGGTTTCGTCCTCTTCGATGGCATGCCGAACTCCAACAAACATTGGAAGGAGCACTTTATCTATATACATTTTCCCGAGCGGCCAACTTTTCGTACCAAGTGGCAGACGGCGATGCCAGCGCAGCCGGAGCTCGGCAAATTTAGAGGCGACGCGGCCTACCTTCATGCAGCCGAACGGCTGGTTGGTCAGCGTTATCATATTGACAAGCTGCTCCTTCCGGGAGTAATGCACCTATTTGGCTTGTCCTCTACCACAGCCGATCTGCCCTGCAGTATGAGTAAGTTCCCTTATCTTCCCGTTGTTTTGTTCTAACTGATTTATTTTTTGCTTCTGCAGCTGAAGTCATGTGGCGCGCCAAGGCGACTGAGAAGCTCAAATTGAAAGCCGCTCAGATTGAGGCGGTGACGAACGAAGAGGTCGCCGAGCGGGGCCTTGGTCTAGCTGATCCGACCGACGAAGCAAGTGAGGGGACTCAGAATGCCCCTGAAGCCGTAGCAGCTACTACCTCCCACGAGGAGGCAGCGGGCGACACAGAACCTCCTACCCAAGCCGAGGTGGAGGGTCGTTCGGCCGACGATGTTCCGCTAGTCACTCGGAAGCGCCGCCAACCGGAATCTGCGTCTGCCTCCACTCCACTTGATGAGCCACCGCCCGAGCGGGGCGCGGATGCTCCGATGTTGTCCGGGACGGTCTCACTCGAGAGTACTCCGACCCCACATGGCTCTCCGAGGGCCAGCTCTGAGGTGCCGCCATCCAGCCCTTCTAGAACTCTGCGCCGTATCAGGCGTTTGGGCGAGCTTCCCTCCTCGTCCACCGGTAAGGCCGATGCCTCTCAGAGCGAGCCGAGCGGCTCGAATTTAATTAAGACCGTTCTGCGCCTCCCCTCAGAGAAATACATGGCTGCTGCTGATCGGCCAGTGGTCCCCGAGCAGCAGATCACCTTGACGGGCCCCCTTGCAAAAGCTTGGGAGGATGCTCGGCGTCGCATAAAAGCGATGACTCCTGGGCAGCTCGGCGACAGCAACCTCCAACAGGCCACCGGGGTATGCTCTTCTTCTTTATTCGTGTAGTTGAATTAAGTTTTTAACCTATTCACCTTTGCTCGTAGAACTGGGTGGAGCAGATTGCCATTAGCAATCGGTTGGCCGAGCTGGAGGACGAACTGAGAAAACTTAAAGTCGCCGGGGACAACCAACAATCGACGGCCGCTCTGGAGAAGGCCAAAAAGTCACTGGAAGCCGAACGGAAAAGGGCTTCCGATCTGGCGAGCAAGGTCGTTCGGCTTGAGGCGATGATCAAGCAACGAGATAAGGAGATCAAGACGGCGACCACCCGGAAGCTCCAAGCCATCGATGATATGGACCGGATGAAGGTGGAGATCCGAGGGCTGGAGCAACGCATCAAGGATATGGACGCTCTGCTGGCTACCGAGAAGGAGAGCCACTCGGCCGATCTCCAAAGATTTGATGGAGACTTGAAGGATCTCCAAGCCGCCAACGACGCTGCCCACGCCGCGCTCAAAGAATATCAAGAGGGGGAGTCGGCCCGTTCTGACGAAGTTTACCGACAAGATATCCCTCACTTTCGAAGAAGCGATCAAGGCGGCGGTGGATTACCTGAAGACCAAGGGCCACCTGCCCGCCGAGCTGGCCATCCCCCCCGAGGACCTCGCGACCGTGATGGGCGCCATCCCCGACACTCTTTTTGACTTTGACGCGTGATAAGCGTTTTTTCTGTGTATGAACTTTTTTGTATTCCAGCCGTTCGGCCCAACTTTTTTGGTTCACCCAGTGTATAATAGATAATCTTTTCTGTTCCTTCAACTTCTGTTTTGGCAAGAAATTTTTCTCTCGTCACGACTGAAGTGTTCTTTAAAACTCTTCCGCTCGGCACCACGCTCGGCACCACGCTCTACCAGACAAGTCGATTGTTTTTAATGTCTTTTATCATGCGACTGAGCAGCCGCTCGGCGTTTACACGCTAATATCTTTTAACTTCTACTGACCAACTTTTGCTCTGTGCCTTACCCCCAAAGGGGTTTTCCGTACACATTGGATAAGCGAGCCGCTCAGCCGTATGTTGGTCTTAACGACCAGGCTATCGTTGATCGTATCATGTGAATGGTTGTCCGCTCGGACGTTTATAGACGCCGGCTCGTCTCTTGATATTTAACGTCGGAGCTCGACGGTCTTCCGCTCGGACGTTTATAGACGCCGGCTCGTCTCTCGATATTTAACGTCGGAGCTCGACGGTCTTCCGCTCGGACGTTTATAGACGCCGGCTCGTCTCTCGATATTTAACGTCGGAGCTCGACGGTCTTCCGCTCGGACGTTTATAGACGCCGGCTCGTCTCTCGATATTTAACGCCGAGCTCGGCGCCTTCCGCCGGACATTTATAGACCGCTCGCCTCGATATTTAATGCCGAGCTCGACGGTCTTCCGCCGACGCTTATAGACGGCTCGCCCTCGATATTTAACGCCGAGTCGACGGTCTTCCGCCGGACGTTTATAGACGCCGCTCGTCTCGATATTTAACGCCGGAGCTCGACGGTCTTCCGCCGGATGTTTATAGACGCCGGCCTCTCTCGATATTTAACGCCGGAGCTCAACGGTCTTCCGCCGGATGTTTATAGACGCCGCTCTCTCGATATTTAACGTCGGAGCTCGACGGTCTTCCGCTCGGATGTTTATAGACGTCGGCTCGTCTCTCGATATTTAACGTCGGAGCTCGACGGTCTTCCGCTCGGATGTTTATAGACGTCGGCTCGTCTCTCGATATTTAACGTCGGAGCTCGACGGTCTTCCGCTCGGATGTTTATAGACGTCGGCTCGTCTCTCGATATTTAACGTCGGAGCTCGACGGCCTTTAAGGCTACTTTTAACACAGCCGGTCGGCGAAGATATTTGCCATCTTTATAATTTTGCTTCCTGCATTACAAGGACATAGGCGACCGAAATGTGTATAAATTTACATTTAGCGCACCTTTCCCCCAGCTCGGATATCGTACTCCCGGCCGAACGGCTCGGGGTCTTCTTCATCGAGCGCTTGGCTCGGATAACATACTCCTGGCCGAACGGCGCGGGGTCTTCCTTCTCGAGCACTTGGCTCGAATATTATACCTCCGGCCGAATGGCTCGGGGCCTTCGGCATCGAGCGCTTGGCTCGGATATTATACCTCTGGCCGAATGGCTCGGGGCCTTCATCGTCGAGCGCTTGGCTCGGATAACATACCGCCGGCCGAACGGCTCGGGGTCTTCGTCCGTCGAGCGCTTGACCCGGATATTATACCTCCGGCCGAACGGCTCGGGGCCTTCATTGTCGAGCCTTTGGCTCAGATACTATACCTCCGGCCGAATGACTCGGGGCCTTCGTTCGTCGAGCGCTTGGCTCGGATATTTATACCTCCGGCCGAATGGCTCGGGGCCTTCATCCTTGAGCGCTTGGCTCAGATCTTATACGCCCGGTCGAACGGCACGGGCCTTCTTTCGGAAAATTACGATGAATTCTATGCCCGAAAGAAACTATATCTGAAAAACTAACCTGCCGATCAGCATAAGATCTAACACAATTTCTCAACTCCCGAATACCCGTAGAGTGAGGTGGATATAATGTACTCGTCGAAATTTATCAAGGCCAGGAGGATGGCGAAACTTCCTGGTCGGTCCTCCATGGCCGCTCGGCCCACCAGAGGTGGAGGCGGCCTGCTGCTTTATCCTTTTACTTGAGCCTTCTGCTCCCGTTGTTCCACGAGCCTTCGTCATCGAGCGCTTGGCTCGGATACTATACCTCCAGCCGAACGGCTCGAGGCCTTCGGCCTCGAGCGCTTGGCTCGGATTTTATACACCATGAAGATAGGCCGCTTGGCCGATAATGCCAATTGCGCACATTATAATATTTTGCCTTCTGCATTTCAAATATACAACCAAACGGAAAATATACAGCACATATTCTATTGGTGCACCTTTCACCCTGCCCCGAACAGGCTGGAGATAATTTGCGCTTCATGGTGGATCCAAGTGCCAATCCATCTTCATCCGCTCGGCGGCTCGTCCACCCATCTTCCTCGTATGTGGTCGATTCATCGCCTGACATCAAACTCCCGCCCTTGAGGTTCCAGGAGGGGCTTGCTATAAGTTGAATTCAGGAGATGAAGTATCTGCTTTTGAGGGAAATGGGATTGTGGCAGTCGGTGCTTCCGCTCGGGAGAAGCGTCCGCTCGGAGGGCCTTGCCTTTTCTGTTGTCCTGTATTGATATTTCATCTAAAGAAGATCCCCGATTGCGATTCACTGCTACAGCATCAGGAGGTGTCCGGAATAGGGCCCGACGGAATAGAACGACAGCCGGTGGTGTTTCCGCTCGACCACCAGACGCTAACGTTGCTTGCTTCTCCGGTCGCTCGGCTCTTACTTTCTGTTTTTGCTCCACAAGCTTGGCAGCCCTTATCTCGATCAGAGCGTCGAGTTCCTCCGTCGAAAGGGTCACCGTGTGTTGTCGTCCAGCCTCGTCCATTGTTTCCGTTCGGATGCAGGAGCGTTCCCACAGACGGCGCCAAATTGATCCTGTCCGAATCGCCGAACCAAAGGACGCTGGGCACGTGGCGCACTCCTAGTCGAGGGTGTAGGCCTCCGTCTGGTCGCACGAATCTCCGGCGAACCTGCACAGAAGTCGGGCCGGGAAGGGGTTCCCGGTGGCGACCCTCCGACGCTCAAGTCAGGTAAGCGAGTGGTGGAAAAAGTGGCTCCGAAGCTTGTAGAATGCGTACCTCCGGCGAAGTAAGAGGCTCTTTATATAGAGCGGTGAAAGAACTAATACACGTCCACCGAGGCGCATACGTGTCCGCATCCCATACCTCGGTATGTACCTGTCAGAGAGCTTACCTGACACCATACTGCTACAGTCCAATCACGTCTTCGAAGGGACAACAGAACACCTTGTTGTCAGACTTAGAATATGGCCTAGACATAGGACTTGACAGTTGTCAGAAGATGTTCCTATCCTTCACCCACCGCCTGGCCGGGACGTCCGGCCGGCCGACGCGAAGAGTGTCGTCCGTACGACCTTAATTCCCTGCGCCAGCCGGCCGGCACGCCCATTATGTCCTGCCTTCTCTTAGGCCTTCCGTTCGGTCATTATTTACTACTTCATTGAGCGTCGGAACCCCGATCCCTGTCAGGGCGTCCTTTCACTATCAGACGTTTACGGGCAGGCCGATCGGCCTGCCCTTTTTTCATGCGTCCGGTCGGCTCACCCTTCTTCGACGGACCACCTGGCCCTTTGACCTCCACGTGGCGTTGACCCCTTGTTAGGGGGTCCCGGGCTCTTACCACCGGATCAGTGAAGATGGACGATGCCGGAGAGTTCTGCCATTCTTATGACCCCGGTCAGTTTTCCCGTTATTTATTCTGTCAGTTATATGATTTGCATTAGTTCCTCGGGAGAAGACCCCCGAGCCGATCGGCCGGGGTGGATTATATCCGAGCTGCAAGCTCGATGACGAAGACCCCCGAGCCGATCGGCCGGGCGGATTATATACGAGCCACACGCTCGATGGCGAAGACCCCCGAGCCGATCGGCCGGGCGGATTATATACGAGCCACACGCTCGATGGCGAAGACCCCCGAGCCGATCGGCCGGGCGGATTATATCCGAGCTGCAGGCTCGATGACGAAGACCCCCGAGCCGATCGGCCGGGCGGATTATATACGAGCCACAGGCTCGATGACGAAGACCCCCGAGCCGATCGGCCGGGCGGATTATATACGAGCCACACGCTCGATGGCGAAGACCCCCGAGCCGATCGACCGGGCGGATTATATACTAGCCACACGCTCGATGGCGAAGACCCCCGAGCCGATCGGTCGGGCGGATTATATACGAGCCACAGGCTCGATGACGAAGACCCCCGAGCCGATTGGCCAAGCGGATTATATCTGAGCTGCAGGCTCGATGACGAAGACCCCCGAGACGATCGGCCGGGCGGATTATATACGAGCCCGTGGTTGCCACGGGCTCGATGACGAAGACCCCCGAGCCGATTGGCCGGGTGGATTATATACGAGCCCGTGGCTGCCACGGGCTCGATGGCGAAGACCCCCGAGCCTATCGGCCGGGTTTGAATTAGCCCTCAGGGCCGTCTAGCCCAGACGTTAAACCGTAGAGTCGAACCGGCGACTATAAAAATCCCGGCTTGAAGACCGTCTAGCCCAGACGTTAAACCGTAGAGTCGGACCGGCGACTATAAAAACCCCGGCTTGAAGACCGTCTAGCCTAGACGTTAAACCGTAGAATCGAACCGGCGACTATAAAAACCCCGGCTTGAAGACCGTCTATCCCAGACGTTAAACCGTAGAGTCGAACCGGCGACTATAAAAACCCCGGCTTGAAGACCGTCTTGCCCAGACGTTAAACCGTAGAGTCGAACCGGCGACTATAAAACCCCGGCTTGAAGACCGCTGCATGGACTAGTTATCAGATATTCTATCTCCCCCGTTCGAGGTCGAGCGATTAGCACTGGCCTCGAGCCAGCTTATCAACAGATCGTATTTCTTATCTCCCCCGTTCGGGGTCGAGCGCTTCTCACTGGTCACAGATCATATTATAAGAGCATCTTATCTCCCCCGATCGGGGTTGAGCTATCTCTGATGGTCGCGAACAAAGAGTATCTCTACTGGTTTCAAACCAGAATGCAGGTTATGCGCCCGTTCGGCTCGCGACTTTCGCCTCCACGAGCCTTCGATTCACGGGCTACACTTCCGATCGACTCACGAGTGATGCGGTCACTCGGCATCATTCCATTTAGTTCACTCGATTGCTGGGTGGCACCTTACGATCGCCCGTTGACTATTCTTGAGGCTGCGCAGTCAGCACTTTCATAGCCATCCGATCGGCATCATTTCGATCGCTCGCACAACAGCGTCCGTCTAGCATCTATCCATCCGACCGGCATCATTTCGAGCGCTCACACGACAACGTCCGTCTAGCATCTATCCATCCGATCGGCATCATTTCGATTGCTCGCACGACAGTGTCCGTCTAGCATCTATCCATCCGACCGGCATCATTTCGAGCGCTCACACGACAGCGTCCGTCTAGCATCTATCCATCCGATCGGCATCATTTCGATCACTCGCACGACAGCGTCCGTCTAGCATCTATCCATCCGATCGGCATCATTTCGATCGCTCGCACGACAGCGTCCGTCTAGCATCTATCCATCCGATCGGCATCATTTCGATCGCTCGCACGACAGCGTCCGTCTAGCATCTATCCATCCGATCGGCATCATTTCGATCGCTCGCACGACAACGGCTGCGCACTTCGATCGTCCGATCGGTATCTTCGCGGCTGCGCACTCGGCATTGGTCCGATTACAGACTTGGTCCGCTCAGTATCGTTACCATCTCCTACGATACCACTATTATAGCGACCGCTCGAGCGACATTATATTATTGGTTCAGTGATTTGGCTTTGACATCGAGAGCGGTTCAATTCTTTGCAATAGACTGTCCAGTCAATCGATCTCACGCCTCCTTCGACTAGACTTGAAGAGGAGGCTTGTGATCCGGATATGTGAGGGGGTCAAATGCAATTAAGAGAAAGAAGAAGGGCATTTTTGTAATTGGACATTGAGGGTTTTCTTTTGGTGATTAAGGCAGGCACGAAAAGGAGAGGGGGAGGGGGGGGCTTGCTCGCGTTTTTTGGGGTTCCGCCGCCGCACACAGGAAGAACCTCTCTTCCTCATCCTCTCTGGTGCTTCCCACCGTTGGACTGGCACTGCCACCGGCGACAGGCACTTACAGCTGCCTCCTTCTCTCCGCTGTCGTCGAGCTCGGGGGTTTCCTTCGTGCTTTTCTGCCGCCACCACCTGCAGTAGCAGGATGGCCTCTACTGCCATGGAAAGGAGCAGTCGGTTCTTCATCATCCATGGTCACCTCCTTCGAGGATGGCCGCCGACGAGCCACCTCTTCCTCCCTCCTCTCCATTCACCGACGCCAATGCCATGGAGGATCTGCCGTCTCTAGCGGGCGTACCCGCTGCCGCCTTCTCCCGCAATAGTTGCCGCCTCCAGCAGGCGCCAGCTGCTGGCATTGCCACCGGCGACCCTTGTCGTCGCCCCAGGCCACCTCCAGTGGCTGCGGATGTCACCACCGTTGCCACCGGCGATCATTGACACCTCTCCCCTACTGCCGGCAGTGAGTGCCTCCGCCGGCCGTGACTTCCAGCGGCCGTCAGCGCCTCCCACCGGCCATGTGCCTCCTTCAGAGGCTGCCGCTACCGGCATCTCTTGCTGTAGCCACTGCCGCAGCCGTCTTTGGCGGCCAGCACCTCCGGCGTCCCGAGTCGTCATCTCTGGTATCCATTGCCGCAGCCGCCGACAACTCTGGGCAGCATCATCACCCTCCGAGCAGTCGCCTGCCGAGGGCTCAGGTATCGTACTTTGTCTATATGCCGGCCTGCGAGCCGAGAGTGTATTCGGCCTTCGTGCCACTATTGTATGCTGGCTTGCGAGCCGAGGTTATAGTCGTACCGCGTGTCGCCTTGCGGACCCATATCGCGCCCGGCTTCAAGTCATCATGGCCAGCTATTCGCCTGGTGGACATTTATCTATTATTTGGGGTCACGACGACGCAGTCAGCTCATCCATCCTTCCGAGGGCGCCCCCCTAGTTCAGGGTAAGTTCTCGTACTCGGTATCTGTTCATTTTATTACTATACTATTATGCGGTTACTTATATATCTGTGGGATTCGCCTCGAGCACCGAGGTACCAGAGACCGGGGGAACCCGGTCGCTGGATACAGGTACAGTTGACCGGAGGAGGACTTCTGACGATCTGGTCAACGTAAAGGACAGCTCACCACCGGGTCAAGAGGATGCGGTCAACCCTCCAGACACGTCATACCGGCAGGTTCGTCTTCTCAGCTTCCAGACAGGAACAATTTATCATTTAAATAACTACATTTTTTTATATTTTATATTTTATACATTTTTTATTTTTTGTGAAATATATGTAAATAATAACCAGGTAACCACGGAAGTGTCGCCAAGGTAAATCGAAAAACGCTTATGGTGAGCGGCCCAGAAGACCAACATCCCATGATTGCACATCTCATTTGGAAAAAAATTTCCTATAAATGACTATAAATATTTGAGTGACAACTTAATACCCCTTCCGCTACATCCCGGACATTAAATAAGATATAAAGATGATGATCATGTTCTAAAGTGGTGAAGGTGGCTGGCTGAGAATGTGGCTCCAGCGTTGACTGGATGAAGACTTCAAGCTATCCTGTAACACAGGGAGCATTAGTGGCGGGCCAAAAAAATGATCCTTGGGGTTGACCCTCTGATTCTTAAGTCAGTGGTCAATTTGGAAAAAAAAATAGTAGAAGCAAACTGTAGCAAAAAATGTGTATAAATATGAAGCATCACATACCTCCATCCATATGTAGATAGAGACCATTTTTATAATGTTATTGTTGCGTTATGCACGTATTTCAAAGCATTAGCACATTTTTCAAAACTTCCATAAGAAATGATAGGCCCTAAAGTATTTTTGACATCTTTCTTTAAATGAGCATGTAAATCTTAATTTGTGATTTATCTACGAGATATTCTCTGTCCTTTCTAACATAAACTTTCAAAAAAGTACGACACGATAGGTATATGGGTCCTACTGTAGGTTGACCAGCCGCCACTTGACCGAAAGATCGCTAGCTCAACTTTACAGAATGCAATCAGCAACTCATTTTTCACTCAACCCTTCATTTTGCCAAGGAGATGCAATATGTCCAATCAATCCTTAAGTCCGATCGGATAAGATGGTGAACCGGATAAATTAATATTAAACTTTAAACCTCATCTATAAATTCTGAATGATGATCATTTGGATGGTCCGATCGGTACTTCATGTTCGACCAATGATGTGAGGCCCGCTCGGTCAAACTAGCGTGATCAACAGTTTAGCAAGTTCTTTTACTTTAATCCCTGGTTTTTAGCGATCTATTTATCACCGTATCAGATAAAAAGATGAGCAGTAATCCAACGCCGACAGAGAGATACATATCAAAATTCAATTTAGTTTTAGTTTTTGTTTTCGTTTTGATGTAGTGCGTTAGAAAAACACTATAAATGTTAGAAAAACGGTTGAAATGTTAGAAAAAAAAAAAAAAAACACAGCGCGTTCCTCCTATAAATTGTTCGATGGAATGCTCGACCCACGTTTGACCCTAGAATTGCCCCGTGGGCGGCACAGGCGACGATGGCGACGGCGAAGGCGACGGCCACGAAGAAGGGCCCGTGGACGGAGGAGGAGGACGCGCGACTGGTGTGGTTCGTGCGCTTGTTCGGCGAACGCCGATGGGATTACTTAGCGCAGGTATCAGGTTTGAGCGGTGGTGGGGGATCCATGGAGGCGACCGACCATTAATTAGGGTTTTAGGAAGCGATCCATGATCGACGTAATGTTTTTGTTTTGAGTTAATTTGCATGGTTGCGCGGATGTATGTGTGTTGTTGTAGGGCTCAACAGGCCGGGGAAGAGCTGCAGGCTGCGCTGGATCAATTACCTTCATCCCGGACTCAAGCATGGCCGATTCTCCCCTGAGGAAGAGAAGCTCGTGATCCAACTCCACGCCGAATGGGGCAACAGGTTTGAGTCTTTACATGAGTAGTCTAAAGGATGTTCTTTTCCCTTCCTTGTGATCTTCTGCTGAGCTAATTTTGTGCTTGAATTTAAGAATCCTGGATTTTAGAGGAAAACAAAGTCTTTGAAATTCTTATCTTGTATGAGACGTGCAAAGATTTGATCTTTCCATTCCTTGGTTAAACATACCCTGTATAAAAAAGTTTGCAGTTTGTTTGGGAGAGTAGTTTTAGGTGATTGAAATTGACATCCCACTGTTTAATCCATAGTTTAGTTATTATTCTCTGTGTTTGGAATACTAGAAACTTTTTAAATTTTATGGGCGAAAAGTAGGATTTTTGTTTGATTGAAGCATTCATCCTTTTTCTTTTTCTTGAGCCACAAGAATCAAAGAAACAGGACAGTTCACTTTTTGTTTCATCCTATAGTATAGAAAATGCAAGTTTACTTACTGTGTTTTTTTTTTCCTTTTGTTCATATAATTACATATTAGAAATGGTTTGTATTTATATCCTTTCTCTTATGTTGATTCTAGTTTCTTAATTGAAATTTGGTGGATAAAGAGAAATTTAGGCTTGAAGCAACCTGAAAGTGATCTCTTATTGAAACCTGGAGATAGTTCAGCTGCACAATTAGTTCTCCACTTCACCAAGTGCATGCATAGTTTTGATCCATTTTATGCACAATTTCAGTGGTAAAAGAGACATAATTAATCTAACTATGTAGCGCAACCACAGCTTCCAGTCTTAGTTATTACTCATCATGCATGATGAAACTGCAGGTGGTCTCAGATTGCACGTTCCCTCCCTGGTCGTACCGATAACGAGATCAAGAACTACTGGAGGACTCACATGCGCAAGAAGGCACAAAAGCTGAATCTGTTGAGCTCACCGTCCTGCTCGTCATCTTCATCATCTTCCTCTGCTAATATATCAAAGCATGAGATAGAAAGCATGGTGGAAGAAGGTACTTCTGCAGCTGCAGCATTTGAAGTGCATGAGGGCGTGAAGGTCTACAACATGGATCAGATATGGGATGAGATTGCTGCTTCTGAATCATTTTGCGAGGTGGAAGATGATGAGCTTAAGATGAACACGAGTATGCATGATGATTTCTTGCACGAGTTTTAACTCTCAAGCCAAGCAAATAGCTCGTCTACTTATCGCTGATGGATTAACTAATTGGCTCTGTTCTTGCTTTGTCCATATCCAATTTGCTTTTGTAATATAATCTTGATTTAGGACTCAGAAATAGGATCCTTTTATGAACTTATAGCCTTGTTTGTTGATGACAAAGTGGACATGAAGACGATGTGTTTATGACATGAAGATTTGTTCTATGAAATCTTTTGTTTCACATACTGAACTCTGGTTGGTCAAAATATTTGTTCAGATTATTTATTTGTTATTATTTTTCTTGTGAAAGGATAATACCTGAATTATGATACAAAAAAATACAATAGAGAGAAGATAATGCACAGTGGTTGTGACAAGCCATAAGTGCACTACTCCAAAAGCTTGGTGGCCTTGTAATGTTAGTGGGGGCTTTGGCTGATCTGTGCATGAATTATCTTTAGACTAAACTTAGGGCGGCTAGTGCTTCAACACCAGACAAAAATGAGGTCAGACTTCCTTTCTATCAGAATATATAATTGAACACTGAAACCGTGTTATTGAAAATGTTAAAATGGAGGATATCTAAATGTAATCCACATTAGTATTTTTTTTTCAATAAACTTAATTTAAAATGTTGCTTTTTCAAAGGATAAAATAAAGTAATAGTTAGATAAAATTTAAAATAACTAACTATAAAACTTGCATCTTGGGTTTTATTTTTAGAATAACAATTACGTTGTGTTAGCCGTAAATTGAGATAAACATCTTATTTAATTTATTTTAAATAGAGGATGGTTATCTGGTTGGGCTAATTAAGATTAGAACTTATCTAGCTTACGTTGCTCGTAAACAGATAACGTAAGATAATGTTATGACCTACACTTTAAGGGGCGCATAAATCCAAAAGAATCGCAGCCACGTCAAACCGCCCATGATTTAGTAGTGTTTTTAAAGTTCTATGATAAAATTGTAACTTAGATCAACATCCCTCATCAATGGGGTTAAATAATGATTCATCAACAAATGATATATATATATATATGAAGTGTACTATATTGAATCTTGAGTGTTTGGAAAATCTAAAGCATTTCTACTGAATCAATATTTATCTTTCACACAAGTTTTCCAAATTGATCTCAAAATTATTCTCGTTTTTGTAGCTGTGTAACATAATTAATAGTAAGTTTCAAATCAGGGTGTTCTTCAAATAGGTCATTTAGTGTTTTTTTTTGTTGTAAAAGATTAATGTCCAAGCAAGAGATCCATGATAGTTGTATTGATTCAACAACACAGAAGGTTGAATTGAAACAAGCCATTCAGTCCCTAGGGCACGGTGCAATAGTAAAAGATTAGACAAACTCTCATGTAATGAGAACTTGATTCTCTAACAAGGCATATCATATATTTCAACCACTTGTAATGCCCGACCATCTGCCATGACCCATCTATACTTTCAAATTTACTCTAGTGGCAGATAAAAATTTTCATAAAATCGAACCAGTCACCCTTAAGATTAATCAGTTTAAAAAACTAAATACCTGAATAAAAAAATAATAAAAAAAGAAGGAAAAAAAACAGGCCATTCATCATAAGACCCATAAGACCTTGTATGGGCCTAACATTCTGAAATTTCCAAAATGGGTCCCATCACTTTATTTGTCGCAACAGGATATCAGAACTACAAACGAAATAAATTCTAGAAACTAAATACAATATACAAGCCAAGCTACCGATTTGGCGCGAATCAACCAACTGGGTCGAATACATCAGCAAGATCATAAACGCCCAAGATTCAAGTAAACCTGGCAGTATTGATCAGTAATTTGGAAAAGACAGATGAATGATGAAATAGCACAAACCCCAATGGAATTTTGTACTGGCTGGGAGACAGCAGGTAATCTTTCTTTCTGTTCAGGGAGGATCCACCAGTCTTCAAGCGGCAAAATAGATGAAGACTCTCCAAAAGGCAATCACAACAAGAATCCCCGATATCTAATTAGAATCAGAGTCTATTGGCATGTACAACAATCGAGCCCTAGCAGACCGGGGCTGCTTTGGATGTGAGAAAGGATTGCAAAATCTTTCTAAATTTGATTTGCTGGCTCCATTTCCACTACTCATGCCCAACAATAAAGCTGCTGCACCGTAAGTTGAAACAAGATGACAACGACAGGTAAAACACTGATAATTCAAATAAAAGTAAATTGGGTAACAAGTTGTAGATGGAAACAATAACAAGTGCAGAAATAAAAGCAAAACCATAAACATATTGAAGCTAAGAGCAAGGTGAAGTAGAGGGCAGCAAAATAAAAGAATCAGCAGGACAAAGCCAGAATGAGAATGCTTATAAAATAATCGTATATATGCACCTTAAAAATTTATGTACAGCTGTGTTATATAAAAATAGAAGAATCAGGTCTCTCAGCCATGTTAAGTCGCCTATGGTGAGTGTCAAGCACGGATATGGTTCTAGGTAATCTCGCACTGTGAGTACTGGGATACAGGAAGAGCCCAAGAAGCATAACATTTCACTGTATAGAAAACACATAAAACAGGGCCCTACTTGTATGAGTAGCATAGCTTTATGGGGGGTATAAACAAAATAAGTGCCCAAAACAATATAGCTTCAAATTTAATTAAACATCTGAGATCTGACATTTACCGGAATAGAAGAACAGTCCAACTATCATAGCATTTATGCCCCAAGAACACATAAAATATGCACCTAGTTTTGTAACAACAGCATATACAACAGTGTGCCTGATCAAGTGAGGTAATAATTCAAATTTACTGAAAAGCAGAGACATTTCTTGTTACTATAAATGCTTACATATGACCTAGGTTATGTACTTCCTGTATCACAAAGGCAATGCAAAGCATGAATTAAGAAGTTGAACCTTCGACAACCAGAAGTCTACAACATATAGAAAAGATAGATTTGATGTTAAAACTTGTTTTGATTAGATCGTGTTCTAGAAAGATTGAAGCACACAATATAGAAGCAGTGCAACCATTTTTTGGGTAGGTACAAACCTGTTTCTTCTAATGGTTCAATTCTTTTATCCCTTGATGAAGACTGCTGCTTTGGCCTTGACCTATTAACAGAAGCAGATTCATTTCTACCTCCAGCGGCAAGTGTAAGTGATATCCAGTCATCAGAAGCTGCCCCATTTGGCACTTCTAGGTGCTCACTTGTGCTACACTGCAGAGGAGCTGAAGTTGGTTCGGTGGGTAGAAAAATTTGCAGAGAAGGGTCATTGCTGGGAAATGCCAGAGGATTATCGATCAAGTTTCCATGGACCTCAGAATGTGAATGACAAGCAGGATAGTCTATGGTTTCTGAAGCACCCCCCAAACTACCATTGGATGCTAAATTATACCCATGAACTGATGTACAGTCAAGGGTATTATGTGCACCGACTAAAGGATCTTGTACTTCACTGTTCATTTCAAATAGTTGGAAGCCAGAACTCGTCTGAGGGCATGTTTGCATTGACCAAATGGGTATGCCAAAATCATCAGAACTGTTTTCAAATAAACCAAGACCAGAACTCCCAATAGTGGTCAGGCCGGTGTCTTCAGTGTATCTTTCTGAAACACCAGTATTGACTGAAAAAGGAATTTCACTATCAACAGTAGGACGAGAATCATAAGCAGTTTTAGGGGAAATTAAATTAGGTCTGTCATCATAATCATCAGAGTCGCTAAGAATGATAATATCCGTGTTCTTTGATGATGCAGGAGCGCCTCCACTGTCAATATTGTATGTCGGATCAAAGTCAAGATTTGGATAATCAAGATCATGGCCATCATTCAAAGAAAACTCATAATTCTGAAGAGTATCTTGATTGTCACTTTGGCCTTCCACATCTACATAACTACCAGCTGGACTACTGCTCAAAGGGATTATTGAACTGTGATCTTCATGTTCAGTGAAAACATGACTAGGAGAGGACAGAGGCTTCTTACTGACCTCCCAAACTCCCTCTCGATTTCGCTTTAACCTCAAACTTGTATGCCCTTTTGGAGTATCTTCCTTAACAGGTTTCATATCCCCCAAATCAGCCGTAACCTCTGTGTATGTATCAACGGGTATGGAACTATCAGGCAGATGCCACTTGGAAAGATTGGTACATACGCCCTCATTCTTAACACGCCAGGAACCATCAGGTTTAACATCAATCTCAGTTACATCTTCACCACAATTTTGCAACTGTATCAAAAGGGAAAAATCAATAAAAATAGATCAAATAAACAAACTATAAGTTAATTGAAAAAAAAAACACCGACCAAGGATGTAATGCGATTGAAATAGGGATCAACAATGATACTCTCAAGGGAATAATTCTGGAGACATATTGGGCATTGCCACTGCATCAAAAAAATAATAAGAACTTGATATGAAGTTAGATGATTAACATGTAAAGACAAGCATGTACAACAAAAACCTTCCGAGAGCGTTGATTAAGTTCCACAAAAGCCTCTAAGTCAAAACATCCCATGTGCATACAAGGCTTAAACCTGCCTGCTGTCCTTATCCGAGATCCACTCATCTGTCGAAAAAGGTAATTAACAATTAAAGGAAGTCCTTCCGCAAATTGATGGTTTCAAAAATATGCCTGCATAGTGGGTGTGATACAACCAGGATTCCCTTGGTCAGGAATGGACCAGATAGTAAAAAATGAGCATAGCTATGAGTGGTTACAATTGAAATGGCTAGGCATAGAACCCTTTATAGAAATTTTGGTTGATGTTTGTCACAGTATACAATGAAAATTCAGTACACCATTTTCACCTACAAATTCAACCAATATATTTAAGTTTTTGGAAGTTGAACAATTTCATTTTCATCTTAACCATGATAATGGTAGAATTTAAAAACAAAGTAACCATATCATAGTTGATCATAATGCACAAGATTAAGCCAGCTAATGACATCATATGAGTGATAAACTGGCGTGAAATTAAAATCCCTGAAATCATGCATACAGAGAGTCAAAAATAATGCTCAATCATCTTCAAAAAATGACTAAAAAAGATCAACGATCATCTAAAGTTACAATAGTTTGTTCCGAAAGAGGACAGTTATAATTATGTAACATCCAAGAGATGTAATGAAGACATCCTTAGTCAAATAAATTAGATAGACAGGCGTCCTTAGCGGTGTCAATGGGCTGGCACAACTTAGGCATCCGTAACATATTAGTATCGTTATTAATATTAGTTATTTACATGAATAATTATATGTTAATCTATCACTGTTCTCATACAGTCCTTGTCACCATGATCTCTACCTAATATTCAAAATACACCAGCTTAGGAAACTCTGGTAGCCCAAAGAATTGAATATACTGTTGCTCCTCCCTCTGACATGATCTCCACATATCAACTGAGATTATACCCATCTCCACATTTGGTCATGTGTCCGCACAAGATGATTTGTTGTTGACCTGGGTTTATCTTCTCTTTAGGATTCAACTTCTTCTCCTTCCACATTTCCTTTCCCAACCTGGACTAAGACTCTACCCCATTGAAGAGTTGTTTAGAATCATCCAATCAAGTGAGGTTTTGTATATATTGGTCAATTGTTTAGAAAACAATCATTAATTCTTCCAAATCATGCTTGATTTAGTCCATTTTGATTGATGTGGTGAGCTTTTAGCCGTTTGCTTTATTGATCTAGTAGAACAGAAGGGATTCTGGAGTGCCTAATTTCTCATCATTTGTCGATTTTGATCCATCTTGTTGATTTGTATCCGAATTGACCATGATTGCTAAGCATGCCTCATATGTACATTGAACAGGCAGTCCTATGCTGAAGCAATCTCCCAGATCATGGTAAACTAAATTTAGTACTGCTGTTTTCAGTTTGGTATATCAAAAGGGTAGCAAAGCATTATGTCGCAAATCACATCTGGATTTGGGCAAGGGATTTAGATAGATAATATTATAATTACATGTGATGACATTAGAAGAAAATGTGTGGGATATGTGCATTGAGGAATTCTAATTTCTATGGGCATTAAAGCAGTTCAATCAGGTATCTATATTTTTTAGAAAAAGCATTGCTTGATATGCTTGAAAAGGATGTTATGATAAGTCCCAAACATGTCAACACTTTTATGGATTCAAAAGTTGAGTTAATATAAAGATAGGGATCATTATCTTACTCAAATTTATCAAAACGTAGGTAGTAAATAGAATTAACTTGGGATACTAGAAATCTACCATGTTATTGTGCTCTAGGATGAAATCCAATATCATGAAAAAGTATAAAAGCATAATAAAATATCAAAAATACATGATATAGTAGCCCTCACTACATTTAATTGTATTTGGCTAAACCAAATAGAAGTCAAGCAATAATCTTACTAAACCAATGAAGCTATATGATGGTAATAAAGTTATGCATGTGGTCTCTAAACCAATGTTTCAAGAGAGGAAAAAACACGCCAATAGATTGGCATTCAATTAAAAAGCAATCTAAGGTGATGATTAACTCATTTGATAATTCCAATAAAAACTTGGAATATTTATTAACTCTTTGAGAGGTCCTAGAAGAATTGAATATATATGCAATAGGTGGAGATTCAAAAAGCTTGACGAATAGTGTTGAAAACCTACTTGTAAACTGTAATTATATTTATATACAAGTAGAGGGGCGTATGAGGGTTTTGATTTTGATTCTTGGCCATTGGCTGATTCCAAAAATTAAATTATTGCCCAAGGAAACCACCAAACAAGATAGTAGCTCAATTGGTGTTATTTAAATAATATTGCATAATATGAACATTTATAGTCTAAGATAGATCTTCAACATACAGGACAACGGAGATTGACTGTAACACAATCATCAACCACTTCTATATCACTATCATCAGCATCATCGGTAGCAGCTCCACCACTAATGCAACGACAGACACGGGCAAGTGCAGTTTCAAAGCTTTCACCATCTTCCTCCTTGGGAACCAAACTAAGAACCTGAAACAAGTTTGAGAAACCTTATAAAAGGAAACAGCAGGTTCCAAATAGCAAACAAGCTAACAAGAAAGAAGACTACAAGACATGAAAAAATAAGAGATAATGGTAACATTGTGAAAATTCAGAAAAGGTGGGGAAATGGAAATAAAAACTAAAGATGGGGGCCTGTTTATACCATAAATTTCTCTATACTTCCTGTTCAACTGGAAAGAATTGGTGAGAAGTTGTTCAATTGAAATTTAAACAGGCCCTTCCAGTTTCCATCTTAGAAATGCCAATAATAATTCTCTGTTGAGTATTCAATTTTGGTGAGATGTTGAAAAGGTCGTGTTAATCTCATTAGGTTATTATCCCAATCATGCAATATCCTTTTAAGGGTGTGTCCATTTGGTTCAAAGCAAATTAAACCAACACAAAAGGATCCAACATGTCGTAGTAAATGTTTTACAAATTGAACACAACCAAATTACCATAAAAATGAACTGAACAAAATGTCCCTAAGGATGCGTTATCCTACAAGGGAAGAAAGTCTAGAAGGAAATAAGGTGACAGAAACATTCTCCACTTACACTGTTCCTCTCTTTCCATTACATTACCTCCATCCAATTTAATCAGGAATCCCCCTCTCGCATGGAATGGAGTTCAAATATGAGCTTAAAATGATTTTAAAAATCATTTAAAATCTACTTCTAGTTTATGTTTTTCCTTTTTTAATCTTTAATGAAAGAATTTTAAAATTTTTCCATCCCTCTTTCTTTCCGTCAAAGGAAAAAATTGAATGGAAAATATTTTACAATCCTTTTTGTGTTTTTTTTTCTCTACCGTTTTCTTCCCCTAGCCGTTTCCTTTCTTGGTAGGAAATTAGAGGGTTTAGTTTGGATCAGCTAAATGTGCATTGAGTATATATAGTTCTTATTTAAAATAGTTAGCTACTTCTCGAATAGTTAGACTCTTCAATTGGTACAATTTGAAATTAAGAAAACTGAAAAAAAAAAAATGACAGCCCGATGCAGGAAGCTCCCGCCATATGGGATCCCGGGGAAGGATTCATTGTACGCAGCCTTACCCTGCTTTTTTGCAAGAGACTGTTTCCAAGATTCGAACCCGCGACCTTTAGGTCACAAAGCAACAACTTCACCGTTGCGCCAAAGCTCCCCTTCAAAATTAAGAAAACTGAACATAAACATAAATTTGAATGAATGTTTGGCTACATTCGGTTCCAATTTCTTGGTTTATACCAAATAAGATTTACCCAACTAAAACAAATCAAGCTAAAATACCAACCAAACCAAATTGAACCAAATTTAAACTTTTTTTTAGGTGTTGGACCAAAACCGAATCTTTGACTTCAGTTAAGAACATATATTGTAATACTTACTTTAACTATTAGTAATTTCAGAATAAAAAGCTAATTAGAAATTCACAAGTAATTAATATTTCCTTTAGCTACTGTATGACAATTTGGAGAAGGAGAGCCTTGGCGCAACGGTAAAGTTGTTGTCATGTGACCAAAAGGTCACGGGTTCGAATCCTGGAAACAGCCTCTTGCAAAAAGCAAGGTAAGGCTGCGTACAATGGATCCTTCCTCGAGACCCCGCATGGCGGGAGCTTCGTGCACCGGGCTGCCTTTTTTTTTTTTTTTTACTGTATGACAATTTGGTATGGTTGAAATTAAACAAAAACAGAACCAAACAAAAAATGTATATAAAATTTAAATGCATCAATATGCTTCTTTTTCTTATCCTGATCAAGTTTTCTTGCAAATAAGAAAAATTTCTTTCTCAATTTCATTGCAAAAAGATACACATTTCTGGAGAACTTAACAGATCCTCAGTTTCCTCAAGACAGGTTATTTTCTAAGCTTAACTACGTGATAATGTGTCCCTAATAATATGATAACAGATGGGTGCCTGACATAACTATTTAACGAAGAATATGTTAATCCTTGCATATTAATAAGATAAGTGTGTATGATACAATAATTAATTTTTTAAATACCCAAAGGGTTAGACCAGTAACAAATTAATGCAACACCATCAGAGCCATTTATAAGATGTAAGACAAACTTGAGCAAATACCTGATGCACTGACCTCCTCCTTACAAGTCTGATTCCAAAGCAGAATACTCGAGTATCACGCCATGATAAATTAATTTTGTTGATTCCTTCCTTGCATAATGTATTGATCTGAAAAGACCAAATAAACCAACTGAAGGAATAATTATACAGGAAACCAAAAATGCTTAAGATAAGCAATTCAAAGAATTAGCTCACATATTACAACATTAAGCTATGAGATGTATGCAGAAAGAAGTTTACCAGTCATAAGATGCCTAGTCTAGGTATATCTCTTACTTCTGATGTGATTTTCATGCACGTGCTTGCGGATATAGGGGTATCAATTATGAGAAAGCCTGGCATGTGTTCATCACACTTATACAGTTCCAAAGAACAATATTAAGTGCAAACAAAGAGTAAATTGCTATAACAAGTGGTTTAACTTTGATAAGTATACTTTCTTCAATGCCTATGCACACTTCTACAAGCAAATGGCACATAAAAGAAATTCACATGGGTTTAGCTCATTCTTAAAATTAGTGAAACTTGAATTAATAATCAAACTAGTGTGATGGCTAGGTCTTCAACGACCTATGTAAAACAAGAGTATAATGCAACTGCACTTTCCGATTAAATCTCATTTATACCACTACAAGTGATAGTTCCAACTTCCAAGAGCAAAAAGCTGGTTCAAAAGATGCATTTATAACATAGCACAGGCAGCAAATAATTGATTTACAAGGCATAAATTCAGACCATCCACGGGATGAATGATCAAAGTTTGCTACTGTTGTAATACACTTCAAATGGTAATAATGTGCATCAAGGAATGAAAGGACTGACCAGTGGACCATCATCCCGACCGTTGATACCCAACAACTGAGACCCTGGTCTGGTTACCACCCGGACTGCAACCCCTGTGGAAAATGGAAGCATCAGCATACATATAGCCAAAATAGTCATGCATGTCAAATTTGCTCTTGGTATAATGCCAACATATCATCACAAAAATAATTTATTCAATCTGCAGCGAGCAGAGCACTAGATATTAGCCACTGGTTATCCCTAATTCAGTATCCATCAATGCAAATCTTAAACACATGAAAAAATGGGAGAAGTTTAGATTATGAATACAAAGCAAAACACAATAAACAAACTCAACAAATTGACATTAATGCTAGACAAGAAATGCTAAACATTATCAAAAGATCAGCAAAAGATCAGAATGTATGTACCATTGACTTGCAATTCTGCATGCTGTGGCCAGTGCATTCTGAATGGAACCTTGTCATTGAGTAGTAGACACCAAACCTGCACAATATACACAAACAAACTGATCCATTGTGATCCTCTTTTTTCTTAATATCATACGCCAGCAGCAATAGAAGTGTTGATGATGAGTCAATAGTGGAGGCAGATAAATGTTAGTAATAGAAATATTGGCAGAGCAGTGATAGGTAAAAGTGGAAGAAACAATATGGTACTAAGTGTAAAGTAGCAATCTGTGCTGAGTTTCAATCTTTGTTTGGAATGATAATATTTAGGTTCCATGCCATAGACACATGGCATGCTTAAAAGCATTTCAATATCAACTCAAATGAGTTTTAATCTTATTATATTCTTCCACTTACCTTAGTTTCATACAAATATAAACCTATAGCAATTATAAAGTCAATTGAATTAAAATTTTAGAGTAGAAGTTCCAAAAATATTACATACCTCCCGACTAATAATTATACCATGCTAATACCGATATGAGTGTTGCATGGGATGAAACCATTGGTTGTTATAGCATCTAAGTAATCTCTTAATTTTTCAAAATCTATGATAGATAATGCTCCCAGACATCTAATACTACTGTTTTCTCCAAATCTATAAACATATCTTAGTTAACCACTAAGTTAGACATGACCGGCCATCACATGGTATAGGATACATTTCAATATCAACCAGTTTTGTGTGGGCACATATCTGCACATGATGAATTCCATGGCCAGCCCCAAGCCCGGATAAAGAAGGAGAGTTGCGTTAGGTTGCGAGCCAACGTTAAACTAAAGCAAATATTCAGTGAGTGGATCCATTAAACAAATCCCAGTACCCTTGAGACAATGTTGTATCCCATTCAATAGTGTTTGGTTGGGTCAGCAAGCTTTAATTATGAAGATAAAAAATGATGAATGCCAATTGGTGTGGTTGGTAAAGTTACAAATATTACAAAATTAATGAATACAAAATAAAGTCATAAGTTCATGTTGAAGAGAATGGTGAAAATGCCAGCCAGAAATGAATTGATTAGGATTAAAATGGAGGTTAATACATGATACAACTAGAGAAACTAAAATAGAAATCTTGTGCCAGTAGGCCCAAGTATAAGGTGGTTGTCACAATGGGCGTCTTAGTTATATCATCATATGAAAGAAGTTACACATATCTCGTACACCACTACCAGAAAATTTGAGTAAAGATCAAGCATTTTCAAATGATCACTGTATTACTGATATGGTCTACCCTACTAATTAAAATATAGACTAACCTCACAGCCATATGCAGTAAAATAAAATGTTCTTGTATTCTTATGTCTGACCTTATTTGGACCACCTTGTCACACTAATTGAAAATCCCATAACAAAAAAGAAAGTCCAGAAGCCAACCTGGAGATCATCACATTCATTCCTCTGTGTCATTTCTCTATTTATTCTTGAAAATTGAAAAGTTCTTTCAATGCTCTGTAATGTGACTGTGCTGAAAATTTAGAAGAAACACAAAAAAAAGAGAAGGGTGGGTATGATATAAACAAGCATAAATGTTAACAAGCATAAACAAGACAACCGTACCACCAAGTATGTAGAACTTCATAGGGATAATAATTAAAATTTAGGTCTCCTCTGCTCTAATAAATAAGTATAAAATCACTTGTAATTGTTTATTGTTCCCTTGGTCTTTGGCTTCATTTGGTATAATTGTATAAAGATCCGAGGAACGTTTGCAAGGAAAACTACGGCTGAGATTATTATTCCAGGTAACTAAGAAAAACATATTTGAATGATTAAGTTTAAACACTATTTCAAATTCTCAACAATATTTATTCATATGTAATTATCATGAGGAGGTGCTAATTCATATTTAGTGTCTGGATGGTTAAGCAGGCATTTAAATTTGTTGGGATTTGACCATGTGAGTTCGAACCCTGCTATTGATGCCAGATGGATTAATTTTAGAGCTCAAAGACGATGACACCAACCACAACTTAATGTCAATATTAATCAGACAAACAAAAATGTAAAAAAAACATGAAACTATGGTTATAATTTGTATTACATGCCAGACTCTCTTGCATTACATGCCATAGCGCCATATTATGGATTCAAGCCCAAAACCTTGGACAGATGATTAGATACTTTAATCACCTGTGGTAGCAAGTAAAAGAACCAGCCCCTTTTTTTGTTTGCACATATTTGTAGAGTTTTTGCATCTGATTACTAGAAAGAGTAAATCACCCAAGTTGGTACCAATAATGGAAACACATTATCAGATACAAGGAGAATGAACATTGCTCACTTATTACTAAATGTAATTGACAAAAAGGTACAACTATGATGTTAATAACTTAATTGAAGAATTTACATAGGATCGTTTGGTTTGTGGATTTAAATTCCCATGACTTGGGAATCGATGGGATCTTGAGAAACCCATGTTTGGTACTCTATGGTTTTCAATTCTCAAGAAATATCCAATTCCCATGCCAAGACTATGAGTTTCTGAAGAATCCTATAGAATGAGATTTTATCATTGTTGTCTTCTTTATGTGAGGTTTGATAATGTTCACAATAAATAACTATATTTTCCCCTTAGTGATCTCTCATTTTAATACCGCATGCTTACCTCTGACCATTGCAAGCAGATTGTTTCTCTATCTTATTCAACAAACAAGAATAATTTTGCAAAACCAGAATAATTTCAGTATCTTTAGGTAAATTAGAGTACAATTTGTGAAATTTGCATGGGTTTTCTCAAAGAAAAGGAAGGAACATTTAGGCTTTCCCATTAAATAAGTCATTAACTGATAAGTTTTGGCATTTTTCATTGGCTTCCAATGCTTTATTTACTTCTCATAATTTAAATAAGATCTTTGTGACCATCTCATTTTAATTTACAAAGACCTCAACACATAGGAACTAGACTTTGAAGTAACCAGGTCATTGAGGCAAGTCAACTAGATATATGTGGCATAAACAAATTTATAAAGATGTATATCAGTGGTATTTGACTTTCCATCCCTCAACTTCAGAATCCAGAGAATAGAACATCTTGGCACAAAAAAACAGGAGACCAGTACCACAAAAAATTAAATCATCTTATTACTTAAGAAATGATTTTGTCAAGTGATCGTACACTGCTACTTTGATATTGAACTCGAAGGACAAGCATTCATGATCTATCAGCAAGCCAACTGTTATATACATGTAACAACATTGGCTTACAAGGGAACTCACCCTTCAGTAGTGACGACGGAAGAAATCAACTTCGTGAGAAGTAGTGGCTGCCCTAATCTTACCCAGAATCTGTATTAGGCAATGCAAAGGGTATCAACATTCTGTAACTTGATCGTATGAAACAACAGGGAATAAGTAAAGCCCCTAGAGAAACAAGATTCATGTAGCCTTCTTGTTGTTTAAACATGTCTGACAATAATAAGGTGAGGCTTATAAAAGCGATGTTAAAAATCATAGTAAATGTAATGTGGGAGAGACATAAATGACATACGGATCAGCCCTATTCATTCTGCATAATTCACAATAAAAACAGGATGGAAGCTCAGGCAGAGCACTCTCCATAGATTTTTCAGGTATAATTACACAGCCTATGTGCTGCCACACTTGACATCGAGGATCCATACACTGCAATGAGAAAAATTAATTGTTAATAGCAACATTTTGCTTTGGTAAGTATCAATATCTATGCTAAACATTTTACCCAACAACGTCACATTATCCTTGCTAGGACATATACAGACATACATGTGCATAAATTAAAAAGACATAATTCACATGTGCAATATGTGCTGCCACAACACATTCGGACCAAATATGCAGCCTCATTAGAGATTTTGTGAGCAATGTAGTGCATGTGGGTCAAATGTTGCTATAATCATTCGTTCATTAACCCAAATCAAGTAAATACAGTTCAAGCTACTATTATGTGTAGGAATGGACTATATTTGATGGAATAGACAAAGTTAAGAGGACAAATCTTCTAGTTTCTGTAACATATAATGCAAATATAAAGAATGCAAAAAATGGAGGGAAAGGTCCATAAAGGCTCTCACTAGAAAATACAAGAATTATAAAGCTAACCTTAGAGGTTTAGAAAAAGAAGAGTTGTTAGATCTAATTATAAAGCTACCGTGTGATCTTGTGGTCATGAGTTCAAGTCGCAGAAATAATCTCTTGCAATGCAAGATAAAAATGCATACAATATACCCAATGTGGTCCAACCTTTCCCCAAAACTCCGCATTAGCGGGAGCTTCATGCCCCTAGCTGCCCCCTTTTTCATTTTTTCCTTTCTTTATTTCTCCCCTTGCTACTGTGTGACCTGTCCACGTGCTACACTTGTTCCCTTTTTCACATGATATGTCCACTTAGTTATGCTAGAATTTTCTTAGAAAAAAGGTTGTTTTCGTGAAGTTCTTAGCAAGGAGTTCTTGTCAATTTACAACTTAGGTAAGTTTCCCTCAAGTTTTAAACAATGTCTGCTAATTTCTGGTAAGGAGTCCATAAATTGCTAGAATCATGAATCCACATGCTTGCTGCTTTCTAGTGAGTCGTTTAGGGTGTGATTATACAAATATTAATGCAACATATCCCATCAGGATTGCAAAGTTAAAGCATATTTAGGCGAGAGCAATACTAGGATAGAGTGTGATCATACGAGTACTAATGCAGCATATCATCATGGACTTTATGGTCCATGGTTGGACTAATGAGATCCCGAAAGGGACATGATGCAATTTCGGTAGTGGTAAACCATTAACTAAATTCACACACTTCTTATCCATTTGTGGACCCAACACTTTGGATCGCTTAGCTAAGCTTTATTACTTCTTACCCATTTGTCGACCCAACATCTTGGATTGTTTAGCTAAGCTTTATTAGGAGGTTATAAGATTGCACAAAAAGCCATTGAGCATCATATTTAATCACAATCCACATTTTACATTGAAATCTTGACAATTTACAAAAGCCCTTGGGTATTGAGGTGTATTTCAACTTTGCCTTCCACCCTCAAACAAATAGTTGACTAAAGCATATTACTATATCCTAAAGGATCTTTTGCAAGCTTGTGTTCGGAGTGGATTATGGGTCATTTACCATTTATATGGTGGATTGCTAGATGTTCACTTGTTATATAAGATGCATCCTTTATTAGGTAGATTGTGGGTCGTATGCCCTTTATATAATATCTATTAATTTACAAATAAAATAAGATTTTAAAATGTAAGAATATAAAAGAGAAAATATAAGAAATGAAGACAACACCAAAGAGAAATCATGAGAATTATTTGGTGATTATTTTATGCTAAGAGGATATGAAATTACATCGACAAGTTGTATATTTATTGTTTTCCTTTATAAGATTTTATATTATGCACATCCCCTCTTATACTACTTTACCCTTATGTGCTCACACCTTATTTTCCTTTGACCTCGGGGCAAAGTTAAGGCAATGTTTCAAGGTTGGATTTTTAGTTCAGATTAGATTATGCTCAGAGATCTTTGCAACTATGGTGAAAGGTTTCAATCTCATCTTATTTTCTTGCTTCACATAGTGTTTTATGCATTTTAGGGGCTGGTTGTTTAGAGGGTTTGATAAATGGGGAATGGGAAAGGAATGAAATATAGGTGCTTGGTTTGAGGGTTTCATATTTTCACAGGGGTTTCATTCCTTATTTGTTAGCAATCATCCATTCCCCACTAAAACTAGTGGGGTTTGAAACTCATTCCTTAAAAAAGCCCCCCATTACTAATGATACTCATTTCCCATACTAAACCAAACAGCCCCCATTAAATTAATGATACTCTTTATCATTCCCCACTAATATCATTCTCATTCCTATTCCCATTCCCCTTACTAAACCAAGCAGCCCCTTAGTTTCAGTGCATTTATTTGTCAGTATGATCCCAACATTGTATCAAAATAGTTTCTGTAAATTTGATTGGTGATCATTCTATGATTATGATACAACCGTGATATTACGAATAGGAGTCTATCCCTTTGTTATTCGAGATAAAAAGAATACATACACTTTATTGAATAGTGAGACATATAAATATACAGACTACGGATATATTTTAGGAAACCACAATTAGGATAATTATTAATTAGCCTAATTGACAGATATATATTAACTAATATATACTGATATTATGGTAATTAATATATACCGATATATTATCTAATATATATAGATAATACCCTTATAAAAGGATGGAGCCTTTGAGTCTTGATAGAACTCTCTTGGATCACTTATTTGCACATCAATGTCTCAAGCCTTGGATCAGACCAAATGCAAACAACTTTAATCCAATGCCATGGTGATACCGACACATAAATACAATTTGGTAATATTTAAGACTTACCATAAATCAATAGGGCATTGCATGGTAACAGTAAGTCAAGGTACAGCTGGGGTGAAGCTTTGCAAGAGGAAATATGATAATAAGAGAAAGGTAATGAGAGAAAGAGAAAAGACATTGGTGATGTGAAAGATCAGCAGGAAGTGAAAAGAAGAGAAGATGGTGGTGATTTGAATGAGAAGAGGAATAGAATGGAAACATAGCAGCATGAGACTATTCATTATTCTTCAAATTAAAGAATGGCCTTACGAACAAAAACTATCAAAAGTGATTATTACTGCTGAATAGAGTCCTAAAGAAGACTGTGATAGAGATGTAATATAGATGATAAAACCATAACTCATAAGAAAAGCTTTCCTAACAGATCACAGATGATAGAACTTGTTTACAAAATCAATATTTGTTAAACACTGCAGGCTTGATTAGAAATGAAGTTTTAGGAGCCCAATATTTTTATTCCTCAAGAAACCAAAGGATTCTATTTTTCATAATTTGTGTTTACTGTTAAAGTAACGTTTGATATACAATATTACAATGCATTTGGTAAAGTTGGTCATGTAAGGTTCTTTGGGATAGAATTGCTAAGCAGTTATACTATAAATAGTATGTCATGTTAGAAAAGAAACAATGTTGCCTAACAACTTTATCTAAAAGGAATAGAAGACTGGTTTTCCTAAAATTTTTTTTATCATGAAAAGAGGAATTGATCTACTTATTCATCTTAACACTGACTATTATCTTTTAAGATAATCACTATAACGTGCAATTAAACGACATTTTTAATTTTAAAAAAATGAGAAAGATAAAAGAATTTGATTTAAACTGCAATAATTTAATTTTCTAGGTTTGATTAGTAACAAGGTTACTACAGAAAATAGCAAAAAACAGAATTCATACATAAAAAATTCTTCATTATGATGTCTTTGGAATCCCATGTTTATGTAAAAGTACATTCTTTTAGATAATTCAAAACTTGAGTTTGAATAAGTCTATTTGACTCCAATGCAAGCAATAACATTCCTGAGAGAATTATTTAATTCTAATCATGTGTTAAAGAACTGCCTGCTAAAAAATTTATGAACTAAAGAACAAGATGCAGCAAAAGATTATTGAACACAAAACATGAAGTTTGGTTACCTGAATTGTCGATTCATTATCCATTGAGTTCCTACAGGGACATTGAACTGAACGATAATCCTCTAGTTCCTCTTTTGGCTTAATCTGATTTAATCCTGTGACATTATTCTTAGATGCTAGGTCTGTTGCACCTGACACTTGCATTTTTCTGCCAGATACACAGAAATGTGAAGTTTTACACTTTTAATGAAAGAGATTTATTTTTCTTCACAATTATTCCATTAGCAAGTTGATAATGCCATGTTGCATCCCATTCTATAATATATCGAACCAAAAATATGAAAGGCAGCATAAATAAGGCCTAGGTTGTTTTCACCTGTAGGTATCATCAATTATTTTAGCCACTTCCTCATTGCCCAAAGAAATTCTCCTTCCCCAGATCTGTGGCTTGGGAACTAGAAAATGGTAGCATTTGGGGGAAAAGAACTAGTGTAAGTGAAAGAAGGCATCACAAGAGGAACAGGAAAGGATCATAAAAATACAAAAGAAACATAAAAGGCATTGTTTTCAAATCATTTTGTACATTATATAGGTTTGTAATACATCTTGGAAACAGTTTCCAAAAATGTGAAAATGTTTTTATGCAAGTATCTGGAAGTTCATATATTGTAATTCCTATTTCAAGGACCAATAGTGATAAAGACTCAATTTTCCAACAATTAGCAGAAGAGAATGAGAAACAAGCTTATTACATAGCAACTATAAGCACAGAAATATTCATGAAAATGCCAGTAATAAACCACAACATTGTGGTAAATACATAAAATGCATCACATTTGCCAATAGGATACATGAACATTAGCTATAGCTATATCAAATATAATTTTATAAGAAAATATAATGTGTTCATATTATTTAAATTAACAAAGAGTTATATATAACTGTTGCAATATATTACAAATGAAAATAAAATTTGAGTAATTGGTAAAAAAATTTATTCCAATAAATGAAAATTTTATCCATTCAAAAAATGATAGATAAAAAAAATAACAAATAAAAAAAACCACAACAATATTAATCTATTGCTTAAAGTGTATTAATCACATTAATTAAAGATACATAATGACAATCATTAATTACACAAGGATAAATCTTTAACTAAATTAACAAAGCATAGACTGAATAGTGAATCCATTTGCTTATAATAACATAATCAAAGTAGTAAATAGAAAATTAGCTAATTCAATTATGAAAAATGATTCAATATTCTTCTAGATTAGTTATAACTGCAATTAATTTCAAGGGTGGAGCCCGTCAATTGAAAGCGGTGTTAATTGATCCCACAATTTCTCAACCCCAATAGTATCATGAGCCTCATGTAGAAAATAAAACATTGAAACAGATATGTATACTTGGCATCACTACAAAGTTAGAATATGTAACCCAACACCATTTAAATTTGAGCAAAAATCAAAATGGTGCCCCTTTTTATTGGAATCGTCGAAGGGGTACCCCTTTTTGATTACCATGCCAATACATGTTTTGTTTTCGAAATTAATTTTTGGCGTTGTTATAGCAGCTACGGGTTTGTAGCTGCTACAACATACACTTTAACTTCAACTATGATCAACACTAATAAATTGTGTTGTAGCAAGTACAACTCATAGTTGCTACAATATGAGCACTTCATCTCTTGTCAACATTGTTCAACATTATGTTATAACAAAATCCACACTAATAATATTGTGTTGTAGCAACTACAATTCATAATTTTTGTAATCTGAACGTTTTATCTCTGGTCAATATTGGTCAACCCAGATTAACATCATCTTATAAAAACTATGAATCATAGCTACTAAACATAGATAATTTATTTCGGGTCAATACTAGTATGCATTATGTTGTAGTAGTTAGAGGATCATATCTATTACAACTGTAGCAAATCATAGTTGCTATAATTGTGAAGTAGCAAAAAAGAAGAGTAGTTTCAGAAAGTAAAATGTGCAGTAGCGATATGGCATGCCCTTTTGATAATAAATGAAAAAGGGGCATCCTTTTCACGATTCCAATACAAAGAGACATCCTTTTTGTTGGGGTTGCAAGGTTGCAAACATAGTCCCAGATTGAAGACACATGGGAAAGATCATGAGTTTATAAGAAATAATATCTCCATTGGCATTAAGCTTTTTGGGTAGAGCCCAAGAGCAAAACCATGAGGGCTTAGGCCCAAAATGGACAATATCATATCATTGTAGAAATATCTAAATTCTTTTCGATCCTACACTTTTGATTTTTGCTCTTTGAATTTTGATCCGCCCGTTACATAATCAATTATTTTTGTGATAAAAATGTTGGTAAAGGAGCATATAAGGTTACCTAGAGATTTATTGTATTAGTAATTTAGTATTTATAAGCTTATAATCTTTTTATAGAATTATATGATTTTCTTACACTTTGATTAGTCATGATATTGCAATACTACTACCTTAATGAATTGATTTAGTAATTTTAATGTATAAATAAATTGTAATTGGTTGGTTTTCATTGAGTATAATTTGTATCTAACCAAAGCAAATCTGGCATATATATTTTCTTGTTTTTCATTAATATTTATAATTGAATTTAAGACTTGAGCTGATTGCCTTGGAGAAGAAAGATATGCCATGAACAAGAATTGCAATGGCAAATTACTCTGTCGTGGATATAAGACCAAACTCGTCCAATCCAAATTTTGTAGTATGGAGAAAAGAGAGAAATCAATACTTGCTATTAATACTGAGGAAATATGAGCCCCTGGTTGAAATCAGGAGCATGATGTGATTAAGGTTTGAAGTTTTGGAGGTAGAGGATAGGAGAAACAGTCACACCAGTGTTCAAAATTTCGTTCCGTGCCGGGCGGAACTGGCGAAATTTACCGTTCCGCCCGCGCACCGAAACCGGCACCAACCTAGGGAAGATTTTGTCGGCGTCGTGCGTCGCTCGTCGTCGCGTGGCAGCATGGACAGCGTCGCCAGAATCTTCCCGTGCCTCCGGAAGCATTGCGGGGCGCCAAAAAGGTCGGGGGCTACGGAGGCGTCGAGACGCGGCGTTTTTGGCGGCGCCGAAAGTGTCACGGGACGCTTCCGGCGCCGCCGAAAGCATCGCCGGACGCCTCCGGTGACGCCGGAGGTGTCGCCGGACGCCTCCGGCACCGTCGGAGGCGTCCACGGAGCGTCAGATGGGTCGCGGCGTCGCGGTTGAGTCGCGGCGTCGTGGGTGAGTCGTGGCTTCGGCGAAGCCACGGTTACGGTACAAAATTTAATTTTATAACTTAAATAAATAAAACAATTCTCATTCCCACTTAATTGTGATATGTTAAAGAGGCTTTCACACACCCTAATTAAATTATTCTAATAAAATATAAAAAAATATATTTAAATTTTTTTTTAAAATAATAAATTTCATTAAATAATATTCTAAAATTATTTTTACTATTTTAAAAATTCTAAAAAAATCTTAAAAATTCTAAAATAAATTTTAAAAATTTTATAAAAATTCTAATAAATCAAATTTTTATTCTTATATATTTTTTAATTATTTTATATTTTTTACTGTTTTGATATTTAATTGATATTCTAATTTTTTTACTATTTTAAATATATATTATTTAAACTATTAATTAATTAAATAAACAAATAATTAATTTATATGATTATTATATATAAAATATAATTTTATATTAATTTATATAATTATGATTATTTAATCCGGATATTGGAGAACTATAAAGATTATCTAAGTAAAATATTACAAGAATCATTGCTTCCATTTAACATATTATATTATGATCTATCAATTTTAATTAGAGTTATTTATACATCAATTGTTTTTTTTTAAAAACTATATTTAATTATTTTTATAACAATATTAAGTTGTTTAATAATGAAGAACTTATATAAAATCAATATATAACTTATTTTTAAATTATACACAATAAATATATTTATCTAATAATTACTATATATATATAAATAAAAAAATACCGAAATTGTATCGGCACGGCACGATACGATACCGTATCGTTCCGGTCTGGGACCGAAACCTCGGCACGGGTCGAAATTTTAAACCTTGAGTCACACATATGAATTTCGTCTCTGCTGTTTGAGGGAGACGAAAGAGTGTGGACGTCACAGAGTACCCCATCAAAATTAGTTGTATTTGTTCACCACAGAAGTTTGTTGTACTTGATTAGTTGATTCAGAAATTTATTATCAAAAAACAAACTAAGAAGAGAAGAAAGTTCATCAGCGCTAATTTATTCTTTTGATTGTTCTTTATTATTATAAATAATTTTAAAAAGAAATTAAATGTGGATCATTTAGTAATGCATATTGAGTAAATCAAACCATGCATGAGTTATCACATGATTGAAACTGTATATATATATATATAGTTTTATTTTTTAAAATACATATAACATTATAGTTTTAAAGTCATAGAATTGTGTCTCAAAAATTAGTTATACAATAAAATGACAAAGGGTGAAAAAAAAATTAGCTGAAAAGAAAAGATATAACATCACTATAGGGTGGCAAAAGTTGACATGACCCAACCCATGATTTTTGCAAGTTTGGGCTTGAGCCAAACGCACTGATCATAAACAGGTTGACCTATTTATGGCCCCAAATAAATAGGTTGAATGGTATATAAGCCACCCTTTTATAAATATATAGATTTCTTAATAGTAATCTATATAAGTTATAAATAAGATATGAATATAATAATACAATTGCATATAAATTATATTTTAAGAATTTGTATATTAAAAATGATTAGTATGTTGATTGTATTTAAAGTTTTCTTAGTTTGTTAAGCTGGTCATATCATTCAACCCGTTTACCAAAAATATAAAATCGCCATATTACTTGAGCTAACAGGAAGTCTAACAAAAATAACCCTGCAAAGGTTCAACTGGCTCATGGGCAGACGAACCAATGCAGAGATTAAAAAGAAAAAAGAAAAACTTCTGCACAACAAAATAGAGGTTGAGTCGTTGAGATATATGACAATTAGAGTGTGTTAGAGTTGTCTAATCTATCAGATAAAGGACAGAAATAAGTACCTTGTTCATCAGAAAGCAATAGTAAAATCCTGTCCACAAGATCCTGAATAGCAACAATAGCCAACCAGATTAGAAATGAAACAAAAAAATAATACATAAAAAAAAGAACAAAAGAAAGACTCGATCTAAGAGTTGAGAGGGATACATGATCAAAGAAAACAATTGCAATATATTAGTATGTTGAAAGCGGAGGAAGAAGCATTACATTAAGTTTGGTGATTTAGAGCGACGAAGCAATGAAAGAGATGGCGAGTTCGCTATGCCTTCCCTATTGTCTCATTATAGGGAGAGAGGGGCAACATTCAGATTGCCAATGGACAATTGTTTCCATAGGAAGGAGGTACGTGTAGGTAGAGAGAGAACACATAGATTGGAATGCACTTGTGAGAGTTTAGGGGAAAAAAACTTAACTGCAATGTGCAGAAAAGAGATGAGGATGGGAGGACACATCATATCAAATTCAGGATCACCTTTGAAGATTGAAAAAACCCTTAACATTTAGGTGGCGTTTGGTTTAGAGGTTTGGGAATGAGGGATGGATTCATTTCCAAACCTTGTGTTTGGTTGATGGGAATAGAATCAAGATTTTGAAATGAAACCCAAAAATTTGGGTATGGATGAAACTCACCCCCTCCCTTGGGTTTTGATGAAATGGGAAAAAAATTAAATTTTGGACGAAAATACCCTTAGTATATTTGTTCAATTTTTTTTTCCATTTCACTCTCTCTCCTAATTCTCTCTCATCATACTTTCTCTCTCCTCATTCTATCATCACATTTTCTCTCTCTCTCCTTATTCTCTCTCATCACATATTCTCTACCACTTTCTCTCTGTATTCTCTCTCATCACACACACACTCTCATATTTTCTCTCTCTTCATTCTCTCCTCATTTTTTCATCATACTTTCTCTCTCATCATTCTTTCTCTCTCTTCAATTTCTCTTACCATACTCTCTCTTCATATTTTATCTCATCACACTCTCTCTCTTCATTCTCTTCCATTACACTCTCTCTCCTCATTCTCTCTCATCACACATTTTCTACCATTTTCTCTTTCTTTCTCTCTCTTCAATCTCTCTTACCATACTCTCTCTTCATATTTTATCTCATCACACTCTCTCTCTTCATTCTCTTCCATTACACTCTCTCTCCTCATTCTCTCTCATCACACATTTTATACCATTTTCTCTCTGTATTCTCTCTCATCACACACACTCTCTCATTATTTTCACTCTCTTCATTCTCTCATTTTTTCATCATACTTTCTCTCTCCTCAATTTCTCTTACCATACTCTCTCTCTCTATATCTTCCCTCATCACACTTTCTCTCTCTTCATTCTCTTCCATCACTCTCTCTTCTCATTTTTTCTCATCACACTTTCCCTCTCTTCATTTTTTCCCATCACACTTTCTCTCTCATCACATTTTCTCATCATACTTTCTCTTCTCAATCTCTCATTTTCTCTCATCACACTTTCTCTCTCTTCATTTTTTCCCATCGCTCTTAATCTCTCAAGACACTCTCTCTCATCATACTTTTTCTCTTCTCAATCTCTCCTATCACGCTCTCTCTCCTCATTTTCTCTCATCACACTTTCCCTCTCTTCATTTTTTCCCATCACACTTTCTCTCTCATCACACTTTCTCTCTCATCATATGTTTCTCTCACATTCAACTTTATCTTCTACCTAATTTTTTCTCTTATTTTCCTCTAAGGGTAAAAAAGAAAATTTAAGTTCATTCCGATTCAAAATATTCAAGTAACCAAACATTATTTTTAGGAATAATACCCAAGCTCATACTCATTCCCATTCCGCAATACTATGATACCCATTCTCATTATGATTCCTAGGAGAGAACCAAACGCCACCTTAGTGAAGGGATTGAAGATAAAAAAAAATAACCTTAAAATTTGCCATGATCTTGTACCAAACAAGAGAGATAAATTTGTAGCGTGTTGATAAAAGAGAACAACGACATGATAAAAAGGAATCTGATATACTGTCCAATTACTGACATAGGAAAAAACATATTAATAGCTAAATATCAATATTACCTCTAGCACTAAAGACACAAGGCGTATGACATAAAGGAACCAACGGAATGGAACACATTGATAATCCTTCTTTCAAAGATTACTAAATAATTAATATCATCTAGAAAGCTAATAGACAAATCTTTCAAAACAGTTATTTGCTTCTATGTGCAGAAAAAATTAATGCTAATAGAATTTTTTTAAAGATAACCAATTTCAGATTGGTTGCCATGACCAGGTCAATGCTAGTACATATATTAAATGTACAGAATAAGAACTTCTGACCTGCTTTTTTCCTTGCTTTGCAAGACCTAGTTGTGTAAGGACATCCTTAAGCTCCTTTATTCTAAAATTTGCCAGCTTATCCTGACACAAGAGAAGAGAAGAGATAAATTAGCATGTGGAAGACAAGTACCAAGACTCATGAACCCTCCAACACACACTTACCATAAAATGAACTAACAATGACTAATCAAAAAAAAAAGATCAGTACATGCATGGATGCAAAAGAAAACTAAAACATAATGAAAAAAACATTGTAAACAAAAACAACAAAGGCATCAATGTAGGGTTTGATAAGTAGGCAACAAGAAAGAATTAAACTCTTTCAGCAAAGATATAGATTTCATAAAAATTGTAAAAATGCCTACCCCAATGCAAGAATGATTAATTAAAATCTGAGACAAACATATACATATTATGAAACAAATTATGCTGAGAAATGAAATAGAAAAGGCAAAGTGTCTTGACTTAGTAAATGTTAACAAAATGTTAATTGATGGAGGTTCTGGTTTTCATGAAAGAGGTACCCATAAAGCATACACTACAATTTATTTAAAAAATTGGATGTTGCATCAGTCTATGGCCATAATGCATTAATATTTGCATGTAACATCATTTGGTCATAAATCATTTATATTTGCATGATTATGCATTTACATTTCATCAACTCCAATCTTTTGTTTACTGAATTTCTGTTTCTATTATCCACCCAACAAAAGTTTGAACAACCAGTAGTGAATACATGGAAACCTCAAAAACTGAATAACTGATGAGCAAGACAACTTCTGCTCCTGCTAGCATCAGCATCCTATCGGCCATATAAATTCAAGAATGTTCATAAAATGAAGCAACTTGCAACTTTACATGTTCAATCACTTTAACATACAGTGTCAAATCAAAAACAAGCGGGGCATAGAGATGATGCCTTTGAACCTTGTGCGATGTTAAGTGCATCAAATAATAGCTGAATCATATAGAAATGTTATCAAACACGATCTCTAATAACCTGTATACATATATCCAAATCCTTTCGAATCTGACAAACATAACCCAACAAGGAAATAACTAATGTATGCCCAAACCAATTCTTTGAACAAACAATTAAATGATTATACTTACTAATCAAGCTAGTTTCCAAATTAGAGGACATAACTTATCTACACAATACAAAACAAGTTCAAATAACACAAAGTAGTCAAAAGGCCATTCTGCCTAAAACCTTGCTCCATATTTTTCAACCACCATAAGATAAAAAATAACACATCTCGACACAATGCTGCAATGAATCGGAAAACAGAAATTCCAACCATAATATAAACACGCATGAATCATCACCAAGCGACGTCAAATACCCTGCAGCTGGCGAGCAAATCCATGGCTATGAGATTCGCCAACGGCGAGAAGCCCTCCGGTGTTAGTAGGAAAGAAAAAAACAGAATTCTCCAAATCGAGGATCAAGGGTTCGGACCACCTCGATCGCACTCGGGACCTGGTCTCAGTCCGGAATATCGATGGCCGTAACTAGAGGTCGGACGGGGAATTCAGCGGGAGGAGAGAGAGGGGCGATCGGTCGGAACCCTAGGCAAGGAAGAGCCCGGGAAGGTCCCCGTGTCCGTCGGCTCGCTCCCAATTCAACTGATCCAGACCCACGACACAAAAACGCACACGCAAACGCAAATCAACGATGCAAGGGATTACGTCAGGAAGCACAGGGTCGACATAACGCTGTTGCGGACCCAACTCTCGGATTTCAATTGGATTTGTTTTCCGCGATCAGATCCGCGTCGATTTTGCTTTGCCTCGAGATTGTGGTGGTAAGCGACGGACGAGATCAAAAATTAATATAATATATTTATATCATCAAAAAATTAATATAATTTATTAATATTTTACTAGAATTATGAATTATAGATTCCTCTTTGGTTGACGTACTTAGTAGGAACATACAAATATATTTATAAACAATAATGTTATTCATTTTCTTTGTAAATTTATTTCATGATAAATTACTATAATACCTTAATGATCAAGGTTTTCTTACCGTTTATCCCCCAAAAAGGGTCGTTTATGACTGTATAGGCGTCACCTAAGCGCTGTGGGTGTCTGATCGCCTATCGCTTAACATTTTTTAGAACGCTACTTATAAGTAGTATTCTAAAAAGCGCCGCATAAAATCGTCCTAGATTATCTATGCACTAGGCGGCAGGTGTCCGTCCATCTACTATATAGTGCTTTTTAAAATACTGTTATCAGGGAGATACATTGAATGTAATGTGTTATCTGAATCATAGATACATTACTTAGTATGGTTTAATAGAGCCTTATCTAAGAATTTAATTATGCACAATAGTTTTTCTTTTCCATTGCTGTTTTTTTTTCTTTCTGGTTATATTAACCATTCATCGTTTCCTATGTTAGACTTTTAATTTGATAATTATTCAATCCAGAGAATGAAGGCAACATTGTTGGTATTTAAGGAGCATTTGATTCCTTTTTTAGGAATAGGAATCGGAATGAGAATCATAGTATTATGGAATGTGAATGGATATGAGCATGAATATCACTCTTAAAAGTAATGTTTGGTTAGTTGAATATTTTCTATCGAACTAAATCAAAATTTTCTTTTTTACTCTTAAAGAAAAATAAGAGAAAAAATTAAATATGAGAGAAAAATATGATGAGAGAGAATAATGAGAGAGAAAGTGTGATAGAAAAGAATGAAAAGAGGGAAAGTGTGACGAGAGAAAATGAGGAAAGAAAGTGTAATGGGAGAGAGCATGATAAAAAAAGATGAGAGAGAATGTATGGTAGGAGAGGATGAGGAGAGAGAAAGTGAAATGAGAAAAATGAATAGAGGGAGTGTGATAGGAATGATTGAGGAGAGAGAAAATATTATGAGAGAGAAAGTGTGATGAAAAAAAAACGGAGCGAGTGTGATGGGAGAGATTGATGAGAGAGAAAGTATGATGAGAGAGAAAGTATATTAAGAAAAAAAAAGAGTGTGATAGGACAGATTGAGAAGAGAGAAAATATGATGAGAGAGAAAGTGTGTTAAGAAAAAAAGAGAGTATTGTGCAAGAAATTGAGGAGAGAGAAAGTGTGATGAGAAAGAAAGTGTGATGAGGAAAAAAAAGAAAAGAGAGTGTGATGGGAGAAATTGAGGGGAGAGAAAATATGATAAGAGAAAAGTGTGATGAGAAAAAAAAAAGGAAATAGAGTGTGATGGAAAAGATTGAGGAGAGAGAATGTGTGTGATAAAATAAGGAGAGAGAACATATGATGAGAGAGAACAAGGAGTGAGAAAGTGATATAAAAGAAAAATTAAATAAATATATTTTGATATTTGATATTAAGGGAGAAAATTTTAGTTTTGGGTCAAGGTATTTTTGAAATAAAGGAATATTTGGATTATTGAAAATAGAGTAATGGCTCATTAAAGGGAGGACATGGGAATAAGTCATCACCCAATTATAAAGATTCATTCCCTTATTTGTATTTATATTTCATGTAATCCAAATATTAACAATGACAATCAATGATTGTTATTCTTATTCCCCACTCTTATTCCCCTAAATTAAAATGACCCTTAATATTCAATACACAATTGAAGGTAGGAGAGAGATTTTTTTTTTTACCCCAAGGGTGCGTTTGGTTCAAGTTATCATGTATAACATTAGTTATGTAATTACCAGGTAATCACATAACCAAGGTTATGGGGAATAAAACATAACCAAATATTATTTTGTTCAATTTAGGTAATGCAACAAAAATATGTTTGTTTGAAGGTTTTAATGAATAACCTAGTTTAGTATTTTACTAGATTACCCTTAGTTATAAAACCAACTATACATAATAATAATAATAATAATAATAATAATAATATTATTATTATTATTATTATTATTATTATTATTTAATCTCTATTCTATTTTACTACATTTTCACGTTTTTTTAATTTTTATATATATTTGTATTTTTTTTATTTTGTTTTTTTTATGTTTTTTAATTTTTAATTTTTTTAAAATCTAAGTTTATTTTTTATTTTTTTATTTTTTAGGGTTTTTTCTATTTCTAAATTTTTTTTAATGTTTTTTAACATTTTTTATTATATTTTACTTTTTACATTTTTTCTATTTTTTATTTTTTATGTTTTTTTTTGTATTTTTTCCAATTTTTATAATTTTTTTTTGTATTTTTTTAATTTTTTTTGTATTTTTTTTTAAATTTTTAATGTTTTTTTTCTATTTTTACCATTTTTTATTTATTTTTACATTTTTTTATTTTTTATTTTATTTTTTTTTATTTTTCATTTTTTTCTTTATATTTTACTTTTTTTCACATTTTTCTTTTATCCGAGGGTATTTTGGGTAAACAAAATTCGATAACCTCAGAATCAAGAAAAATCTCAGTTTTCCGGGGTTTTCCGATTCCTGGTTGCATGCCCCTTTTGCTGACATGCTAGGCATGGAACATTACTCGGGAATCATCGATTATCTAAACCAAATAGGATTTTTTTTTATAACCTTGGATGAATAATTAAGATCATCAAGGATAATTCTCAACTAAACGCACTCCAAGTGTTATTATGTTCTCCTTCTAGAATATATATATATATATATATATATATAAACAAATTCTATTCAAATTAGGATTTTGAGCGATAAAATATTTGAAAATCTTTTGACTAAAGATTTGGCTCCACTAGTCCTGATATCCTCGAGACTTGCATGTTCCAAATACAAGAAACCAAATCTCCTTTTGATTTAAGATTTATTTTCCTTCCAAATAATATTAATTGTCGAATATTTGATTTTCAAAACATCATGATTAAATTATCAAAACATATTCAAATCAATTTTAAATCAAGAGATCAAATCTCATTATAATTTGACTATCACAAGAATTATATAACCAAATGTAATTCAAATTTAAAAATTACTAAACTTTCAAATAATTATCAAATATGTAATATTTGATTTCAAAAATATCGTAATATTTTTTTAAATTTTTTTTATTTCTTCTCCCTTTTATATTTTATTTGTATCAAATTACAGATAGATATTCTCTCTAGATTAAATAATAAACAAATTTATTATTTAATAAATTTTGTGAGAAATTAATTATTTAAGAGTATCTAGGTGATTACACGAAGATGGTCTGAGACATGGACCCATAATTTCAAACTTCAATAAATTTAGATAAAATTAATTAAAGTTTTTTAATTAATTATCTAATTTATTAACTCTAAGATTATTTCACTAAAACTCAAAATTACAATTTTAAGAATTATGGAACGTGTTTACTTAAAAGATTGAATAATCCATTAATATAATCATTACATGTCAATTAACCATGCATTATGGTTCACAAATAGAGTTGAATTCGTCCCCTCGGGGCGGTGCGATGGTTAAGATATGGGGTATTGCCACATGAGGTATTGGGGTCGAAACTCGGTGTGACCGAATATAACCTCCGCCATGTCTTGGCCATTTGCACTAATGGCTAGTAGTCACCCGTGATTTACCTCCTCCGTGTTGGCCTAGGGACGGGTTGGCGGGGGCGCTGAGGGCGAGAGAATCGCCTTTTGCCACAAATAGAGTTGAATTCATTACATGTCAATTAACCCTCCAAGATTTTTTATTTTTTTTTACAAATAGAGTTGAATTCAATGAATCACCTTTTTTTTGCCACACAAATAGAGTTGGATGAAACTACCATTTTACCTCTCTGTTTATATCTAAAAACTTAAATACTATTGATTCACCAGTGAACAGTTAATTCATAATCTAATTATGAATAAGAGTGTTCAAATTGTTCAGTGATAAAATCAACACTCAAGAGAATCATTTTAGCATCCTTTCGTAAGTTATGGATTCCATATCTATAAATCATATTCCTAGCTAAATATATAACCGAGTATCCAAAATATAAGCGTTATGCCTATTATTAAAATAGATTTTAATAAACAAATCAAGAGACTCGTTAATACAAACAAGGAGTCTATGACTACTCAGGATTGAAATTGTTCTACATATGATCATCTTAGCAATATTAATTCAAGTCTTTGTAACAACACTTTGAACAAAGACTCTAAAATCACATCTGGTCTTTGTCATATATAATCATATTATATAAAATGCTTCTACTTAGTGTTACTATATTATCCGGATGAGATTGTTATATTCATAATGTCCATAAACTACATTAATGATTACCAATTAAACATTCATATATACTTTAATCAATTGTGTATATTTTAAATATATTATCTATGATTTTAATTCTCTTGTATATAACAATCTCATATACTAAAATCACAGTTACACCAATATATTATGGATTTTATATAAATATTCATTTTTATACAAATGAGCATAAAGCAATTAAACAATAAAATAAATACTTTTTTTATTTAAATCAGTAATTAATAATAAATATTTATTTTATGGGTATATTTCTAACAAACTCTTATTTGTCCTAAAGCAGATGAGACATATCTCTAAGACTCATTCCCTCTATGTGACCTATGAACATTTTTTTAATGTAACATCTTGGTGAACGAATTTGCAAGCTTCTCCTTCGACGCTATCTTCATAAAGTTGACATCTCCTCAACATACAATCTCCCTAAGGAGATGGTACTTTCTTTCTAAGTGCTTGCCTCTTTTATGACTCCATGGTTCTTTCGAATTTGCCATAATCCCACTATTGTCACAATATAGGTTAATGGTCATCCTTAGGATCTGGAACTATTTCCATATCAGAGTAGAACTTTTTAAGCTAAACTAATTCCTTAGCAGCTTCACAAGATGTTATATATTTAGCCTCTATGGTAGAGCCTACTATGTTGGATTATTTAATATTTCCCCAAACAACTGCTCCTCCACCAAAGGTGAATATTGATCCAGACGTCGACTTTCGAGAGTCCTTATCTAACTAGAAGTCAGAATCAATATATCCCAAGGGGTTCAGGACTCCTCCTGAATAGACGAGCATATAATTTCTTGTTCTTCGAAGGCACTTAAGAATATGTTTTACTGCAACACAATGATCAAATCTTGGATTTGACTGGTATCAACTAACAATTCCCACTTCATAGTAAATATCAAGCCTAATGCACAACATAGCATACATAAGGTTCTCCACTGCTGATACATATGGAATACGTCTCATATATTCTTTCTCTTGCAATGTTTTAGGACATTGTCCCTTAGAAAGAGTAATTCCACATTGGGTTGGCAAGTGACTCTTTTTGGATTTTTTCATCGAAAAATGTGTAGGCACCTTAAGATATATTACGATTTTATTCTTTCTATCTCGAATAATCTGGATCCCAAGAACATAACTCGCTTCTCCCAAATCTTTCATTTGGAATTACTCAGTCAACCATTTCTTTACATCAGATAACACTTTTATATTATTCATAATGAGTAAAATGTTATCTACGTAAATGACCAAGGAAACCACACTATTAGCAATGATAAGTTTGTAAATACAAGATTCATCAATATTTTGTTGGAAGCCATAGGTCTTAATAATCTCATCAAACCTAAGGTTCCATGATCTAAATGCTTGCTTAAGTCGGTAGATAGACCTTTAAAGCTTATAGACTTATTGCTCCTAGTCTTTAACCACAAACCCTTTTAGTTGCACCATATGGATGCTTTCTTCAAGTTAACCATTCAAAAAGGTTATCTTAACATCAATTTGCTAAATCTCATAGTCGAGACATATGACAATGGATAAGAGAATGTAGATAGATTTTATCATGACAACCAAAGAGAGTTTATTCATAATCAACTCCTTTTGGGTATAACCTTATGCCACTAGTTCAGCCTTGAAAGTCTCTACTTTTCCATCTACACCTCGCTTTTCCTTGAAGATCCATTTACATCCTATAGATCAGACATCTTCAAGTGGATTTAAAAGTTTTCAGACCGAATTAGAGTACATTAACTCTATTTCTTGGTTCATGGCTACTTGTCATTTATCCTTATCAGGATTGATCCTGCCTGTGAGCATTGACGGATGAATCACTGGTGAATTTGCTTAGTTACTAATTTAATTATCAATCTTTGGATGACAATGAGGATGATGGCGTGGTTGGGTGCATGGGAGAAGAGAAACAATAAGAAAAGGGTTAGAATGATAACGAGGGGTAGGGATGGCAATTTTCCCCGTGGGTTTGGGGCCCCGCAGGGAAAATCCGAAATGGAGATGGGGATCCTCGATTTTTCGGAGATGGGGTGGGTTCGGGGCGGGTATGGGAATACTATCCCCATCCTCGAACCCGCCCCGAATATTATTATTATTATTATTATTAATAAATAATAATATGATTTTTTAAAAAGTATTAATAATAGTTTTTATATTAATATTAAAATTTTTAAAAATATTATTAATAATAATATTATTAATATTGATATTAATATTAATATTATCATTAATAATAGATATTAAATAATAATAATAATAATAATAATAATAATATAAATTAAATTTGGGAATGAGACGGGGATGGGGATTTGATCCCCGTGGGTTTGGGTTAGGGGAATCCCCAAACCCGAAAAAATGAGAACGGGACGGGGATGTGAATGACAAACCCGCCCCCGCCCCGCCCCATTGCCATCCCTAACGAGGGGTTCTCCGACATAGCCATTTCGATGCTCAAGTTAGAGGATAGAGAAAATGAATATTAGAGTTTTAATATACATAGTGATGTGTATATGTATGTGTACCTTAGAAATTGAAAATAACTATCTTTTATAGAGGGAAAGCAAACCATTTCAATTTGTTATGATCTTCATGCGGTTATTATTTAATTCTTTAAATAATATGAGATTTATTAGTGCTGCTACCTTTTCCTAAAATAACCGAGATTGACCAACTTTTTCCTTCTATTTCGATTCTCATGCTATTATTATTTAATTTCTTAAATAATATAAATTTATTCATGACACTATCTCCTAAAATAACTAAGATTTATGCGATGATTATTCTTTTCCTGAAATAACCCCTTATCTTGCATGACTGAGGGGCTGAGAGGCTTGAATAGTTATAAAGTTGGGGGCCCAGAGTAACTATAGAGTCAGAAGACCCGAGTCGTTGTGGAGTCGAGAGGCCCAAGTAGTTATAAAGTCGAGAGGTCTAAGTAGTTATAAAGTTGGGAGGTCTGAGAGGATATAAAGTCGGGAGGCCTGAGAGGCTATGAAGGCAGGAGGCTCGAGTACCCAGGCATCATCTAACCTTGGAACCATCTCAGCAGATTCACAAGCCTCCTATCCACGTAGTGTCCTACTTGTTGGTGCAATCGACCTCTAGGCTTTTGATATTTATTTGACAATATATTTAATGGAACTCAGTCAAGGTTGATATAGTCGGGTGATTAGTCTACTGAATAACTGTAAGAATAATGAGAAGCCTTGGAGGAGTGAACTCTGAACAAAGTGAAATTTCTAATAAGTGAAGCTAGACCTTAGTGAGTGAAACTAGGTGATGAAAGTCTTGGTAAATGAAAACAGACGATGAAAGTCCTAATGAGCGAAACTAGGCGCTAGTGAGTTAAGCTAAGTGATGAAAGTCCTAGTGAGTAAAACTAGGCAGTGGAAAATCCTAGGGGAAGGCAATCCTAGGTAATGAGAAGTCTTGAAGGAGTGAACTCCAAACAAGTTTGGCCGAAAGATTTTCGGTTGACCAGACTAGCAAATTTTGGTAAATCTAAGTATAGTTTTGCCAATACTATCTTGCATTACTATTACTATTGTTATGCTAATTTAGTACTACAAAAAAAGTCTTAGCAGATCAAGAGATCAGACATTGAGCAGAAAAAGTCCAAATGAGTCTAGAGGACTAAATGTTTGGCAGGGTGAGTTGAGCTAAGCTCTTAGCGTGAGTGCAGTGAGGTCATGTCCCGATAGGGACACACCTTAGGCACTGATCCAACCGAAGAAATCAAGAGATTTCTAAGTTGAGATTAAGACAAACCTTACTGTTATACTCATGCATCATTACTATATATTGTGCTAACTCTATTTTGCAGAACTATTATATTATCTGTGTTAATTTTGTTTTGCAGAAAAGAGAAGTTGACATTGACTAGGGGTTTTAGTTGGCGGAATAGGAAGGTCCAGTCAACTAATCCAAGAGTGTTCCATCGACAGAACAAATGGATTAGTCGACGAATAAAGATGCGATCAGAGCAAACATAGAAAGTGACATTCAATCGACGGATATCTTTGATCCATCGATGGAATGACATGATTTCTAGGATTGGATAGATCAGATCAAATAAGAAAAGAAGATTGTTCAGTCGATGGAACACAATGATCAATCAACGAAACTGTAGGTCCCTTTTTGGTACAACCGACAAGAGGGGTGAATTGCCTTGAAAATATAACTAGACCTTTCTAACAATAATTATACTCGCAAAATAATTTATTTATGCTAAAATGTTTTAAAAATAAATTTGTAATTTTTTTTGAATGTTCATATACTATTGTTAAACCTTCAGAAAAATTTAAAAAAATTCTCAAAATGTTAAACCGATTTTTAAATTAATTTTTCAAGTATAATTATTGGAAATTCATATTTTTAGAAAAATATTTTGTAATTTTTTTTAAAAAAAATTGTTTCTTTAACCCATAGAAAAAAAATTAAATTTTTATCTAACTTTATTTTTCCCACGACTTTATTTTTTGATGTGATCAAAGGAGAAGAATGAAAGATGAGAGTTTAATTCTAGGGGAGGTTATATTTGTAATTTTGTAGTTTACAAAATTACAATTTTAATTGTCATTTTATTAATTCTATATTTTTACCCTAACTCTGACTCAGGTTGATGCACATCAAAAAAAGAAAGATTGTAGGTACCTCGAGGTAGTTTTGATGTGGTCAACCGATTTAAGTTAGGTCTTGTGTATTTGATATCTTGTGTCTAAGTGTGCAAGAACTTAGTAGCACAAGAAGTTTAAATTTGGTTCAATTTGGTTTGGTTGGTATTTTAGCTTGATTTGTTTTAGTTGGGTAAATCTTATTTGGTATAAACCAAGAAATTGGAACCGAATGTAGCCAAACATTCATTCAAATTTATGTTTATGTTCAGTTTTCTTAATTTTGAAGGGGAGCTTTGGCGCAATGGTGAAGTTGTTGCTTTGTGACCTAAAGGTCGCGGGTTCGAATCTTGGAAACAGTCTCTTGCAAAAAAGCAAGGTAAGGCTGCGTACAATGAATCCTTCCCCGGGATCCCATATGGCGGGAGCTTCCTGCATCGGGCTGCCATTTTTTTTTTCAATTTTCTTAATTTCAAATTGTACCAATTGAAGAGTCTAACTATTCGAGAAGTAGCTAACTATTTTAAATAAGAACTATATATACTCAATGCACATTTAGCTGATCCAAACTAAACCCTCTAATTTCCTACCAAGAAAGGAAACGGCTAGGGGAAGAAAACGGTAGAGAAAAAAAAAACACAGGAAAAGGATTGTGAAATATTTTCCATTCAATTTTTTCCTTTGACGGAAAGAAAGAGGGATGGAAATTTTTTAAAATTCTTTCATTAAAGATTAAAAAAGGAAAAACATAAACTAGAAGTAGATTTTAAATGATTTTTAAAATCATTTTAAGCTCATATTTGAACTCCATTCCATGCGAGAGGGGGATTCCTGATTAAATTGGATGGAGGTAATGTAATGGAAAGAGAGGAACAGTGTAAGTGGAAAATGTTTCTGTCACCTTATTTCCTTCTAGACTTTCTTCCCTTGTAGGATAACGCATCCTTAGGGACATTTTGTTCAGTTCATTTTTATGGTAATTTGGTTGTGTTCAATTTGTAAAACATTTACTACTACATGTTGGATCCTTTTGTGTTGGTTTAATTTGCTTTGAACCAAATGGACACACCCTTAAAAGGATATTGCATGATTGGGATAATAACCTAATGAGATTAACACGACCTTTTCAACATCTCGCCAAAATTGAATACTCAACAGAGAATTATTATTGGCATTTCTAAGATGGAAACTGGAAGGGCCTGTTTAAATTTCAATTGAACAACTTCTCACCAATTCTTTCCAGTTGAACAGGAAGTAGAGAAATTTATGGTATAAACAGGCCCCCATCTTTAGTTTTTATTTCCATTTCCCCACCTTTTCTGAATTTTCACAATGTTACCATTATCTCTTATTTTTTCATGTCTTGTAGTCTTCTTTCTTGTTAGCTTGTTTGCTATTTGGAACCTGCTGTTTCCTTTTATAAGGTTTCTCATACTTGTTTCAGGTTCTTAGTTTGGTTCCCAAGGAGGAAGATGGTGAAAGCTTTGAAACTGCACTTGCCCGTGTCTGTCGTTGCATTAGTGGTGGAGCTGCTACCGATGATGCTGATGATAGTGATATAGAAGTGGTTGATGATTGTGTTACGGTCAATCTCCGTTGTCCTGTATGTTGAAGATCTATCTTAGACTATAAATGTTCATATTATGCAATATTATTTAAATAACACCAATTGAGCTACTATCTTGTTTGGTGGTTTCCTTGGGCAATAATTTAATTTTTGGAATCAGCCAATGGCCAAGAATCAAAATCAAAACCCTCATACGCCCCTCTACTTGTATATAAATATAATTACAGTTTACAAGTAGGTTTTCAACACTATTCGTCAAGCTTTTTGAATCTCCACCTATTGCATATATATTCAATTCTTCTAGGACCTCAAAGAGTTAATAAATATTCCAAGTTTTTATTGGAATTATCAAATGAGTTAATCATCACCTTAGATTGCTTTTTAATTGAATGCCAATCTATTGGCGTGTTTTTTCCTCTCTTGAAACATTGGTTTAGAGACCACATGCATAACTTTATTACCATGATATAGCTTCATTGGTTTAGTAAGATTATTGCTTGACTTCTATTTGGTTTAGCCAAATACAATTAAATGTAGTGAGGGCTACTATATCATGTATTTTTGATATTTTATTATGCTTTTATACTTTTTCATGATATTGGATTTCATCCTAGAGCACAATAACATGGTAGATTTCTAGTATCCCAAGTTAATTCTATTTACTACCTACGTTTTGATAAATTTGAGTAAGATAATGATCCCTATCTTTATATTAACTCAACTTTTGAATCCATAAAAGTGTTGACATGTTTGGGACTTATCATAACATCCTTTTCAAGCATATCAAGCAATGCTTTTTCTAAAAAATATAGATATATCCTGATTGAACTGCTTTAATGCCCATAGAATTCCTCAATGCACATATCTCACACATTTTCTTCTAATGTCATCACTGTAGGACCGTTGGACCGGCTAGAAGGGGGGTTGAATAGCCCTGAATAAAACACAACCCTTTCTCGAACAATTAAGCTAACACTTGAAAAATAGATTAAACAGAAAATAAAGCATAAAAACGAGGCACCGGATTTGACTTGGTTACAACCGGGGAGGTTGTTAATCCAAGGAAGATGATTGCACTAAGAACTCCTTCAGGCGGAGAAGTCTCGTTTACAGCAGTGTAGGCACAAAAAGAAAGAAACTAATCTAAGCAGTGGAAGCACACAAGTGTTGTTACAATTTCTGAACTGATGATTAGCTTCTAGACCAAGGCTATATTTATAGCCTTGGTCGGGGCGCCTGGAAGGATTCCGGGCGCCCTAGGGGGATAAAACTTTATCCCCCAATGTTCAGATCGCGTAAATCGCGATCTTGGTCAAAATCAGGGTCCGAGTGCCCGGAAGGGTTCCGGGCGCCCCGGAGCCCAAAGTCAACAGCCGTTGACTTTTTCGTCCGGGACCTCTTCTCTGGTTCAGTCCCGCCTCGGTCCGGTTCTTCTCCTCCGGATCCGCTCACTTGGGTGATCTCTGCCATCCGGAAAAGGGCTCACCCGAACCCAACTTCCGGTCTTCTCGAGCGGGCTTCCCTCCGGCTTCTCGTCCCTCGGAATTGCCGCGTGTTTCCTTCTCGTCCGCCAGCGTACTCATCCGCAGTCTTCGTCCCTCGGTCGTCGACCTTCTCGCTAGCTGCGTCTCTTGCTCCCCGAGCAATCTTCCGCTCCGGCTTTCGTCCCTCGGAACCACCGCGCGCTTCCTTCTCGTCCGCCGGTGTACTCTTCCGCAGCACCTCGTCCCTCGGACTGCCGTCCTTCTCGCTAGCTGCGTCTTCCGCTCGACTACCTGTGTTCCTAAGCTCCTGCACGCTTAGACACAAGGTTAGAAACAAACAGGACCTAACTTAAATTGTTGATCACACCAAAACAACCTTGGAGTTCCAACAATCTCCCCCTTTTTGGTGTGATCAACCCAAGTTAAGCTAGGGTTAAAATAGACATTAAATAAGATTAAGTAAATTAACTTAATTTTCAATTTTAAGTGCAAAAAGATAGAAAAGATAAAATCAAATTAAATCTATCTACCTCCCCCTAGACTTATACTTTCCCTTCTCCCCCTTTGATCACAAAAAAATGGGGTTCCAAGAAAAACAATCTAAGGGTTAAAGACTTAGAAAAAGTATTTCTAAAAATAATTCCTAAGTTTTTAAGAGATTTAGAAAATTTCTAGTTTCAAGAAAAAGTTCTTAACTTGGAAAAAATAATTTTTGAGAATATTTCTAAGTATATAAAAAAAATCAAAAAAAATTGAATTTTTAAAAAAATTTTAACTTACATTTTTTTAATATATATATTTTTAAATTGACTGAGGCAAAAAAAATTTCTAAGCAAGTAAATTTCTAATTTGAAATAAAATGTTTTGAATAACCTTTTTCAAGCACTAATAAATTCTTGTATTAATGCTTCATTAGTAAGTTAATTAAACATTTATTTCAATATTTTGGCTTCCAGGTAGTGGCGAGGCACTAGACCTTCTTGGTTATTGGAACAACAACCACTTCCTTAGACAAAGCCTCATAAAGAAATTCTTTGTTTAATTTTCTCACTTAAAGCGCTAATTTTAATTTTAAAATTAATTTAAACATGATTTAGGAACCCAATATAGGTTCCAACCTATTGGATTAACTAAAAAGTTTTTAGGAACATATTTTCTTGAAATGTTCCTAATTTGTCCAGGGTGATATTTAAAGTACCAATTTAAACTATTAAATATTTTAACATTGGTTTTAGGTGAACATGCATGGTTTTCAAGTTATCTACTTGAATTTTCAAATCATCATTTTCAAGTTTCAATTTTTCATATGCTAGTTTTAATTTATCTAATTCTTCTAAGGGACAAGACTTAGCTAGAATTACTTTTAAATTTTTATTTTCACTTTCTAATTTGCAGCAATCTTTTGTTAAAAGTTTAACGAACTTAAACATTTTATCGGGAGGAAGAGATCGTACCTGACTTACCTTGTCGATCTCGTTGTCTGTTTCTCCCCCTGAGCTGCTGCTTTCTTCCGACGTGTCTCCCCCTTCATCGATGCTCTCGATGCTCATTTCGGAAGAGCTTGAATCGCAGTCGTCGTCTTGATGACTCGCCATCAGTGCGAGTCCGGAGAATGCTTCGACTTCCGATTCGGACGAGGTATCGTCCCACGTCGCCTTCAGGGCCTTTCGTTTTTGGATAGGCTTCTTACCCTTTTCCTTGTCTTTGTTCTTCAGCTTGGGGCAGTTGTCCTTGACATGCCCTTCTTCGTCGCAATGGTAGCAGCGGATCGTTCTTTTCTTTCTACCCTGTGGATGGTTAGTTTTTCTAGAATTGTATAACTTCTTAAATCGTCTTACCATCATTACCATTTCTTCGTCGTCGAGAGAAGATTCCGATTCAGGTTCGTCTCTCGAAGCTTTGAGGGCGACGTTGTTCTTTGGCTCCCTCATTCCTGCACATCTTGACTCATGCACTTCAAATGTTGAAAAAAATTCTTCTAATGAAATTTTTTCTAAGTCCTTCGAAATGTAAAAAGCATCTACTAGTGATGCCCATTTTGAATTTCTAGGGAAGGAATTTAAAGCGTACCTGAGCGAATCTCGGTTACTTACCTCTTCTCCGAGATTCGAAAGTCCGATGATGAGCTCCTGTATCCTTGAGTGTAGATGTGCAATTGTTTCACCTTCTTCAAGACGGAGGTTGGTGAGCTGGTTGCAGTAAGTCCCGTCTCGCAGCTTCTGATGTTCCTTCGTGTAATTCAAGGAACTTCTCCCAAAGCTCCTTTGCCGAGTTGTAGGTGCCGACACGGTTGACTTCTTGTGGCGGAAGTACGGTTAGCAAATGGAATTCTGCTTTCTTGTTTGCCACGTACTCGGCCTGCTCTTTCTTTGTCCATTGATTTTTCGCTTTGCCCTCGGGAGCTTCAAAACCGAGTTCCATTATTAGTAATAAATCAAAATCGGTGCCGAAAAATACCTCCATGTGCTTCTTCCAGCTTGCAAAGTCCCCCTCGAATTTTGGTGGGTGGATGTTAGATCCGGCCATCTCGTTGCTTCGTTCGGCGGTTAGTCCTCCTGAAGCGTCTCGGCTCTGATACCACTTGTAGGACCGTTGGGCCGGCTAGAAGGGGGGTTGAATAGCCCTGAATAAAACACAACCCTTTCTCGAACAATTAAGCTAACACTTGAAAAATAGATTAAACAGAAAATAAAGCATAAAAACGAGGCACCGGATTTGACTTGGTTACAACCGGGGAGGTTGTTAATCCAAGGAAGATGATTGCACTAAGAACTCCTTCAGGCGGAGAAGCCTCGTTTACAGCAGTGTAGGCACAAAAAGAAAGAAACTAATCTAAGCAGTGGAAGCACACAAGTGTTGTTACAATTTCTGAACTGATGATTAGCTTCTGGACCAAGGCTATATTTATAGCCTTGGTCGGGGCGCCTGGAAGGGTTCCGGGCGCCCTGGGGGGATAAAACTTTATCCCCCAACGTTCAGATCGCGTAAATCGCGATCTTGGTCAAAATCAGGGTCCGGGCGCCCGGAAGGGTTCCGGGCGCCCCGGACTGTTCCGGGCGCCCCGGAGGGCTCCAGGCGCTCCGGAGCCCAAAGTCAACAGCCGTTCACTTTTTCATCCGGGACCTCTTCTCTGGTTCAGTCCCGCCTCGGTCCGGTTCTTCTCCTCCGGATCCGCTCACTTGGGTGATCTCTGCCATCCGGAAAAGGGCTCACCCGAACCCAACTTCCGGTCTTCTCGAGCGGGCTTCCCACCGGCTTCTCGTCCCTCGGAATTACCGCGTGTTTCCTTCTCGTCCGCTAGCGTACTCATTCGCAGTCTTCGTCCCTCGGTCGTCGACCTTCTCGCTAGCTGCGTCTCTTGCTCCCCAAGCAATCTTCCGCTCCGACTTTCGTCCCTCGGAACCACCGCGCGCTTCCTTCTCGTCCGCCGGTGTACTCTTCCGCAGCACCTCGTCCCTCGGACTGCCGTCCTTCTCGCTAGCTGCGTCTTCCGCTCGACTACCTGTGTTCCTAAACTCCTGCACGCTTAGACACAAGGTTAGAAACAAACAGGACCTAACTTAACTTGTTGATCACACCAAAACAACCTTGGGTTTCCAACAAACGGGACCTACAGAAATAATTTTATTTTCAGGATCAGACAGATTGGATCATAGCAAACAAGGAAATATTAGGGATTAGTCGACCAATAGAATTATCAATCGATGAAATGGTTTATCCGTCAACTAAACGAGACCTATAAAATAAGGCATTGGGATCTTAGCTCAGTACAACTCCTCTACTCAAAATAACTTTACTTGTGCTTCATTCTGTTGTTACTGCTACTACGTGTGCAAGTTCTGCTACTATGACACCGGAAAACTCACCAACAACCAATGTTTCATCTTATTTATTTATTATCGGTATATTGCACTTGTACTTCATTATATTATTACTTGTACTGCTCATTCATTTAGTGAATTGTCCAACAAAAATGATCAAGGATCACGGGCCTTGGAGTTGGAGTCGGCTGGGCTTCGAATCAAGTAAAAACTCAAAGTGTGTTTTCTATTTCTATTTCCCTTTCCCCCTATTTCTATTCCACTACGTACTCAAGTCTTCTAAAAGAATTTTGAAAAGAAAAGAAAAGCTTTTATGCGATGAGATTCATTCCCCCCTCTCTCTCTCGTCCTCAACAGTCCTACACTATTGATCATTCCTCGGATCAAGAATCATTCATCCCTTGTTGATACGACGATGGATCATCATCGTTGGTATTGGTTACAACAACATTTGTTTCACCATCCTATCTGTAGCGGGCAAAAGTTCTCACAACCCTCCCACTAATTAGTCTAGGTACCAAACTTACATGATTAGGAATAGTAGTTTCTTCTTCTTCCCTATTGACTTTACAAACATTGGTTGTGGAATTATCTAATCATTTAGCAATTCCTCGAGTACAACTTTACTTTGAGGTTTGAGTTAGTCATATAGTCGTTCTCAAGGAAAGTAACATGTGTCGACACAAATACTTTCTTTTCTTGTGGGCCATAAAATAAACCTCTTCTCGTGCCTTTTGGGTAGCCAACAAATAGATACACTTTTGTTTGTGATTCTAATTATCCAAATTTCCCTTTCAGTATATGAGCTGGATATTCCTAAATTCAAAAAAGACACAAACTAAGTTTATGGTTATTCCATATTTCTATTGGGGTCTTAGGGATTGATTTTGACGGTATGACATTCAAAATGTAGACCATTGTTTGTAAAGTATATCCCCAAAAGGATGTAGGTAGTGAGGCGTAGCTCATTATGGATCTGACCATATCCAACAAAGTCTGATTCCTTCTTTCGACAACATCATTTTGTTGTGGAGTTCTATGAGCTGAATGATGAGATATGATATTTTTCTCAATTAGGTGATTCTTTTAACTCGATATCAAGATATTCACCTCTTCGATCTTATCAAAATATTTTTAGTGGTTTATCTAGTTGCTTTTCAGCTTCAACTAAAAACTCCTTAAACTTTTCAAAAGTTTCTAATTTCCTTTGCATTAGGCAAACATATCCATATCTTGAATAATCATCGATGAATGTGACGAAATATTCATAAACTCCTCATACTTATACATTCAATGATCCACACACATCAGTATGCACTAACTCAAGAAGTTCTTTGGTCCTTTCTCTCTTTGACAAAAAAGGTCTCTTAGCCATTTTCTTTTCTAGATAAGATTCAAAAACGGGTAGTGTTAATAGTTAATTCTCTCAAATGACCATCCTTTGTTAGTTTATTTATCTTATCCAGATTGATATGACCTAACCTAAGGTGCTATAGATATATTTCATCAGTATTTACAAGTTTTTGCTTGTTGTTATAAAAGTTACTTTGAACAAATTAGTATTTAATGATAGACATTTTCAAGGCTTAAGGACATATAATCCATTTTCCATACATGCATGACAAATTTCAAGACCATTTCTTGAAATGGAAATTCTATTATTATAAAGGAAATACCAAATAATTGTTCATTTAATTTTGAAATATAAAATAAATTTCTACAAAATCCAGGAATTAAATAAATATTGTTCAAAACTAAATATTTATTTTCAAAATTTATATAGGTGACTCTCACTGCCTTGACTAAAACTAATGCCCTATTGCTATACTAGTAGAATTTTGGATTTTTATTTTGTCACTAGTTACTTCAATAATTATTAATTATGAAGTAGTACATAATAATCAACTTTGGTAATAACATTGGCGAAGTAAAAAAAAACATGTTTTACTTTATGTTTTAAAAAACTCAGGCTTCACTCATTTTTATTGATAACATTTTTCTTTGGCATAGTGTTAAAAAGGTAAAAAAAACATTATAATTCATAGATTCTGAATTAAAAAGATGAACCAATACTTATTTCCATTTCACTTTAGCGACTATCAATAAAATACTTAGAGAAGGAGCTCCCACTGGTGACGTGACAGTGGCGGATTTAGTACAGGACTAGGGCCCCCCCCCCAGGTGGTGGAAAGTTTGGGCTATCTCCCGCCCAACCAGGCTGATCACGATATAATTCGTCAGAACGGATGCGGAACGCTTGGAATGGCTTGAGCCGTGTCAAATTTCTGGTATATAATTCTAGACCTCACGACAACATCTTGTCCGACGGCATATCACGGCGACGGCAGCAACTTTTCCAGCGATATATCATGGCAGCAAGGCAATGTGGGAGAGGTGAAAAGCTGCGAAGGAACTGAGGAAGGAAGTGGTTTGGACTTTGGTGGCAACGACCAAGACGTGCGAAAAGGGAAGTCAGAAAAAAGCGTAGGTAATTAATTGGGAGTTCATTAGTTGTTATATTTTGATTAATTCTCAATTTAAATAATTTAATTAAATTTTAACATAATTATCTTCTAAAATATTATTAAAATATATTTTAAATTCTAAAAATTCCTAAATAAATTTTATATATTTAAATTTATTTATTGTACAAGTCATTAACTAATTATTATTATTATTATTATTATTATTATTAAATTATTAAATTCATTCAAATAAAAAATTTAAATAATAAATTTTATTTATTTATTTTATAAATATGTGTCGATCGTTCCGAGAAATAATATTGAAATTAGAACGGTAGAGTTTGAGATGACACCAAGATTATTCTTGCAAACCATGGATCACGCCCTGCGATGGCACCTTCATGGATCAAATCATCGTACAGTCGGGAGATGTATGAACCCAGCCCCCAACCCTAAAACCCCTAAGGCAGAAAAAGAGTTTAGGCTCCCGGTTGCTGACCATCCAATCACGCTGCCTTGTGACGGTGCCTTCGAGCAAGTCATCACATAGCCAGAAGATGTATCAACGGCCCCCTCAAATCTAAAATCCTAGATCCGTCCCTGTGACATGAACACACACACAAAACACATTGAACAATAAAGGTCAATGTTCAATTGTTTTTTTTAAAAAGTTTTTCTTAAAAATATTAAAATATTAAAAAAAGCAAAGGAACGTTGTACAACAAAGGGTTACTGAATGTTGAAATTAAACCATCGAACAACGGCTATTAATCGGTTAATTTTTTTTTATTTTAAAAAAATTCTATAAATATACTCTCAATATTTCATTCTTCTTATCATTTTCTCAACTCTCTATTTCTTTCAACCACTAAAATATCTAAGAAGACTGGATGGCTAAAAATCCAGATCGATCTTTGCTCCGTGAATTCTGGATAAATGAATTGAAGAAAGATGCGAAGGATATAGATGAACAAAAATGCTCCGACTATATGATTAACGACAAATGATACGTCAAAGAGCTCAAAGTTCTTTCGACAGAACACAGAGGAGAAGGTATTTAAACATGATTGTGAAGTCGAACATGCTCGTCTTTTTAACGATTATTTATCTGATGAACCAATATATCTTGATGATATATTTCGACGTTGATTCCGAATGCAAAGATGGTTGTTAATTCGTATAGTCAATGCATTGAAAAATCATTCAGAATATTTTCAATGGAAGGTCAATGCGTCGGGAAAAAAAAGGTTTATCGCCACTTCATAAATATACGACGGGTATCTGTTAATTGACATATAGAGTCCCTGCTGATCATTATGATGAGTACCTATGGATTGTTGAAACAACTACCATCCAATACTTATTCAACTTTTGTCAATGTGTAATTGAAGTATTCGAGACTCAATATTTGAGAAGACCTAATGCTGCTGATATCCAACACTTGCTTGAAATTCATGAGTAGAGATACAACTTCCCTAACATGTTGAGTAGCCTTGATTGCATGCATTATCAATAAAAAAATTGTCCCGTCACTTGGAAATGCCAGTTTACTTAGGGAGATCATGACGTTCCAACAATTGTGCTTAAAATAATCGTATCTACAGACTTGTGGATATGACATGTCTTTTTTGGGATTCTAGAGTCGTGTAATGATATCAACGTACTTAACGAATCGCCTTTATTCAACAACTTCTTGCAAAGAAATGCACCTGAGGTTAATTTTACGGCTAACAATGCGCAATATACAAAAGGATATTATATGACCGATGTGATCTATCCGGAATGGGCTACTTTCGTCAAGAGTTTTCCATGCCCCGAGGATCCCAAGAGAAAAATATTTAAGGAACGACAGGAGACCATGAGAAAGGATGTCTAGAGGGCATTTGGAGTGCTCCAATTTCAATGGGCAGTGATAAGAGGTCTAATACGATTTTAGTATAAGGATAATTTGAAAGATATCATATATACATGCATTATTTTACACAATATAATTATTGAGAATGAGGGAGTTGCAGTAGTCAATTGGTCAGATGATGAAGGAGATTCTCCGTTATAAATATTTCAAGACTCCATCCAAGAATACCTTGGAGAAATTACGAGCTACGTGATAATCAACTGCTCATCAATTTTGAGTCGACTTAGTTGAACATATTTGAACACGCTACAATTGTAATCAGTAAAAAAATAATTTATTAATTATGATAATATTATATTTTTATTTGATATATGGTAATATTTATATATTTTTAATTATTAATGTTATTTCGAGTGTTAGCAATTTATGGATTTAAATTTTATAAAAATTTAATTATATATAAGGTAAAATATCAAGGAGAGATACGAAATATATCTAATGAAAACATATCCACAAAGAAATTATTGAAGGATTTTTTTAATAGTGGAGAAATATATAGAAACTTTTATTTTGAAGGAACTCCTTGAGATGTCCAGGTCAAGACTATGGATGCTCTTAGGACATCTCCGATACAAGGTTTATAAGAGATTTTTAAAATAAAAAAGTCGAATAAAAAGTCTTGAACCATAATAGATGTAAGGTTTGAGGTTTTATTATATAATAGTAGTAGTGAAAATTCAAACTCACTCTTTTATCTCGAAAATGATATAATATACATAAAAACATCAACTCATGCTATAAATTAGATCATAAAATTTTTTATTTAAATATTTAGTTATTAAAAATATTTCAATAAATTTTTATATTATTAATATAATTTATTATCATCATAAAAAAAATCATTTAGAACTCTAACATCCTTAGCACCTAGTTAGGAGTTCAAATCTTCTGTCCCCAAATCTCTCTGCCCCGTATCCCACAGTCGCCCAGCCCACCCCCGGCGGCCTTCGACCGCTGCCTCGATCAACACTATAACCCTTGAGAAAGGTGAACCCAAGGGGGGCGCCATCGGCATGATCGGCGCCGGAATCCGGTCGGATCTAAGCAAGAGCTCAGATCGATGGCAGAGAAAGGTCTGCTTAGATCCGGCCGGATTCCGACGCTGATCGTGCCGATGGCGACTCCCTTGGGTTCATCTTCCCTAAGGGTTATAGTGTTGATTGGGGTGGCGGCCGGAGGCCGCCGGTGGTGGGCTGGGACAATGAGTGGGACACGGGGGCAGGTGATATTGGGGATAATTGATTTGAACTAACTAGGAGTTCATATCTTTTGTCCCCAAATCTCTCTGTCCCCGTGTCCCACACGTCGCCCAGCCCACGGCCGCTGCCCTGATCAACACTATAACCCTTGGGGAAGGTGAACCCAAGGGGGTCGCCATTGGCACAATCGGCGCCGGAATCCGGCCAGATCTGAGCAAGGGCTTAGATCGATGCAGAGGAAAGTCTGCTTAGATACGGCCGGATTCTGACGCCGATCGTGCCGATGGAGACTCCCTTGGGTTCACCTTCCCTAAGGGTTATAATGTTGATTGGGGTGGCGGCCGGAGGCTGCCGGTGGTGGGCTGGGACGATAAGTGGGACAGGAGATTTGAGCTAGCTAGGAGTTCAAATCTTCTGTCCCCAAATCTCTCTGTCCCCGTGTCCCACACGTCACCCAGCCCACGACCGACGACCTTCAGCTGCTGCCCTGATCAACACTATAACCCTTGGGGAAGGTGAACCCAAGGGGGTCGCCATTGGCACGATCGGCGCTGGAATCCGGCCGGATCTGAGCAAGGGCTCAAATCGATGGCAGAGGAAAGTCTGCTTAGATCCGGCCGGATTCCGACGCCGATCGTGCCGATGGCGACTCCCTTGTGTTCACCTTCCCTAAGGACTATAGTGTTGATTGGGGTGGGGGGCGGAGGCCGCTAGTGGTAGGCTGAGACGATGAGTGAGACACAGGGACAGGTGATATTGGGGACAGGAGATTTGAACTAACTAGGAGTTCAAATCTTCTGTCCCCAAATCTTTCAGGTGAACCCAAGGGGGTCGCCATCGGCACAATCGGCGCTGGAATCCAGCTGAATCTGAGCAGGGGCTCAGATCGATGGCAGAGGAAAGTCTGCTTAGATCCGACCGAATTCCGACGTAGATTGTGTCGATGGCGATTCCCTTGGGTTCACCTTCCCTAAGGGTTATAGTGTTGATTGGGGTGGCGGTCGGAGGCCGCTGATGGTGGGCTGGGACGATGAGTGGGACACAGGGACAGGTGATATTGGGGACATGTGATATTGCTGTTCAAATCTCCTGTCCCCAATATGAGTTCAAATCTTCTGTCCCTAAATCTCTCTGTCCCCGTGTCCCACACGTCGCCCAGCCGCGTGACATCCCATTTTGCCACAGCCCTAGCACCCGTCGATGTTTCCCCGACGCACTTCACCGCCTCTTTTTCCCCGATCAACAGCACTGTCGAGGAATCTGTCGCATTGCCTCCTTCATTCTTCTCTCGCGATCTAGGGCAAGGGCGATCCAGTTACTGGTAGCTCCCTTCCGCTCCTAACCAACCACAAGTTTTGTAGCGGAAGCATCAAGATGGCCATTAAAGCCAAGCAGCCCGCAAGTCCATGTGGCGCCGTAGAACACCGGATTCGCCAATGGTTCTTCTGTTCCGCGAGACCTATACTCTTTTAAGGGTAAACAATTGTTTCTTCTTTTCCTTCCATCGTTGCCGTGGATATTTGTTGGAACCTCTATGGTGGATCGGGATGGTCACTAGTAATCCCCCCTTTCCTTCAAATGCTCTCCTCTTTCTTTTTCTTTGTTATCTATGGAAAAATTGTTCTTTTTTCAAATTTTATTGCATACATCTTTGCTCTAGCTGTTTTTGTTACACCACTGGGTGCCTTGAGCATTATTGTCAGGTAAGAGATGTCGAATCTCGAAGTTCTAGGGACCAGGGATATAACTTTTAATTAACATTAGAAAATAGCTTTTTGTTGAGAAATAATGATGGATACAATGCTGTCTTGGCCCATTTCATTCTGAATGAGAGGTTGCAGAGGATGGGAGTCTTAGGTTGCATGCTTTGCATTGTCTGTTTGACAGTCATCGTGCTCCATTTCCCACAGGAGAAGACGCCGAACTCTGTTGAGCAAATTTGGGATTTGGCAGCCCAATCGGGTATGCTATAGTGATAATTCTGTGCTTGGTATACTGTAAATATAATTTAGATGGTTTTGCAATCCAATCTTAATATGATGTTTCTTTGTGAATATTTTTTAATTTTTTGGATGAATGATTTTATGAATCTAATGAATTTTGTATTTTTTACAGTTCAGTTTATAGAAACAATTAAGAACTAATATTAGAATCAATCTTAATATGATGAAGCTAGAAATAAGCAGAGCAAATTCTTCTACTCCTATACAAGTGCTTGAATAGGTTGTGTAAGTTGGGATAAATATTTGATTTTTTATTATGGACTTTTGGATATACTTGTGGATATAATTTTGGTTTTATAGATATATATTTTAGTTATACTTATGGATTTGTGGATATGTTCTTGTAAATTGGTAGATAAAGTTATGGATTCCTTGATATTTGCCATTTTTAATGGATAATTTATTAATCTAATTAATGCATTTTAAATTTTATAATATATATATATATTATTAAATTTTGATGAAGTGAAAAATATGTTTTTACTTCACTCCTTTATTAAATTAGTGCGGTGGTAATCAATAATTACTTCATTATATTTAAATTGTGTTGCAATAAAATATGGTTATTTATTTCAATACTAAGGTTAATTTTGGTGAGGGATAATCAACCTTGTAATATAATCAAGTTGATTATTTTGTTTGATATACTTTTAAACCTGTAATGTAATGTAATTTGGATTACAAAAGATTATAAACTTTTATAATCTTGATTATAAGGCTAATAGTAAATAATCTAGAATATATTTCAATCCTAAGATTCAATATGTCAAATATACTCCTAGTCCATTTCCTACACCAACTAGTCGTTGGTCGCTTGCTACAGTCGTCGCCCATTGTCACCGTCGGTTGTGGTCGTCTATGGTCGCTAGTTGCTGCCGCCACCAATTGTCGTCGCTATCGCTCGTCGTTGGCACTACTATCGATAGTCACCAGTAGAAATTATAGGATATTTTTATCATTTTATAATAATATGAATTACTTTTCTTATAAAAAATAATTAGATATCAAATAAAGATACATAGTATACATCTCTCACCAAGCGTAGTAATATAATACTAATTATATTACATTACAAATTTTATTATATTACAAGCTTGATTGCATTACCTCTAACTAATGCAGCTTAAAACTTGATAATGAAGCAATAAAAAATAAAATACTTCGTCACATTAAAATTGTGTCGAAGTTAAATGAAGCATTTACTTCACCTCAGTTTAATAATTGTGAAGTTGTTTATTATTAATTACTTTAGTATAATATAAAACAATGAAAATCTTAATATAATATCAAATATTTTGACAAATAAAAATTATGACGAAGTTATAAAATATATTTACTTTAGTGATCAATATAAACTATAAAGTTATATATCCTGTATTACTTCAACACGATACAAAACCAATAAAGTAAAAGATGATTTTTACTTCAAAAATCGATGTAATTTGCAAAGTTACATATCATCGATTACTTCGACACTTTATAAAACTAACAACATAAAAGATTTTTTTTTTTTACTTCAGCATCGGTCCAACTTTGAATCAATATTGACTCTTTGAACCAGTCAAAGATTTCGCTTTTTTCCTGGATACAATTTCGGTGAGAAGACGAAGTAAAATAATATCCTTTTACTTCATGTGTGTCTACTTTAGTAATTATCTATCTATGATTTCGATGAATATATGAAGTAAATCAAAAAAATTCTACTAGTATTAACTCTAAATGGAAACTCTCCATCAGCAAGCTCCCTCAAAGAATTAAGTAGTTGTATAAAAGAACAAACATGATTATATTAGTGGCTCCTAAATCAACTATCCAGAAGGAAGAATTATTCTGTACTAAACAAGTTTCTAAGACAAGTAAATCAAATTTAACTTTCTTTTCGTTTAGCTTTGTGAGGTATTTTGGATAGTTCCTTTTCCATTGTCTATCTACATCGCAGTAGAAACATTTTCCTTTAGGCTTCTTCTCCACCTTATTGTAATTGGGTTTGTTGGTCTTCGACTCATCCTTTGGCTTTTGTATTTACTACTAGATTTCCCACTCTTAGTCCTTTTTTTTCAAGACTCTTGAAGAATTGGGCTTATCGGCAATTAAGTAGCTGCATGGAAGAACAAACATGATTTATCGCTCCTAAATCACCTATGCAAAAGGAGGAATCATCCTCTACTAAACACACAAAAAAATAACAATAATTCCAATTATCCTCTACTAAATAAACTTCTAAGACAAGTAAATTAAATTTACTTTTCTTCTTCTCCTTCAGTTCTATGAGGTATTTTTAATTGTTCCTTTTCTAGTGTCCATCTAAACCATAGTGGAAACATTTTCTTTTAGGCTTCTTCTCGGCCTTCTTGTAATTGGGTTTGTTGGCCTTAGACCCATCCTTTGACTTCTTAGATTTACCATAAGATTTTCCACCCTTAGCCCTTTTTTTCTTCAGGCCTTTTGAAGAATTGGGCTTATCGGCAACATTTACTTCAACCTTGTTCTTCACTAGTCTTGAAATAGCTTCAAAGGTTTGTAGTTCATTCAATTGCTAAGTCATCCCATAATTTAGCTTATTCATGATATAGTTGTTGGTGTATGAGATAAAGTCACTAGGGAGTGAATTCAAAATTATGCTCATTTGTGTGCCCTCATAAATTACAATCCCACCGGCATTGATGAATGGTACCGATGGTTATTCCTTTATAAGAACAAATTTGTTGTTCTCATTAATCAGGGTCAACACGGAGGAAGTAAATCATGGACAAGGATCCTCTGGTCTAGAATCCCTGGATCAATGCTAGACCCTTGCATGTTCATTGGATAGGTGGACTGTACCCCACTTGTTAAATAGGTGGGGTCCAGTTCATCCCACCAATGAACATGCAGGGTCTACTGTGGTCCAAGAGATTCTGGACCAGAGGATCTGACCTCGTAAATCACGGGCGATTATTAGCATTTGGAATAGTGACTAATTTATAAGGGAGGCATTTATCTCGATTTTGCCGGGATTCGAATCCCAGACCTCATGATGACAACACTTCATGCGCTAGCCACTAGATCCATCCGAGGAGATTGTTATTCTCATTAACCAGTACAATATTAATGTTGCTCTTCCACTTAAGAATATTTTTCCCGATCAAAGTATTGCTGGTAAGTAAAGGTATAATTGAATTTTCTATTGAGATTATTGTTGAATTTAAATAAATAGCATAAAATTATTAAATAGTTTGAAAAGAATTTCCATATGTATATATGCAAGACTAGCAAACATGATGTAAGAATGCAGAGATAAAATACAAAATTCCTTATATTATTCATTCAATAATTCAAATATTCACAAACAATGATGTCGTCGTTGACATTGCCTGCTTAGTCAAACAAAGACTATTCTTCATTAACATATGTGTATCAAAGTAACACTTTTTCACATACACATATTAACTACCATAATTTCTTTTTTTTTTCAAAGGTATAATCAACAATTTTGATTTCATACCTTTATGAGCAAGATTTTTGTTTCAAATTTTAGACTTAACTCAAAAGTGTCACAGTAAAAATGGGTCAAACTTAAAATAAATAAAAAAAAATTTTATCATTAGAGATCTAACTTTGAAATTGAATCAAAACAGACATCACCTGTATGGTAATGAAATCAAGACATTAAAAGGTGTAATTCTAACTCACAGTGCTAGATCAACAAATGAGACCAATAAATATTTTCTCATTGTTTAATTTCTTAGATAACTAATTATCCACTTATCCTAGGTTTTAATAATCATATTATTAATTAGACATCTCATGTCCTAATTACCTAGGTCTATAAAATTCTAAATTCTTTTATAATTCTAAACAACTTAATTATATTAGCTCAGATAAAAAAAAGTTAATCTAATTAATCTTGGTCATGTATACAGAACTAATATAAACAATTTATAAATTATAATTATACAGGATGATAAAAAGTGAATATACGTATCTTCAGTGCCCATATCAATCTGTCTCAGGATCAATACAGAGAAGATAAATCACAGACAATTATTAATTTTTAAAATAATGACTAATATATAAAGAAAACATTTACCTAAATTATAATTATACATTATGCATGTAACATGTGACATGTTATATTGCATAAGAGAAACCCATCTAATTGTAAATGACATATTACTATTATGAACTTAAATTATGGAATTGACTTAAATATATATTCTTTAATTGTGTCTAATTAGTAGTTCGTGTGGTAAAACATGATTCGTTCACTTTTAGTATCTCTGTCAATTCATCCTTAGTAAATATAGAGAAAATAAATTATAGATAATTGTTAATCATTAATGTAGGTGGTCAAAATATTAGAGAAGATATGTTAGAAGACCCACTGTTATAGTAGATTTAGTAGATATGCTAGAGAACAAAACTACGGGTCTTTGACTAAACGGAGAGAGATTTTCTTTTTATCCGAAGTCTTGTCCTCTTCTCCGTTTAGTATATATATATATATATATATAAAATAAATCCTATTCAAATTAGGATTTCGAGCGACAAAATATTTGAAAATCTTTTGATTAAAGATTTGCCTCCACTAGTCTTGATATTCTAAAGACTTGCATGTTCCAAACACAAGAAACCAAATCTCCTTCTGATTTTAGATTTATTTTTCCTTCTAAAAAATATCAATTGCCAAATATCTGATTTCCAATAGTCCTATAATCAAATTATCAAAAATATTCAAATCAATTTTAAATCAAAGAGATCAAATCTCATTCTAATTTGACTATCACAAGAATTAGATAACCAAAGCTAATTCAAATTTGAAATTATTAAATTTTCAAATAATTATCAAATATCTAATATTTGATTTCAAAAATATCATAATCTTTTTTTTAAAAAAAAATCTCCTGTTGTAATCAAATTAAAAATAGAATATTCCCTTAGATTAAATAATAAATAATTTTATCATTTAATAAATTTTGTGAGAGTAAATAGTTAATTAAATAATTATTTAAAAGTATCCATCATGATTATAAGAAGATGGTTTAGGGACCATAGATCCATAGTTTCAAGCTCTAATTAATTTTGATAAAATTAATTAAAGCTTTTTAATTAATTATCTAATTTATTAACTCTAAGATTATTCTAGTAAAATCTAGAATTGTATTATTGAGAAGTATGGAATGTGTTTACTTAAAAGATTTGAACAGTCCATTGATATAATCATAGAGTATCCACTTGAGCTACCCTAAATAAAAATTTTACCTTAAATTTTATATTTTTTATTAAAAAAAACTTGCATCAGCTACCCTACCCATTTATTAAATTTAGATTTTATGAATAGTAGTTCGTTTAAATTTAGGGAATGAAATCCCATCCTTAAAATATTAAAATATTATTTCCACCTATGTCTACCATTTCATCTTCTCTGCTCAACATTATGCTATTTCTTCTTTTTTGGTCGACGCATGTTTCTTCTTCTCCGCTCAACCCTCATTTTATAAAACTTCTCACACTTTTTTTCTATGATTTTTATAGATCGATAGCCATATGTAGAAGAGCATTCTGAGTTTTTTATTTTCTCTCACTAGGATTTTTTTGGCATTTATCGATAAATTTCACATTCTGAGTATGTGATCGTTGGATCGTTGATTGGGAACTTGTAAGCTTTCTCCTTATCTTATTTTCTTTATTTTTTTTAAAAAAATTTATTTTTTGTTGATTCGTTGTTGTTTTTGTATCAATATGCAGGGTTTATGAAGGATTTTTTTCTTCGCTTTTTTGTATAGTTTGTCGATACATCTAGTTCTTTGTCATTTTTTATCATGCTTTATTTTCTTGGAGAAGAGCTGTGTGGATTCATGGGAAGAAGGTAGAGAATCATAATTACTAATGAAATGAGACATTACTAGAAATTTTTGGAAAAATTATATTCGTATGAGATTGATGATATGGATAGGTTAATGTGATTTTATACTTAAAATATATGATTGTTAGAGGAATATAGTTGTTGGAATAGTGTGCGCAAAACCATTCATATATAATAATAAAAAATTATAGAGGAGAAAAAAATAATAATAAATAAATAAATAAAGATATGATAAATTACAAAGAAACTGATATATTTTATCGTGAAAAGTGGATATCTATAATTTTTTATCTTAAATTTTACATTTTGGATAAAAAAAAAATCTGATGTTGATGCTTTTACATAGCGATTAACCCTTCGTTCATGGTCCACAAATAGAGTTAAATGGTCCTCTCGGGATGATCTAGTGGCTAGCGCATGAAGTGTTGTCATGATGAGATCTGGGTTCGAATCTCGGTAAAGCCGAGGTAAATACCTCCCTTATGTGTTAGTCACTATTCCAAAGGCTAATAGCCACCCGTGATTTACCTCCTTCGTGTTGGCCCTGGGACGAATTGACGGGGGCGCTGGGGGCGAGCGTATTCGCCTTTTGCCACCAAATAGAATTAGGTGAAATTACTATTTTATCTCTCTGTTTGTATATAAAATCTTAAATATCATTGATTCATTAGTGAATAGTTAATTCATAATCTGATTATGAATTAGAGCGCTTAAACTGTTTAATGCTAAAATCAACAGTTAAGAGAACTATTTTAACATCCTTTCAGAAGTTACAGATTCCATATCTATAAACCATATTCCTAGTTGAATGTATAACCAAGTCTCCAAAATGTAAGTGTTACGCATATTATTAAAACAGATTTTAACAAACAAATCAAGAAACCCATTAATACTAATAAGGAGTCTATGATTATTCAGGATTGAGATTGATCTACATATGATCATCTTAGAGAAGTTGATTCAAGTCTTTATAACGGTACTTTAAACAAAGACTTTAAAATAACATTTGATCCTTGTCCTATATAATCATATTAAATAAAATGTTGTCGAAGGTCCACGGACGCGCACTGGATGAATAATCTGGGCCGGCTGTGTTAAATTCCGGAGATACCACGCTTTACCCGGGCCAGCATTCACCGCTGATTTACCTCCTCCTAGGATCCCTGTGGGGCCAGGCCTAGGGGGCCGCTGGGCGGCGGGACCCGCCTTTTTGCACAATATTAAATAAAATGTTGTTCCCTCGGATGAGTCTAGTAACTAGCATATGAGGAGTTACCATCATGAGGTCTGGAGTTTGAATCTTAACAAATCCAAGATAAATGTCTCCCTTATGTGCTAGTCATTATTCCAAAGGCTAGTAGCCGCCTGTGATTTACCTCCTCCGTGTTGGCCCTGGGATGAGTTGGCGGGGGCGCTAGGGTGAGCGTGTTTGCCTTTTTTTTTGCCATCATATTATATAAAATGTTGTCCTCTTGGGGCAGTATGGTGGTTAAGACATGGGGTGTTGCCACATGAGGTCTTAGGGTCTAAACTCGGCGCGTTCGAGCATGACCTCTCCCATGCCTTGACTACTTGTACTAATAGCTAGTAGCCACCCCTAATTTACCTCCTCCATGTTGGCCTAGGGACAATTTGGCAAGAACGCTAGGAGCGAGTGAATCGTCTTTTGCCACATATTATATAAAATATCTCTATTTAGTGTTACTAGGTCAGGATAAGACTATTATATTTATAATAACAACAAATTGTATTAATAATCATCAATTAAATATGCATAATAATTTAATCAATCATGAATATTTTAAATATATTATCTATGATTTTAATTATCATAACAATTTTATATGTTAAAATCATAATTACATCCCTATATTATGAATTTTATATAGATATTTATTGTATAGAAGTAAACATAAAAACCATTAAATAATAAAATAAATATTTTTTTATTTAAATTAATAATTAATAATAAATATCTATTTTATGGACATATTCCTACCCAACATAACCCCACTAGCGAACCCACCAGAGCTTCTTCATGATCCGTTTGCAAGCTCGACCTGTTAAGCCAGTCAGCTTCTACAGTTATCCCCAATAGTCTTGTTTGCGAGCCTCATTCAGTACGCACCTCTCTACCTTTAATCCAGACTTCGATTTCTTACTCAGATTCGAACTCCACATATTTTGGTAATAATAAAATTTAAGGGTCATAGTTTTTAATTTTTATTATGTAAAATTTGCCTTATTTTTTTTCACTCCTTATGCCTTTATTTTTATTGCTTCAGCTTATCTAATTCTTAAATGTTCGTCCAGCACCTTCAACTTTACTGTAATCATTTTATCAAATTATTAAACATTCGTCGAACTTCAAACATATTTTTTTTTATCTTAACTTACTTTCTCTTATTTTTACACTTCACTAATGTTAAATACTAGTTATTTCCATTTATTTCTCTGATAACTCCAGACGTATATGTATTGCCTATCCTAGTCCTATATCCTTTATTAAGGATTAACACTCTAATCCATGTTTTTTATAACTAATTGCATCACGACATTACCTTTTTTTTTTTTATCAGCCTTTACATTTAGTTGGGGATTATAATTGATAATCTGAGTAGGTTATTAACAAAATTTTATTTGATTTAGGTAATAAGTAATTCTCAGTAATAAGCAATATCCCACCACGTCAGTAAAGTCAGCATGCAATCCGAAATTACATTACATCCGAAATCTAAGGTTTTGGACGATTCTAGGGTTATCAATTTTTTGTTTCAAAATTACCCTCCACAATCCTCTCCCCTCTTTGTCTGAAGTCGCCGAAAGAGAACACAATTAATTATGTTTTCCTTCGTCTTCGACACTGCTGCCAGAACCACTTCGTCGTTGGCCAACATCGCCCGCCGATAGTCTAGCCCAGCACCGAACAGAGCAACGAAGATAGCTGCCTTGGTCGGAATAGTAACCTTTGTTGTTCCGTTGGCGCAAGGGAGAAGCAGGTCGACTGGAGCAACTCTTCGACCGGAGGGAACATGGAACAACGACAATGTTGCTGCCTCCTATGGTTGGAATAGTCCTTGACGGGAACAACAGGCTTGGACACCAAGCAAGGCTGACCGACAACCTTCTTTGGCCGGAGCAACAAACTCTGCTACACAATGGAGCAGTAGCCCTCTTCGTTGCTCGGTGAGATCAGCAACTTGATAAGTTGGCCGATGGAGTCGAGGTGTAGCAGCAACTTCTTTAGAAAGCTCGAAACCGACAGCTAGAAGAGGACAACCCCTTCCTTTCCCTGGTGTTGGGTAGCGACGACAACCACGGCTGGTGTGACTGATCGACAACAAGAAGAAAAAAAAAGAAACCTACGACGACGGCGACAATGAAAAGGGGAAGAAGAGAAGTCACGACAGGGAGGGAAGAGTGGCAACGCAAAGGGGAAGAAGAGAAATCACAACAAAGAGAGAAGAGTGACAACGAAAAGGGGAAGAAGAGAAATCACAATAGAGAGAGACGTGAGAATATTTTTTTTATTTAATTAAATTAATTCAAAAGGTCAAATGATAAATTAGTAAATGTAAAATTAAGTGGTTGCATAACCTAAGTTAGAACTAAACACCTTATAAGTTATATTTTAGTTTCTATAATCTTGAACCAACCAGACCTAAGTTTATTCTATTCCAATTCTCATCAGTTGTCTTATTAAATATACTATTCATTTTTTTCTCCAAATGACTGATTGAGCATTAAGCATCATATAAACCGGAAATTATATCTGCCGTACAATCAAAAGTTTGAGACTAACACAGCATAAGAGTGGTAAAGCACTACCAGCATTGCTGTTGAGCTTATCTTCATCAAATGCCCGATTAACTGGAAGAGATCTGTCTGTCATTTCTAACACAGGCATCAAGCATGAACTATCCGAGGGCATCAAAATTCTGACAAGAAGGCTATAATAAAGTTGCTGCCTGGCAAATATAAGTAATGTCGATTTTTTTCCATCTCTTATTTTTCTGAAACAATACGAGCAGCATATTAGCCTAAGAAGGAAGAAGTGGGATGGTTCCTATGGGAAATCAATGGAAAATCCCTCTTAAGATAAAATCAAATTGAAGTAGCAGGTGCCAGCGACCAGCAACGATTGCTCGCGTATTTTATATTTTTATAGATTCCACCAAAACAGGTTGGTCACCCTTTTCTTTAGGCATAGGAACGTTAGCAGAGAGAAATGATACTGCAGTCTCAAAAGGTACGCTTAATCCGTAAGATGTGCAAGGCTAAAAGCAAAGCGTAATTGTTGTTCAATAATGAGGCAGATCTCTAGAGAGCACTCGGCATGAGCATTTCTGAAAGTACAATTTGTAGCTAGAAAATGTTACTGCACAGCAATCACAGTGGGAGACAACCACTGAGTCAATTGTCATTCTGTAATTATTGCTGGTATCTCTGGGTACGATCCATCTGGATGAACAGACAGAATAAGCCAAAAGACCATAGTTGGTTGCCTGTGAAGCATGCTAAGCAAACTGTACTAGCTCTTTCTCCTTTTCAACCTCGCATTACCGGAAGCACCATCATCACACCATCGCTGTTTGCGGTGGTATCTGTAATCTTCTTTCTCTTCCAACTTGTTCTTTAATCTGTTAGCTCCAGCAGGTCCGAGTCGATTCCTTACATGATCGCGGAAGTTTCGGGAGCTGCCCCCGACATGATTCATTTCACTGTCAGGGAAAAACTTTGTCGATCTAGGATATGCATCACCAAAAGGAGCAAGATTATCATCCTCAGTGCTAGGCATGTGACGCGGTCGTTCTTGTACGAATCCCTGCCTGTCATTATATTCTCTTGATCTCGGACAATGAACATCATCAGGAAAAACACGGCTGGGATCAACACCACTAGTAATATGACGTGTTTGTACAAGTCCATGCCTGTCATCATAGTCCCTGCTATCAACTAATTCGTCCACAGAGTATGAAGGTTCCAGATACTCTGTATCATACTCGGTATTTTCAGCTAGTCTCATCTCATATCTTCTATTCCTCAAAGCTCTACCAGCCCTAGCTAAATCAAGTTCTCTAGCCAAATGCATCTCTCTCATGTCAGGTTGAAACTGAGGGCGTCGAAGTAAAGCATGCCTACTCGTTATCTCATCTTCCAGATGATTCCTAACCATCTCAACTCTATCAAGTGAAGGTCCATCTGTTGTTAAATCTGCATCATCATCAATGTACATTCCAGGTACTCTCCCAGGTGACAACCATTGAATGGGTGAGCATGATCGATACAAACGCACTGGAGATCTGGTTGGAGAAACGCTACTGCCCCTCAACAGAAAGTCATTATCAGTTCGTTCATAATGCAAATTTGAGTGTGAATGTAGCAAATTATCTGCTATTTCACCAGGTAAACTTGTGATTTTATCCTCGCAAATCACATAATCAGGAATTTCTCTCCCAACAATCCTGTTGGTGTCAGTGTCTTTTATTTGGCGTCTACCACTCGGTTGCTCTCGAGGCCCTTGGGGTTGCCTCCAAGATGGAAAAAGACGATCCTGTGGATAGTCTGTCATCCTTCTCAATGATCTATGGGTGCTACCATTTGGATAGTCTGTCATCCTTCTCAATGATCTATGGGTGCTACCATTTGGAGGAGCAATAAATGGAACCGTCTCTTCATTATGCCTCATATATCGTGATTTTCTGGGATTACTATGTCCTGGTCCATGCTGGATGTCAGGATCCCGAGTAAAATGATGATTATAGTTCCTTCGATTGTTCATGTAATCAGATTCACGTTGGCCAATTGTCTGATCATGATTGTTAGTTTCGAATTTTGAATGCCTAAAATATATAAGAATAAAAACCATTAATGTCATAGAAACAACATTGGAAATTACAAAAGTGTAAGAGTACTATCACCTTCTCCCTTGAGAATATAAATTGACATGTTTCTCGTTATCATCAATCAACCTTTCTTTCTCCGTACCATCAGGAACTGACCTAGCAGAAGTAGCATTCCTGTAACCAAATGACTTAGTTGAAGGCGAAGTTACCTTGTTTCCCTCTCTATACTTGAACCTGCTGTCGTCATGCTTAATGTGACTATGTTTGAATGGGTTATAAACATGCTTAGTTGCTGGACTATTAACATTGGATTCCCCCTCTCGTAGTATTGGATGCTTCATTGCTACGCTAATAGCTTTTGTGCTCATCTGCCCTCCGCCTACATATTCAGTTTTGTTTTTTACATATTCATTCTTGTTTTTTGCAGTTGCAGGAGATGCCTCGATTGAGCTTGACCTCACTTGAGACACATTGTCCTTTCCAAGGTGTTTCTCTCTTGTTCCCTGACAAGTTTTAACAGGCTTGTTACTGGAAGCAGTCAACTCCATTATAACTGGCAATTTAGGCAAGTCTGTGTTTAAGCCACTGGCTGTCCCCCTTTTATCATGGCACATCACAGCACCATGAGCACTTACCCCTTCAGTTTGTATTTCCTTGCCTTTCGTATCCACATGCACATCTGTCATGAAAGGAAAACCTTCAGAACTGATGGAAACGGTAGCAACTCTAGCATCCAATTTATTTTTATACTGGCATTGGCTCTCGTTTGCACATTGTCGCTCACTATCTTCACAATCACCAACTCCATGGCTGGTAACCTTATTTCCTTTGCCCTTTGGACCTTCAGGAGCACCACGCTGTTCAGCATCAACAACACATTGATCTATCTGAATGTTAGCAGATAAGTCCATGCCTTCCTGATTCCCACCAGTGAATATAGGTTCTTTTCTAAGACCAGAATCAATTTTGCTATTGGCCAAGAATTTTGACACAGTGCATTCTTCGCCTGACAAGTTCATTTCAGCTCTTCTTTCAGATGATAATCCATCACAGGCACTGGGTTCTTTAGGATCAGATTCCACAAACTCATTACGCTGGGAAGAATCCTTGCCAACAGTTACACAAATTACTCTATCTTCTGCAGTACATCCTTTCACATAAGAAAGGATGGGCTCAACATTAGCCAATGGTTTGCTAGAACTTCCTTTTGCATCTTGGTTAATGCAGCTGTCAACTTTAGAAAATATCATAGAATCTGATATTGTAGAAGGATTTAAGTCTTGACAAGTTCTTTCATCCAAGCTTGTGTTTGCAACACTAAGCAAAGTTGGATTAGGTTGATAAAGAATATTTGCATGACACAAAGAATTAGAATCCAAAGCTGTTGGCAGTCGTGTCAAAGAGGCTAACGGGTGATTACCTAAGACCAAATTTGGAGACTTCACCTGAAATTCTTCAGGCAGTTCATGTTTGACCTCTTTATCTAGTGATGGGTCCTCAATCTGAGAAGTTACATGGAAACTTCCATCACATGGTTCAGATTTCACTTGTGCAATAACACCTGAGTTTAAACTACTAAATTGATGTCTTTTGGTGTCTTTCTGATTATGGTTCACACATGGTTCAGGCTTCACAGTTGTAAAAGAAGCATCTGAAAGATTACCTGTCAAGGACAAACTTAGATCAAGAGGAGATACTCCTAACTTGTCACACAACTTTGGTCTGCTAGGTAGCCGAAGTTGTAAATCTAAACCATCTACATAGTCTGTAGCTCCATCCACAGGCATTTCCAAATTGGTAAACTTCATGTTGCGTTGATGCAACTCAACCATTGATAATCGTAATCCAAAATTGTTTGCAATCACTTGAGTATTTTGGATGGGAATTTTCTCATCGTTTGGTTGATGCAAGTCCTTCAGCTTTAACTCATTGTTCATCCCATGATTAATAGCTAAATTATTCAAATTGGTATCCCACACTTCCATTGGAAAATTCAAATCCCACTTTTTTCTACTCGAGTAAAGATTAGAAGCACATTGTGATTCCAAATCGTTGTAACTGGTTTGATGATGTTCCGGCTTATTGGCCCCAGGGAGATCCAATGGACACGTTTCATTTATCACTTTCTTTGACAAGTTCAGGCTACATTGCATATCCTGACATGATGATAGATACAAACCTGACGTTTCAAATTCTTCAGATGAAGATACATCACTTGAAGCAATTATCTTCCCAACAGCTTCTTTACCTTTGAGCATCTCAGATTCAAATTCCACTGATGAATTCTTCCCTTTCTCTATACCAAAGCCTATTGATGCCCTTATGTCTACATCCAACTCGTCATGCATACTTGATTCTCCACTTCCAGTGGTGCCTTTCTTGAGCCCTATTTTTTGATTAACCTGGGAAGGAAATCCATGTAAACCAGTCAGTCTGATGGAAGACTCTAACAAGTCATCAGGACTTACATTACTGTCTAGTTTCACACCAGCAGAGTTCTCTGAAACAGAACATTCTGATTTTAGAAAGAGCTTCCTCGGTTGCTCACTTGAATTTTTTGGCACTGTGGGTGTATTTTGGCACGTAGAAGATGAAGACTGTGACATATGAAATAGCCTTTTCTTGATTGGTATACCCAATATAGGCTCGTCAGCATGCAGATCAGCAAGGCCAATCTGAATCTATCAATAAGAAATTTCAAATAAATTAATATTCTTAAGCATAATAACAACACAGCTTATTTTCTAAAAGTGCTTTGTAATGGTATTAGCAAGGAAACCACCTCTTTGTTAGTCTGCATTTATTAACACTCTAGGCAAGAGCGAAGATATCCTAGATCTGCTCCGCAGTGGCTAAACTAAAAATGAAGAAAAATAATGCATTGATTCATCAACACACTTTCCAGATCCTTCTCTGTACCTAAAATGGAACATAAACATGAGGTAGATAAGAATAAGAAACAAAACAAAACACTAAAAGAAAATGGATAACATCATCACGTAGATTGACTTTCTCTCTAATGTAAAGACATGCAAAACAAAAACCATGAGCTCCAGAGTAGATGGATCCAAACATCACGGCTTGTATTAACCAAAAATAATGTTTCTTTTCACATCGTAACAGTTACTTTCAACAAAACCAAACCCTAGTGACAACAAAAATAGGGATATCGGGTCCTACGAACGAAGTTATACCATCTCTAACGCTTCAGTTCAGGCGTTCACGGAAATCATATTGCAAAAGCACAACCCTAACAATATCCTCAGCACGATCCTTAAATTGAAAGCTACTGGAACACACTACAGCAACATTGAGGATTGAGACCAGATAGCAGGATACCAAGTAGTTCGGAAGGGGAAAAAGACAAATTGTAATTCTTCAACTGCTCGATCTTCCTTCCAGCCGCTACTCACTCCTCTTCCACTCTAAAAAGGTTTAGCTGGTGCCACATCTGTCAGACAACACTTTCTTGAATCGTGAGAGTGGCAGATCGGGACTAGATCTAGGAAAAACAAAACTTTTGACTGCAGTCAACCGCGTCTTTCTCTTGGACTCCGTTACTGACATCTATTGATCTCGTCCCGCACCAAGACACGGTCAAAAAGCAACAGTCCAGTCGATCTGTTCACTATCATCCTCCGATGCGTTACATCAACGAGAACTCTCCCAGAAACTTCTTCCAACAAACCAAAGCGACTCCACCAAAAAGGCCAAAAAAAAAAAAAAAAACAACCTACAAATCTGCTCTAAGACGACCAATTACCTGCTCGCATCGATCTCGTCGATAAATCGCTACGACGGAGAAGAGAAATCGGAAAGAGGGGGATGCGAAAGCGCGAAGGGCTCAGTAACAGTGAGGAAGAGGAGATTCCGCACGCCACCTCTCGCTTACCTAATCTTTTAAGTAAACGGGCGGTGCGTAACATCTCCGTCTCCGCTTTCGTGCCGCTGTCGACTCACAACGATATGACTTCAATAAACCGGAACCATCGTTATATTTAAGGGTTTTTTTAATATTTTTTTATCGAAGTACTCGTGACTCATCAGCATCATCGTGATTTTGGCGCCCATTAAAAAAAGTGGTTTAACGGTCCGTTACGGCATATGCCTGCCAGGCAAGATATGGTTTTTGCCCCAATAAAATTCTAATAATTAATAAAAGGCCACAGCATATTCTAAGAAATAAAAAGGTATGGGATTTTTAAAATTGGTCTATTCCAAATAATTTGTGGAATTTGTTGTTTTGATAAAGTGGGAGAACGTAGGAAATTTATATATATATATATAAATAAAGTGGGAGAACGTAGGAAATTTATATATATATATATATAAATAAAGTGGGAGAACGTAGGAAATTTATATATATATCTTTTTTTAAAAAAAATAGATTAAGTTGCTCGTTTTAAAATTAATTATTTTTTAATTTCTATATAGAGAACTTTTATGTTATTTTTATTATTATTTTATTTAAAATTATCCTACCGACTGCTAATCTTTTAAAGCTTAAGCGTGAAGCTTCACTTTAATTAAAGGTCGGCAATTGCTAGGATGGTGCAGGCTGTTGTTCCATCACTTTCATCGTGGTGTCAAATAATATTTTATTATTAAAATACACTATTATGAATTAAAATTATTAAAAATCAGCTTTAAAATACATTTTCATTGTTATCATCATGAAATCTAGTATTCGAATCTTGATAAAATCGAAATAAATACCTTCTTTATGTGTTAGTCACTATTCCAAAGGCTACTAGTCACCCATAATTTACTTTCTCCGTATTGACCATGGAATGGATTAGCGGGAACATTGGAGGCGAACATATTCGTCTTTTCTGTTATCATTTCATAAAGTATTTTACTATTAAATTTTCTTTATTAATATTCTAATTCAAGTATTTGAAATTTCATACACGTTTAGTTTTTCATTTTAACAAAGTTTTAATTATAAATTTTGTACTTAAATTATTTTATAAATAGATCTTAATCAAAATGACTATTTTTTAAAGAAAAAATATTAATATTCTATTAAAAATATTTAAAGATTGTCAAAATCTTTTCATTATACTAAAAACTAATTTATCCAAATAATTATTTTTTTTATCGAAATGAGTTATTTTAGACATAAAGAGATATTTATGTTCTACTTAACCTATTTTGGATGATTATAACAATTTTTTTAAATAACTCAAATGTCCGAACTTCCAAACTAAACAAATTGTCGGATAACATCGTGACCAAATATAATACAAAAATAAGAAGTGATGTACCATCTTAAAGGCTTACAAATGATTTTGCTGTCAAGATATTACCATAAAACTTATCATATAATCACAAACTATATTTGTCCTACAATTTAGCCAGGTTGAGGGAAGGGAAAATAAGGAGAAGATAAATTTTTAATCTCGATTGAAAGGAGTGAGTTAAAGGATGTGAAGGTAATGGAAGGGTAAGTTTTAATCTTGTGAGGGCGAAAAGGAATTCCTTAGACTCCAATTTGACATGTAGGGAAGGGTAAGGAGAATTAAAAATAAATAAATTAATTTTATCCTTATTTCTTAGCTTGTCGTCCTTCACAAGCTGGGAAGGGTAAGGAGAACTCAAAAAAAAATATTTTAGTTTTATCCTTATTTCTTAGCTTGTCGTCCTTCACAAGCTGTTCGTGAATTCAAACCCCTAATTCGAAGTCTTGTACACTTGCCTGTCCCAATGGCTCTGTCGTGGACGATGCGACCAAGGAGGAGGAGCAGGCTTTTGCCCAATTCGAAGTTTTGTACGCTTGCCCGTCTGGGTTTCTCTGTCATGGACGATGCAGCCAAGGCGGAGGGAGCGAGCTTATGCGCAGCTCCTGAGGAGCAGCAGCGAGGATCTCAAGTTCGAGGGAGATGGACTGGGATTCCATGAGGTCTAGGATGCCCAAGGACTCGTAGAAGAGTTGCTCTAGGGTCCAATCGACCGTCGGAGAGGGGACTAAGTGGTGGCGGCAATGAGGTCAATCGTGGGTTCGACGAAGATGTGCAAGGAGGAGATCGAAGGCAGTGGAAGGAAGGGGTACAACAGTGTTACAGTGGGATGGAGATGACGATGACCACCATCAAATTGTCGTTCGAGAAAACAGAATTGCAAAGCCTAGTGGTGGTGATATTTTAAAAAGTGAGGATAATTTTATAATTTTATATATTTAACTTTCGTTCCCTTCCCTCCCAAATAAGGTAACACATGTTACGTTAATAAACATTTCCTCCCTCCCAAACAAGGGAAATATAAATACTTTATTTTTTCTCTATTTTCCTTCCCCTCTTTTCCCCTTCCCCTCTTCCCCATCGTAAGCCGTTAGCACCATCCTGTAGACAAGGACCCCTCTGCTATCGTTGCCTACTGATGAGGATGTTGTCCGCCTGCCCATTGTATGGGTTGGGTATGAAATCGTTTGTAACGTGAGATCGGTATTTATGGTAACCGAATTTACCTAAAGGAATGTAGCAGATTCTTCCGAGCAATATAGTGGAATTCCTCCTCTAAAGGCTGAATGAATATAATCGGGTAATATCCTTAAAGCCTATCGGGCAATGTTACTATGCGTTCTACAAAGCATTCATATGGAGAACTGTTAAGCAATAACTATGTGGTCTGTAGAGCAATCTTATGAAGAATTGTTGATCAATAGCTCTGCCTTCTGCAGAGCAATCTTATAGAGAACTACCGAACAATAACTATGTATTATGTAGAACAATCTTATGAAGAATTGCCGAGCAATAACTCTGTGTTCCGCAAAGTAATTTTATGGTCAACTGTCGAGCAATAACTCTGCATTCCGCAGAGCAATCTTATGAGTTGCTCTGAACAATAACTCTGCGTTTTGCGGAACACTCTTATAGAATTGTTGAGCAATAACTTTGCATTCCACAGAACAATCACATAGGATCATCAAATAATAACTCTGTATTTCACAAAGCATTTTTATGGGATCATCGAGTAATAACTTTGCATTCCGCAGAACAATCTTATGAAGGGTGCACTAAGCAATAACTTTTCGCTCCGCAGAACAATCTTATTAAGAATCACCGGGCAATACATTTGTGTTCTACATGACAACCTTAGTAGATTTGTCAAGTAGTAATACTACGAATTCATAGGGCAATAATTGAGGAGCCTGCAGTAGTACTACGAATTCATAGGGCAATAATCGAGGAGCCCGTAGAACAATATTATTAAGCGAGTCTTATATTATCAAGCTTCTGATTGTTAATACATGACAAAAATTGAATGGAGAGATGTCCGAGGTGATTCCCTTAATCCTTTCTCATCTGCCGTAGCGACTGATGATTGAGAAAACAAGTGATGAATATCAAAGACGATTACCTTGATGCCCTCAAAATAACACACGATAATTAGTGAATGAAAGATGAGTAGTAGTTGTCAGAGATGATTTCCTCATAACCCTTTTCACTTTACTTGGCGGTCAAGAATGGGAAGCACGATAATGAACCATTAAAAGCTGCATTCTCATTGACTTAGGCGAGAAGAAGAAGAAAGACGCTAAGGCAAGTGAAATGGAGAATCTCTTTAACAACTATACAAGCACCTTGAATGATAACTTCGAGGTATGATCTTCTTCTAACAAGCAAAAGATAACTCCTTTAAAATTTTCTCCTTCCTTTTTCTTACTTTCCTTCTTTCTCGATGAAGTACTAACTTGAGCATCAGAAAAATTACACCGAAGGAACTAGCCCGACTCTAATGTGTTTTCATCCCAAAGCCATGAAACAATACAAGAAAGGAGAACTTGCTGAGGAGGAGACTGGGCGACCGAAAAAGGAGCCATCAGGAAGATTTCATCGATTTTGTCCAATTTCAACAAGTCTATTTTGATTCTACCGTAAAATCTGATCTCAATTGATCCTGGATCGATTTCTGGATTGCAGGATCATACAATCCAGATCATGATTTTACAAATCATGTTTAGAATTAGTAACAAATAATTCAAAAGGATTTCTGCACAGAAGAAAATTCAATCTCGTGAGACAATGCTAGCTCAGTAACATAAATCGCTGCTTTCATATTAAAATCACGACTCATGAGTTGTATCCTAAAATTATTCCAGAAGAACTGACGTCCGATGCCAACACAATAAACACCAGTACATGATTTAAATTTGTATTTACTTTATTTAAATTGATACTGCAACCATAGAAAAATAAAAAAACATAATAATAATAATAAGGAATAGAGATGTAATAGGAACACATTCTAGTAAGAGCCATACTGTACTGGACCATGTTGCCATTGTCAAATTTTACAGCATTAGGCAGACTCAAGGTCTTCTACTTGAGCTCTTGTTAAAATTCCCACAGGCTGCAGAACCACTTGGAAAAGAACAAACCAAAAATTGATAGCCAAGAAGCCAAGATTTGGAACAAGATGCATAGTTTATTGTTATGGTTGTATTTTTCAAAAAAAAAAAAAACAAAGGGGGAAGAAATGATTCAATCTCTTCATAAATTAGGTTTACCATCTTAGTTCCTCCATTGTCTCCAGCTACAAAATACTCTCAGTAAAAGAAACTAAATCATGATATATCTGAAGCATTCCCCAGAACATATGAAGGAAAAAAAACCAAATAACTCCTGTCAATCTTCTGCAGGAAGAACAATGAAAGAAGGTCATCCACTAATCAAAATAATTTAGTTTTAAAGAGCATAAATGTTATAAGAGACGCAGCATCACTGCTAGTTCAAGTGTCCAGGATTGGCATTGAGAAACCACCAATTAAAGGTGTGTTAGGAATTTATCACACACCATTACTATTGGTTAACATACAAGATCTTTATACGGCTTTTGCACCTTTTCTACATGGTTAATCACATAATCCTCCGATGTCAAGTCTATAGTACATTGTTGATTTCATAAGAAATCAAGTAACCAAATGCAAAAGATAATAGATGGTTCATGTTGCAAAAAGGTCCAGAATTTTTTGAAAGTAGGACACAAAAGAGCTTCTATACCTCTGTCACAGATAAGTGCATAGGATAGTGCACACAAGTGCCTGTAGCAACTATGAACTTCTCCACATGAACTGACCGAGTAAGATGGGCAATGCCTTTCACTCGCTGTGATAGGTATCTCTTGTTCCCACGAATAAAATCCGGAGGCTCTCCAACTATGCTAGTCAAAGGCCCTAAATTTTAGCAAGATTTCAATGCCTAAGCAATCTCAGAGTACACATTCAATAAGTTGCATAAAACACCAGAAATGCATAGTAACACTAATAAGCAACTTGCTGAAATACCCTTCTTTTTACAATGAAAACCAATTTAAATATTATCAGACTTGAAGACTGAAGCTAATCAAATCCTAGAAGAACACTATACAACTAATGGTTGTGAAAACATGCGCCATTATCCAAATGTATACTACAATATTGGGCCTGAGCATAGTTAAAATGATTTGAACTTTGTAACAAACAGAAAATTTCAAAGTTCAAAAAAAAAAATCATTGTCCGCATACTCAAGCACTTTAGTTCATTGTAATTAAAAAAAATCTGGTGAAGATAGTGATATTTGTATTTGAAAGAAATGCTACCGAACTTTAATTTTTAGTTGACACCAAATATCCAGCTTACGCCGACTAATCCTAACTGACCCAATCCAAAGAAGTTTCCCACTGGGCTAGGATAAATCGGGAAGCTCTAGTAGCGGACGGCCTATCAGCCCAGTGTTCCTAGGTCAACCGTTCATGAAGAGAAATTCAAAAGAAATGCTACAGATGCAGCATGTTCAGATGGCATCATGGTACTTATCATTGTGTCTCTTGTAGATTTTGTCAGCAAGAGATGCCCCTTGACAAAGCCAACCAACATATTTTGTGATGAGCTATTTTGATAAGCAGTCTAAGATATTTCAGAAGGTAACAATCTAAATAAATTATCAGAAAACATTGACAGTGTCAAGATCTGCTATCATTATCAGGCAAATGACAGGAGGAAACTGACCTCTTAGACGGATCTTTGTGGGAAAGAATTCCAATGGATACCGCTTATACCAGTCAGGTTGTCATGAAACTCATCAGGCAAAAACTCTAAGGTATTGTATCCTTGGGAAAGCTCAGTTACTTCAGTGGGAAGGCAGACAAATAATTACCTGTTGTTGAATTATGTTTAGGATTAGCAAGAAACAAGAAGTAGAAGTTACTTAAAAAAATTTGGTCATAGGTCAGTGCAACGGAGTTTATCAAGTTAAAGTATATGTGAACCAAACAATTGCAAGATAAAAGACGGTTCTTTTCTCCCTGGTGACTGTAGGCACTGAATAGGACCTTTTTTTTTTTTAATCTCAAGTGCATATAAAGGTCCCGATTGATGGATGAATATTCATCCTTGAACTCTACCTATTAAAATTCAGAATGAATTAGTTGTTAAAGCTTTAAATACTTTTTTTTTTTTAAATTTGATTAGTGCAAAACAATCTTTAATGCGACTTGCATATTCTGCCTATGGGTTTGATGCCTAACAAGTAGAAAATTGGAAAGAACAGAATATGGATGAATAAAACTACATTTTTCTTATGTGACACCGGCATGCAGAAACATTCAGATCAGCATGGCAAATAGCCTAATGAAGCATAGTATACCATTCCAGATGAATACATTAGCCACACCCAAAATGTGGAGGTTGGAGTTCTTTTAGTCTTCGAACAACTTGCTTCATTGAGGGCCTAATAGAAAGAGAATCAACAGTACACTTCACACCCAAGTGCAAGGTTTCCACCAAATCATCATGGGGAGCCACATCCCAAAGCCCTTCAGTGAAGAACTCACGGGCCCGGCCTTTTTGCAATAACATGGATGCCCAAGTTACTATGTTAAAACCATTCCCATAGGGGGAGAAGGAAGGATCCAGTGCTTTCTTATCTGAAATTAGCTCCAACAGCACCACACCATAGCTATAAACGTCTGCTTTATCAGAAACCCGACATGTCATGGCATATTCAGGAGCAACATATCCAAAAGTTCCAGCCACACCTGTAGTTGCATGCGTCTCAGAATTACCTAGAAGCCTTGCCAATCCAAAATCTGAGAGATATGCATTAAATTCATTGTCCAACAGTATGTTGCTTGGTTTAACATCCCGATGAAGGATCCGGGGAACACACTCATTGTGTAAGTAATTAAGAGCACAGGCAATGTCTAAAGCAATCTTGTGAAGCATCCTCCAATTTACAGGTCTTCTCAACCTTTCTTGTATAAATCTCTCCAAATTACCACCTGGAAGATAATTGTAAATCAGAAACATTTCAGAGTCACTAAGATGGTAACCTATTAGTGTCACAAGATTAGAATGCCGCAATCTTCCAAGAGTCTTGATCTCTGCATGGAACTGTTGAACACCTTGAAACCTTCCAATTGCGAGTCTCTTTATAGCCACTAGAACCCCTGGTGAAATTTCAGCCTTGTATGTGGCTCCAAAACCTCCACTTCCAATGCAGTTGCTGGCATTAAAACCTCCAGTTGCTAGTGCAACACTCTCATAAGTCAGTGGAACCCCAATATCCACAAAGACAGTCACCTCCTTTCTTCCAGAAGACCTAGCAGAGGACCGATTGCCTGGAGCACACTTTCTTGTGTAAATATAAAGGACAATCAGAGCTAAGAGGACTGAAACTATGGCTGCTGCTGACGCAATAGATGCAATTTCAATAGAACTAAAGCCACCACTGCTATCATTGGATGAGTTTGTTGATGCTGAGTCCATAGATGACTGTGGACTATGGCCGCTCCCTTGTGTATCAGATGAAGGAACAGAGAGAGAGTATGCAGGACAAGGTTGGAGCAAAGGGTTTCCAAAGACACTATCACATCTAAGTGTACTGGCATTAACAGGCCATGATCCAGACAAATTATTGAATGAAACATTGAATTTCGAAAGTGATGCAAAGTTGGCGAACATTGAAGGAATAACCCCTGAAAGATTGTTGTTATTAAGTACAAGGGCAGTGAGATTTCTCATCTTCACAAAGCCAGTTGGAATATAACCAGCAAGGGAATTTGAAGACAGATCCAAAACCTGAAGAGAATGCAACTTATTCATGTCAGGAGGAATGTGACCGCTGAAATTGTTACCAGCTAATGAGAGATATTTTAAGCCTTTTAACTTTGTGATACTGGCAGGTATCTCACCCTGCAGCTGATTCCAACTCAAATTCAGACAAACAAGATTATTTAACAACCCCAAACTGGCAGGAATGGTTCCAGATATCTGATTACTGGAAACATCCAGCACCACAAGAGACCGGCATATTGTACCTACTTCTGATGTAAATCTTCCATACATCATATTGTTGCTTAAGTTGATCACCAAATGACTTACCCTGCTGCACTTCTCCAATATAATAACAGACAGCGACCCAAAAAGATGATTCCCATTAGCAAGAAATACATAGACAGTATTGTTCATGGACCTACTGGTGGCCAATGGTAAAGAAGAAAGAGTGCCTGTAAAATTATTGTTTGCCAAATTGTGATAAATTGTAAATTCACCACCAGGTTCAGAAAGAAGCCTTTTCAGATCTTTAAGTCCGCTGTAAGCAAAAAAAGAAACATAAGATGAGGACAGATCATCTAATGTGATGTTAGATGAAGGGCACTCTTTGTTGGTAAATTTAGGGATGGAGGCAGACAATTGATTCCCACTGACATCAAAGACATCCATGCATGGCACTGGGAGCTCCTTGTTGAGCCAACCAGTCAATCTGTTTGAGCTCAAATTAAGAAATTTAAGTTTTTTGCATTGGGTAAATGCCTGTGGTATATGTCCTTGAAATAGATTCTGGCCTAAATTAACCATCTCCAGATTCTCACAGAGTCCCCAGTTTCTAGGAATCATCCCTTCAAATGTTGCCCTTGGTGCCCAAAGCACCCTAAGCTTCGGTAGAGCTGTGATATTTTCAGCAAGTATTCCTTGGAAACAATTAAATTCATCAATATTAACAGAGCTCGAGGCTTTCTCATCTAACATAGGACCATATTGACTCAGAACAATAACAGACAATTCTAAACAGTTTCCTAACTCAGCAGGTACATATCCACTCAGGCTGTTCATCGAGATGTCTAAAACCTGAAGCTTTTTTAATAACCCAAGATCAGGAGGAATAAAACCCTCAAGAAGGTTGGAAAATAACAGTAGAAATTGCAACTCAGTGCAATTGCCTAAATTGGACGGAATGCTTTCAGTAAGCAAATTTCCAGACAAATCCAATATTTGCAGACTCCGGCTCCCAAATCCTAGCTCATCAGGAATCGGACCGCCAAGCTGATTAAAAGAAAGATAGAGCTCTCTAAGCTTGGAGAAACCACGAAAAAGTTTCGGAATTGTTTCGTTGAGCTGGTTGCCGGACAGGTCTAGGATTTCTAAATCCACGCATCTCGAGAGTGAGAGTGGGATCTGACCTTTGATCAAATTGGAAGCCAAATTTAGTACACGCAAGCGTCGGGGGAAGTGTGAGGGCAAGCCACCGGAAAGTGAGTTGCCCTCTAGATCAAGTAATTCCAGTTTCTCCAACCCCCAGAGATCGCCCGGGATCTCGCCAACAAAGTCATGGAACGGCAAAGAAAGCACCCTGAGCTCTGAGAGACTCCGTAGGGACGAACTAAGTGTCCCAGCCATCCTACGTCCGAGATCGCAGCAGCTGCGCCGATAAGGGCTGGATCGGGAGCAGGGGAGCAAAGGCACCGCCTTTCGCAGAGATATTAACAGAAACGATCCGTGACCGTCCGTCACACCCGACTCCGGGCCAGGAGCAGTGGTCGGCGTCGGAGCCCCATACTCCAAGTAATCTAGCAGGGTCGGAAGTAACGCAGCTTTTGAACTGCAACAACCCGGATCTCTCCACTTCACGAGGGTCCGGATCCCTACCGCCTCGGCCTTCAGAGCAGGAGATCGCCACCAACAGGAGGAGGAGGAGTAGTAAGGATACGACGGTTTCAGCGGGAGCTCTCCGGCAGCTCATCGGCTTTGTACTGTGAAATCTTAGAAGGAGAATAGAAATACGTAGAGGTTTCTCACAGCCCTAACCCTAATCTTTACATGGAAGGAGGAGAGAGCGGAGAGGGAGGCCGAGAGGAGGACGACGAGCGCAGGGAGGTAATAATATTATTCTTGCAAATTTGAGGGTTTTGTTTTAAGAAGACTAGAAAAGAAGACGAATGACAACATTATTTTCTCTTTTCCCCCTCAGAATTCTTTTATTTAAATCCATGTTCGTGGGACCCAGTGAGACACGGTCCTCGAGCCAAACCGTGTGGCCCCTCCAAGCAATAAAAATTTAAAAAAGGTTTATTTGTATCGTCGACGAACCCTCACCGCTCGTCGGCACTGAACGGAAGACAATAATAAAGGAGCGACAAGAAGTTGAACAATGGATTCTCCAACTCTGCATTTGGAGATTGTTAGGTTTCCCTTCTTTTGTTTTTTTTTCTCTGCACTCTCTTTCTGTGTAGTTATCAAATTAGGGTTTCATGCAGGTTCGACGGAGATGGAGGCGGCCGGTGAAGAGGAGCAAGACGGGCTCTCGATTCACTCGGCAGGCCAGGTGCCGCCTTTACTATAATCCACTTTGTCCTGTCTCTCTATAATATTTTTTATAGCATTTCAAAAAGTCGTGTCCTTCTACGTGTATTCTATGTTAATGACCTGGTTTCATGAGGAGAAATCGCAAATTGAGCTGGAATTGTGACTTTTGGAAGCTCTAGAAATGTATCCTCCTTCTCAATTACAGGGTGAGTACGTTGATCCTACACTTTGTGCCTGTAAAGCTTAAAATTTTCACATTTTGAAGGTTGTCTACTGCTTTTCTTTGTGTGGCAATCTTTGTTGACGCTCAATCAATAAAATTAAAACGATTTGAACTACTTGCTCTAGTTTGGAAATTGTTGTTGTGATACTGGATTGAAGAAAGGTGATTAATTGGTGTCTCGTCAGGAGAAAATTACTAGTTAAACTACCATAATCCCTGATTTTCTGCATATAAAATAATTTAATTGTTTTTCCTTTTCAATGCTGAGCCTAATTTGAAAGGCAAACTATCTTTACTGCACTACGTGATCGTAGCTGGTGATGATTCAAGTTCAACGCGACAAACTTAAAACTGATCGCTCTTACTGATGAATTTATGATATATATCTAAAGTTCCTTCATCCAAACAAATATTGTTACTCAGTGTTCAAATAGTTAATTGATTGCTACCAATCTAAGTGTCTGTTATGTGATGAATATAGAATTTTGACATATATAATTATTAATATTGAATGGGCCATTAACTGCAGGATTTCACCATCATTTTGTTCTTTATGGGCTGATGGAATATCTGATGAAGAGGTTTGATTAATTTGTTTATACCGGTATTGATAATTTTGTGCAAGATTTTCAGACTGAATAAAAAGATTTTAAAACATAAAATTTGTTGTTCATTCTTTGCAGCTTTGATAGACAGTTCACATCGAAGGAAATATTGCAGTTGTTGGATCGCTTTTATAATTTAGAAGCAATGGTGAGAAGAATCCCTTTTAGTCTCTCCATCTCTCTCTAGTTCAGTAGTATTGTTATTTAAAAAAGAAAGGTTTTGTTGGTAGTTGAAGTTTATTATTTCTCAATTTCACCATTTGCAGTAGCATGCAATGCAGATGTTAAAAACAGGCAATATTTTGTGGCATTTATTGTATTATTATCAATGTTAATATCTACATGCTTGCATAGCTTCTATGGTTCCTGCTACATTTATTTCTCCTTTTTTCTTCTATAGAGATTGCATATAATCTGAAACCTAACATGGTGCACATGTACATGGTGTGAAGTTAAGAAATTCAATGGTGTTAACTTGATTTTAATGACCAAATTCTATAATGATATTTTTACCAAATATGTGAAAAACTGAAAATATTGAGCATAACAAAAACAGTGATGAGAATTTGGTAGGGCAGTTCAATGCAGCATAATTGTCATGCTTGTGAAACCTAGAAAATAAACTGCTACCTTGAGAAACTATATAAATGACTACAAGACAATTGGCAATGTGTCCCCCAACTCTTTGGTGTCCACTATCCTGAGCTTGTTTTGTCATTGAACTCTTTAAGGTTATATGCTTAGTAAACCCATGTCAAGTAGGATGCTCAAATTATGTCTTCTTTGGTCTCCCTCTACTTCTCAAACCTTAAACTCTAATTGCTTCTTACACTAATTTATTTGCATCTTTTGACCATATTCATATCATTTTAACCATGTTCTTTCATAGAGTTCCTAGTCAATTTGGCTGTAGGTTAATATTTAGATTGTTGGGATCCTAACAATTGGATGATCTCTAACAGAAACCAGAAGATGACGAGGCAGAAATTTTAAACAAAGAAAATGAATTTTCATTACCACAGTTTTTTCATCAAAGATGAATGACATGTTCTATTTTGATATTTGCTTTGCTCCTGAAATATCATAGCCAGCTGCTTTTTTATAGCATGGGAAGGAAGCGTTTCTGCATTGAACAACTTAACCAGACATCATATTTGAATTTTTTTTTTTTTTTGGCTACTTTGTGATCAAATCCGAGATATTTCATAACACAAAGGGTTAAACGTCACTAATATGAAGTTGCTCATTTTGAGTATTACTGGTGACAACTAATTTATTAATTTATGATGGCAATTTATCGTTTGCACACAATTATTATAGATGAAGTGCAACCATGCCAACGGTGGTGGCGATCTAGGTATTCATGAAATAACTGTGTATTCTGAGGACTGTAAATTTCGTCTATTTCACGAGTTGAATAACTTCAGGTATTTCATAGCACAAAGGGCTAATGCCACTGATATAAAGTTACTCATTTTGAGTATTACTGGTGACAACTAATTTATTAATTCATGATAGTAAATTTTCTTTTGCACACGATTGCTGTAGCTGAAGTGCACCCATGCCAACTAAAGTTGTGACCTAGTTGTTCATTAAATATCAGTATTCCGAGGTCTGTTGTGGAAGAAAATATTGGGAAAATCTAAGGTGGTTGGCTGTCTAGACGGTGTGTTTTGAGCTTTTATCTTTTAGCTGAGCTCAATCCTAGTAGTGTTTTTGTTATCACTCTGAATTGATAACATTAAAAAAAAAACTCTCAAATCGACTTCATTCAAAAGAGATTGATAACCTTTTCGATCTCATTCAAAAATCTGGTTGTTGTTTGTAGTGGAAAATAGTTGTCAAAATGTATACATCTTTATGCATATTTGAAGGCAATCAAAATTAAATTAAAAGATAATTGATTCTTTTATTACTCAAACTGAAACTAAATTGAATAAATTAGATTAAAGTTAATCGACATTTTATCACGCAAACCGAAACTAAATTGATAAATCGAATTAGTTGTTATTTGATTAGATTTTTCATACTCAATATTGGATGTTAAGGAAGGGTAGTCGAGACTTGGACCTCTCTGTTCTTTTGTGTTATTTTTCTTTCAAGTGGAGTTCTTTACCTGGCTTACCACGGCACTGAAGTCTTTCACGTCCTCTAACCGTCGGTCATGTAAGATGATAGGAAAGAGGCATCTATGTTTTTGAACGCACATGTCGGAAATTACGTGTGAGATGCTATAAACGAAAAAAAGCAAGTTGACCAGGGCACCATGACATAACGATGGACTAATTTCCAAGTGGCATTTATTCTGAAATAGATCATTTACTAAATGATAGCTTTTTATTGGAAAAAAAAAACAAAAGAATTTAGATTAAATCTGGCATTCATTATTTAATTTGGGAATGTAACAGAAAATGTGTGTACATGTAAAACAGCAAAATCTTTTTCAGATATCCAAAGTTTCATAGTGATTCATGATCACTAACAAGAATGGAAACGGCCGGGAAAAATCACAAACCGAGAATGTAAACATTAATAAAAAAAAATGAGAGAAGAATCAATATCGAAGCAAGTAGGTGTGGCGCCTGAACCAGTTGTAATCTGGGAGCCCTTGGATTGGTCCCATGGCTGCAAGTGCAACGTCCTGTCATGCCCAGGTAGAAAGGGTCAGCTGAAGCATATATGCATAAAGGTTATTTCGTTTACGCCAGACAGCAAATGCTAAACGATTAGTTTTTATAATTTTTATATTTAATAAGCCTTTTGATAGACAATATTGTTTTGATGGGCAAATTTGGTTCATAGGAGTTGGTAATTTATTCCCTAATCAATTCTTATGGAATAATCAATCATTATGTTTTGGTATATTCAAAGAATAAATTCTGACAGAGCAAACATCACGCAGATCATAGCAAAACCATTTGTCTATTTATGAAAGAGCATGTATTAGTGGATGAGAACAATTATCACGTTACCTGATCAAAAATAAAGCGGTTTGCAACACGTTTAACAGTGTTTGCATCAACAGCATCTATCCTTGCAAAAAGCTCAGTTACTGGGATTCTTCGACCATAAGTAAGCAACTGTCACCATGGAAAACAAGGGTAAATTATGAATTTAATGTTATTGAAGCTTTTGTTAGAAAAGTGACTGGAAAAAAGAACTAATAACTCCAACGAAATAATTCAACCTGTCGGCCGATATCCTCGGCAACAGGGCTTGTACCATCCATATGAAGTTGAACAGAAGATTTTAGCTGCATAAATCACATATTAGTCAGTTCTTACAGAGTCTGCTTAAAATATATCAAATTGAAAGAAATTGTTCTTATGTTTCCAAATTGATTGATACCTCTCATGCAATTAGGAATCAAATAAAATGATAAATGACAACTGCACAGTTTGTTAGATAAATATAACTAAATGGTTCTGCAGCAAAGGTACCATCTGAAACTCATCTTTACCCATCTGAGTGGATTTCATCTCTTCCTTTCTTATTGAAATAAAAAAATAAATAAACATTTCACCAGATGTATGATATGGTAGCAAATTTATTTCCTATGATCCAATAAGCATATGATCTATTTTAACACTATTCCGATCATACTCAAAGGATATTGGACCATAGATCAAATACTTTATTTAAAGCACAAATTTTCCACATAGTGATTGAAGAGGATCCATGTATCTAAGGTGTCTCAAAATTTGCAGCATATAAAAAGTAAGGTTTGAGGGAAATTTCAGCTCGAAGTTTGAAGCATTCATACAAAAAAAAGAAAACCAAAAACTAAGAAAAAGTAAAATAAATTTTTGCCAGAGGTGTTGAAAAAGCTAGTCTGATGCAACCCAGGATTTTGGTTTTGTTCAGATGTGGACAAGTATCAAATTTTAAAATGAATATGCGAAAGAAAATCCAACTTAAGTTCATTTTATTTAAAAAATAAAACATAAATATTCCACTGTAACAAATATTTTAAAGACAGTCAATAAATTGAGAAATATTGAACAACATAACCACAACCCTCCCTTCCCCATTTAATTCTTTTTTGAAAAAAAAAACTAGAGAATTCAAATAAAATTATTAAAATAAATGAAAAGGAACAGGTAAGGTTAGAAACACAAACAACCCCATCCTCATTTGCATCAGTTTCCCATTCAGAAGTTTTTCCGAGTCCTTAACCCTCAGATATTGTACATTGCAAGTATTTGGACCCAACAAGCCTAAATAAGAATCTTCAGATGTATTCACATATTATAAATCCTTCAGACATACATACATATATAAAAGTCAAGTATTTCTTCTTATGTCCAGAAAACTCAGTGTGATAATTCTTATTCAAGTCAATACTCATACTTTGAACTGTATATTGAATCAGTCATTGTGGAAGCCGAAAAGGGAAATTTCCAGCAGAAGTTGCAAAAGTGTATTGGTTTTTTCAGTATTGCAATACATTTATCACAAGATAATAAACTTTTCAGGGAATTCCATTATTTAAAGGCTGATTTACCCTAATAGAAGAAACACATACTGAACCATGAAAATCTTTTATAGAATGACTATCTAGTGTTTCAAATGATTAAAATGAAACACAGATTTAATGATCTACCTGATTGCGTGCTCGAGTAACATCAGCTTCTGAGACCCTATAGGAGAGTTTGCTTATCTCACCCATAATTGCATAGGCCAAGTCATCCAAACAATCAGGCTGCTCAAAAATGGGAAAAGCAGTTAGCCACAAAGTCAGCTCTGAGAAGAGCCGAATGGATAGTTAAGTGTTATAGGTAACTGCAAAATCCATTTGTTTCATACAATTTAACTAATCACCATTTGACCACAGATGTTTTAAATCATCAAAAAGTATAGCATGAGTACATATCAAATTTTTAGAAAAAGTCCAACAAGCAAGACAAAGGCAAAGATCTTTACCGTTCAAATATCATAAAATACCATAGAAAATAAACAGAACCTGGAAGTCCACGTTTTCCAGTAAAAAAAAAAAAAGAAGATAATTCTGAGTGAGGGTTGCACATCTAATGGCAGGTATAGAATAATTCGGTGTGGATAAAGCCATAATTAACCTCATTCCTGTATATCATCAAGACAAACTTGCACTAGCCAATCATTTCAAAGGCTTGGTTCATTTTAGGCTTGACTCAGTTAAGCTCGGTTACCTTATCAAACAAGCTTGAACACCCCAAAGTTTGGCTCAGCTTGACTTGTTTCCAGCCCTATTCCTAGACACTCACCTGGTTGGACAATTTGGTGCATCAAGAGCCTACTATCACTACCTTTGTGCATAATGTAAAATATCTGTGCGAATTGGAAGAGTATTTCCAAAAGCTAAAAACATGTTTTAGGTTGGACATTGGACCAAATCAAATTAATGATGCCAAGTAGCTAATCCACTTCAGAACAACTAATTTTTCAGTATCTATAAACTTTGGTCAACTATGGATCAATTAGAATTTAGAAGATCAACAAACAATCAACAAGATAGTCCAGAATTTTGCTGATCCTGACTGATCCCAACAGAGCCATTGAATTTACAACTGGTTTCACCGACAATTAATTCTATTTTTTTTAACAAAATCGAACCATTTCAGATTTCAAGCTAACTATTTTCAAATATATTGTTGCTAAAAGAACGAAAGAAAGAACCAAAGTAAGTGCCAGCACAGCAACTACAGAAGAGAAAACTACTAGTTAAAAATTTCCAATTTATCCTTGTTTGAGAACCAGAGTAAATACAAAAATGTACAACAGTCAAAAACAGAGATTCAGTGAAAGATGGCATTTGGGGCATCAACAGTATAGAGCACCAAGAACTCCCCAAACTAGCAATTCGCACAAGTACTTTATTTTCCATATAATACAAATGCAAATGCCCATATGGTCTAATAGTCAATTAGTAGGTATAAAGTATGCATAGATGTCACACATATTTATTGTCTGCAAAACTCTCTTAAGCTATAATTATTTACACAAGGTCTTTGACTATGTATAATGCTTTATTCTTCTCTCTTTTTCTGAAACTTATTTATCCAAAACAAGCATCTATAAATAACAATACAGTCATTTCCCCTGATCTTTATAAACTCTAGTGTGCATCTATAGAAACCTTGCTTTGACAATACAAAACAGCATATAATTAATAGATATCCTCAAACTTCTGTTGATATTTGGTATTTATATAAAAAAATTCTCTAAATCAGAACTGATACTGTCTCAAATGTTTCAATGACAAAATACTCAATAAGTTGGTCAACGTAACTAATAATATGTAGACTATGCCATTTTCAATTTTTTGAATCATCAATAACAACAACATCTGTAACAAAGTCGTTCATATGCTAAAATTATAAATCATGTTTAATGACAAAACAAATATTATTATAGATTAATCTTAGATGGTAGACGACATAATTATAAACCTTGGCAACAGCATAAACACCAAAGAGACCAGTATCTTTGTAGTTTGTATTAAAGGCCATCATACTTTCAGCAATATCATTGATGGCAATCCTTTGGGTCAACTCTGAACTGCATAAAATTACAGTAACCAATCAACTCAAGCAGAAGCATGGATCTTGAATAGCAAAGCACTGTACCAGAGGTTAGAAACTCACCCTGCATGCTTTCCACCATGAGCATTCTTATTCCAAGAACCTAACATAGATTGCATAACCATTAAAGCAATGGAGTCTGGATCTGTCCAAGACGCCCCACTAAATGCAACCGCAAATTTCGCAAGTGGAATGTCATCATCTATTATCCTAACCTGGAAATGGGATAATTAAATAATTAAGAAGAAATTCGGTTAACGAAAAATACAAAAGGGTACTATCTTAAATTAAACTTCCCCACCTCAGATCCAGTGAAAATAGCGGGTTCCGTCTCAATCAACTGGGTTGTTGTAGTAGGATTATCTGACAGTTTCATGAAAAGCTTTTTGACCTGCTCAACTATATCATCATGCTTAACAGCACCGGCAGCTGATATGACCTACATTGCCATAGAAAAAAAACATCCCTGCTCATTAAATGTAAATTCAGTTAACATTGGAATATTAGAACACATGGATTGAGCCAATACAATGCTTATACATAGAAATATTAACTTAGTCTGGCCTAATGGAAAACAAACCATTCTAGGGCTGGTGTAGTGAGATGAGATGTATTTCCTAAGGTGCTCTTTAGTAATTGTCTTGATGTTTTGAGCAGGTCCAAGGATTGTCCTTCCAAGTGAGGTGTGCTGGAAGGCAGTAGCATGCAAATGATCAAAAATAACTTCTTCAGTTTGTCCCTCCACCTGGATGAAAATCATAGACAGAATGGATTATTACAGTGTAAAGGGTTTTATTAATGATATCTATGTTAAAATAAAAGTACATTTAATTGAAAATATAACTTTGCATAAAAAGGGAAAGCCTTCAAGATAGACGTTAAAATGGAAAAAATACGAGAACTTTAGATACCATTTGGCAGTTGTAAATCCTGGCAAAGAGAGAATTGGAACAACATTTTCCTTGCATGATGGAACAAAAAAATTCAGAAAATGAATTATAAATCATTTATAATAATATGATTCCAACAGATACGAGAGCAGTAAGATTATTAAAAAAAGGTTATTAGAATACGCGCGCGCACACAGACACCATTGCTATTGAGGACACAGACAGAAAGATTTGCTTCAGTTAGAGATACATAATTCCCAGTTGTTGCAAAAAGGTATATGGGAATGGTTTGTTTCAATTAAAGATAAGTAATTCCAACAGATAACATTACAGTAATTCTGTCCATTCTTCAGAATATTTCCTAATAGTCCTAGATATGTTGTTCCCAATACTGCTCAGTCTAACTGTCACATTTAGGTACAGCAACCTATTGCAAGTGTTTTATCTTAAGAAATTTGTTACTTAACCTGATAATTCTTGTCATTAAAATTTCTTATGTTTTAAGTGTTTTTCTTCTTCATTCACTTTTGAATTTTCTTGTTAATTGAAACTGGATCAGTAAGTACTAAACAACGATCCAAATTTTAGACACAAAGTCATAATCAACTAAAAGATAAACAATAGCAAGGAACATCAAGACTATACAAATTAAACCAGCCATGTAATATGATCAGCTTCGAGGATGATAGAAATTATCAACTCAGATCAATGATATTTTATAATTTTTCTTCTCTGCTTCTTCAAGAAATTGACCAAGCGATAGGTAACAAATTATAGAAGTCATTTCACCCATAAATTATTTTTTTTTTACTAGAAGCAAAAAGTAGATAAAAACTATAAATAGCATTCATGTGAATAATATGCAAAAGATTTTTACCACTGAGCAGGTAAAAGATGCTGGGTTTCGGCTATACCTCTTCCATCTCTCTGAGGATAACATTCCGCTCCCGTTCAATTTGCTTCTCATCAAAACGTGAATTCTGCAGTATGTCGGCAAGGATTTCAAGCGCCTTGGGCACATCCTTATCTAACACATTGGCGTAATAGGTTGTCTGCTCCCTTGTAGTGTAAGCATTCAGATGCCCGCCCATGTTCTCAATCTCCTCCTCCAGCTGCCGCACCGTCCGAGACTCGGTGCCCTTGAAGATCATATGTTCCAGGAAATGGGCGGTCCCATTAGTGTCCTCCGTCTCAAATCGACTTCCAGCATCGATCCACACCCCGACGGTGGCAGTACGGGCTGCGAGCGTGGACTCGGTGGCGATGCGGAGGCCGTTGGAGAGTGTGGTGACGCGGGTCTCCGGAGCTGCTAGGATGGAAGTATGATCAGCGAGAGCGGGATGGGGTGAGGCGTAGCGGAGGAAGCGGGGATCGGGATCGTCGAGGCTCCGGATCTTTGATCTGACGGCCTGGACGAGTCGGTCGTAGTGCATCACGGGGGGGCTAGCGGGCGAGGTGGATAACTCGGCTGCATCGTGAGAAGCGAGAGCCGCAGCAGTGGACGCAGATCGGCCGGAGAGGAGGAGTGGACGGCGAGAGAGAGCGAGCAGCTTCCGGATCGCCATTGCTACGCCCTAGGGTTAGGGGAGGAGCGCAGTCCTCAAGTTTGCTGCTGACGGATTTACCAGCGCAATGTTACTGCGGATCTGCAATTGCGTGTATAAGCAACCGATCGGCTATTCATGCCCCGTGATTTTATCTTACAGGACCGGCGGTCCTTATTCTGGACCGCGATATCAACTTTTATTCTAATATTCACATTTTTTTTTTTCAAAAAACAACAATAATAATTTCATTGATATTTATCATCATTTTACTATTTTATCTAATTTTTTTTTCTTCTGTTTACCCGTATATAGTTCGTTTAAGGTTACATGGAACGTTATTACCTATTGACTGAGGTGCCAGGTTCAAATCCTCATCTGTGTATGCTCTTATCAATTTAAGTCCTTATTTTGGACACTATTGATTGAGGTGCGGCATTCGAGCCCTCTTATCAAATCCTCTTATCAACTCTTTATCCGTCGGATATATGGTACTGAGGCTCCCAAAAAATTCTTTCGGGATTTTCTGAGGTATGGGACCATATAGCGGTGAGCCCAGTCATGTTAAAAAATTTACCCTACCTTAGTTTTGTCCCTGGGGTATAGTGCCGCGGTAGGACATCCAGATTGTCACTCAGACACCCACGGTTCGATCCCCAGCTACTGTGTATTGGTAGAAATTTTCCTCCAAATGACGAACGCAATCAAAGGATGTTAGGCGTCTGGGTTGGCTGTCGCGTGCGCTTCCCGATTTACCTTGGTGGCCGGTGGAAAACTGTAAAATACTGAAAATAGGCGAATATTAATAAAGGAATTTTTCGAAATTTTTGGAAATTTTTCGGGAATTTTTCGGAGCTCGTACGGACGAGTTAACGGGGATAAAAATGGAGCCGGAAAAGCCTGTTTAGGTTACCCCATTTAAATGAGGAAATGTTGAATTTTTCTTAATTCTTTTCCTTTATTTAATTTTCCTTTTTTCCTTTATTTTTCGCCGGTTCCTCTGTTTCTCCTCCCCGAAAACCGCCCGAGGCCTCTTCCCTTCTTCTCTCACGCCGAAGCCCTAATCTCCCTGCCCTAGCCACCCGGCGTCGCCCGACCGCCGACTACTGCAGCCTCCGCCGGCCATCCCGTGCCCTAGCCGAGCTTCCTCCTGCCGAGGCTGCGCCCTAGCATCCTCTCCCGCCACCACAACGAGCACCGGACCCGATCCCTAGCAGCGTCGCCGCCACTCCGACCCGACGCCACTGTCGCCGGCGACGCACGGAGCGGCGCCTCACCTCTGGTGCCCCAGCATCGACCACCACGGCCGACACCCATACAGCGCTGTGCCTGTTTCCCGAGTTGTGTTCGATCTCTCCGGTGATCACTTTTGTTATTGTCCCTACTGTTCCCTAGCGCCGGCAGAGAGAAAAACCAGAGGAAGAACTTGGCTTCGTGCAGGTAAGGCATAGTTGGGTATTAGATTTTGAATGGGATGTTGACTCATAGGGAGAAGTAGTTCTTTGCAGTGTAGGCAACAGAACTGTGGCAACGGTTTCACCTCGCTCCAGATAGGATTATTGGCAGCAACTTCGTCTACTGTGCTGCAACAGCGAATTTTCTCCAGCCGTGATTTGAGGTGAAAATGTGTTTTATGTATGAATTGATACGTACCTAATTTGGTTATAGGATGATACATTGATGGCGGATCCTTGTTGTAGCTTGAGTTGGTTTTAAATGAATCTAATGGAACGATTAGGGTTAAGACCATTAACCTTAGTCAATGGTTAGAATTAATTTTGGGTAGGCAATTCGTTGTGTTAATTAGGGTTTTCCCTGATATTAGTTTCGTGGATTTTATTAATCTATTTAAATTCATTTGAATTGTAGCTAAATAAAATATATCTATATGTTCGACACAGGACTTTGATTCGGGACGGTATCTCGACGAGTATCTTGATTACCGGATTTGACCACTTTATTGGAGGCGGGTACTTTTGACTTATGTCATTTGATATACATAGTAGTGAATTTAACAAGTTGCATTAATTATGTCCTTTATTTATTTCGGTTAGTCACTACCCAATATCTGATACATGATTGATTGATTGCTTGATTTGCATCTCATGTATACTTTATTTGTTTATACATGCTTATAGGGGGTAGTGATATATCATGCTTCACCATGTTCGGGACCTAGGTTTTTATATCTTACGTGTACCTTTGATTCGATATAATTCGTTGACCTAGGGTGCACTTTTCTATATATATGGATTAGGTCGTGTGGTTATTGTTATGCACCATTTGCATGATTGCATCTTGTGCGATAGTCCGCTCCATTATTGTTGAGCACATCGCTAGTTACATGGATCTCGCACACCACCACTCATGGGTTAGTGGTCGATTCGAGCGAGTGTGTTGCGAGGGACTCGTTAGGCACCGCTGGTCCGCTCATGGGTAGTGGGTAGGACACAACGTGTTATCCGCAGGATTCCTCCTGTTATCGTGTAACGGAGATGAGAGTATCAGCTCCCCATTTATGATTTGGGGTAGGAGGATAGGTGTATCGACAACATCCCGCCCACTCGGTCACCGGGAGTAGTGACGAGAGTACGGTTGTCACAGCCCTACCCATTCGGCCTCACTATTCTGTGAGATGATCGACTGGCGTCAGGGGTGACCAAGACGCATCATTGGCATCATATGCATGATGCATTTATTGCTTGTGTTTTGTGTTTGCTGCATTTATATGCTGCATATTGTTTGGATACCTATGTTTGACATGCATACAGGATTTCCCTATTCCTCGGACTGTTTGACCTTATACTCAGGTCCTGGTTAGTACAGTATACTCCTGTTATTTCAGTTTGCATTTACCTTTATTACATCAGGAGACTGTACGCATGATTAGTGCTAGGTGTTATTTCCCTACTTTGTATATCAATTGTACCTGCTGAGTGTTGGACTCACCCCGCCTCCATTGTTGATATTTTCAGGTTGATGCTGTCAGGAGAGAGTTCCAGTTGCTGGTCCCTGCAGACCTCGAGGATATGATTGGTTTTCTTTTGGTTTCTTTTATGTTCTAGACTGTTTTGAACTTGTTATGTTTTGGATTATTTTACTTATGGACATTGTATGGATTTTATTTTGTCGATGGATTTGGATTTGGATTTATTCTACTACATGCCTGCCTGGACGGCAGAAGAGGTGAGTTCATCGGATTTGAGTTTTACGAGTGTAGTGGAGTAGGGTTGATTTCGAGTCAGGGTATTATCTTTCTGTTTACTTGTTATATAAACTACGTGGAATGTGTGGTTGTATTTTTATTGTTTTTATTATTCCAGCCGCCTGTGGCTGAGGTATGTGAGGATGTAGAAAAGTTTCAGATTGTCCACCGTACAGGGGAGATGCTGCTGAAATTTTCTCGGACAGGGACTCCTCTGGGGCGTGACAATTTAGTGGTATCAGAGCACAGGTATACGATCTTTTGTTTTCATATTTTTGATGTTTGGGATAACCTGATACCAATTTATTTACTTGGTATCAGAGCGCCAGAGTTTGGCGACGCTTGTTGGATTTCCGTGTTTTGGATTTTCGAGATTTATCTGATACAAATTTATTGGTATCAGAGCAGGTTATGGATACCTGCTTTTGGTGTTCTGGATTTTTGGATGTCTATTTCGGTTTGTACGAATTTCCGTTATGGTTATGTTTCGGACTTAGTTTGGATTATATGGATTTCCGTGATTTTCTCGTTCGAATTTGAGGTCAGAAGTTGGGGACTGGACAGCGATGGAACATCTCCAGACGGCAAATAGGTATGATGTTTATTTTATGATAGTTAGGACATCTATTAGCACTTTATCTTTATTACCTGTCTGGTTGTTGTAGCCATATTACATGTGAAGGGTTAGCCACTGATCTTGGTCGACCCTAATAGAGATCAAGGATTATAGTCTCTGGTGATTTTTCATTTCATACCATCAGTAGTTTTAGCTTCTGTTACTACTATTAGGAGATGGAGGCACATATCAGCCTCTGCTATTGTTAGCTGGGTAATGGATGATACCTATATATTTCTGTGGACTTAGACAGTAGAGTTTTTATACTCGTATCTTTTGGATATTAGGGTATCCGATCGATGAAAATTGGTCATTGGAGAGTTATCATGTTTGATCATTGTTGAGAATGATTTGAGGTTGAGGATATTGGGAGATCAGATATTGTGATGTGTTGATTTCTAATGATTTATGAGAGTAAATGTTATGTGGTTGTTTGATGATCTATTAGTGGATAACTATTTTGATGATCTATTATTTGGGTTGTTGTTGATGGTGACATAGTGAGTGTCATGTATGATATTCACAGGTTTGATGTTTATAGTTGGTGATCAGATTATAAATCGGGTGCTAGAGAGTTTATGGTTTAGAGTGCCTATGAGATTTTAATAAATCTGGTTAGTTGTGGTTAGTTAACAGGATGATAAAATTGATGTTTACTTCTTACGATATTGGACTATGTGGATAAATAATGATTTGATGTTTGGAATATTAATTTGCTCTCATGGGAAGTAGAGACTTATTCATCTGATATTATGTGGGCTGATATTTTTGAGGATAAAAATGAGAGTGTCTTGATGTTCTTGAATTCTGACTTTATCTTTTGGGTTGTATACCTTTATACATATGATTATTGTGGGTTTCTAGTAGATTATACCCGAGTGGTTAGACATACATGTCTGATTGTTTATTGGAGGTATTTGTCAATTAAAAACTATGTTGTGGAATGTGCACATATGTTTGAGTGTTTCATTGGATGTATTTTATCGATTAATCTGAGTTGTGATATGTGCAGATGTGTTCGGTGTAATATTCGAGGTATCT